>NC_041221.1:143645467-143856616 GCF_002837175.3 Physeter macrocephalus | reverse complement strand
TTCCATATATATATGTGTTAGCATATGGTATTTGTTTTTCTCTTTCTGACTTACTTCACTCTGTATGACAGACTGTAGGTCCATCCACCTCACTACAAATAACTCACTTTCGTTTCTTTCTATGGCCGAGTAATATTCCATTTTATATATGTGCCACATTTTCTTTATCCATTCATCTGTCAATGGACACAGGTTGCTTCCATGTCCTAGCTATTGTAAAGAGTGCGGCAATGAACATTGTGGTACATGACTTTTTTTGAATTATGGTTTTCTCAGGGTATATGTCCAGTAGTGGGTTTGCTGGGTTGTATGGTAGTCTATTTTTAGTTTTATAAAAAACCTCCATAGTGGCTGTATCAATTTACGTTCCCACCAACAGTGCAAGAGGGTTCCCTTTTCTCCACACCCTCACCAGCATGTATTGTTTGTAGATTTTTTGATGATGGCCATTCTGACCTGTGTGAGGCGATACCTCATTGTAGTTTTGATTTGCATTTCTCTAATGATTAGTGATGTTGAGCATCTTTCCATGTGTTTGTTGGCCATCTATATATCTTCTTTGGAGAAATGTCTCTTTAGGTCTTCGGCCCATTTTTGGATTGGGTTTTTTGTTTTTCTGATATTGAGCTGCATGAGCTGTTTATAAATTTTGGAGATTAATCCTCTTTCAGTTGCTTCATTTGCAAATATTTTCTCCCATTCTGAGGGCTGTTTTTTCATCTTGTTTATGGTTTCCTTTGCTGTGCCAAAGCTTTTAAGTTTCATTAGGTCCCATTTGTTTATTTTTGTTTCTATTTCCATTTCTCTAGGAGGTGGGTCAGAAAGGATCTTGCTGTGATTTATGTCATAGAGTGTTCTACCTATGTTTCACTCAAAGAGTTTGATAGTGTCTGGCCTTACGTTTAGGTCTTTAATCCGTTTTCAGTTTATTTTTGTGTATGGTATTAGGGAGTGTTCTAATTTCATTCTTTTACATGTAGCTGTCCAGTTTTCCCAGCACCACTTATTGAAGAGGCTGTCTTTTCTCCACTGTATATTCTTGCATCCTTTATCAAAGATAAGGTGATCATATGTGCGTGGGTTTATCTCTGGGCTTTCTATCCTGTTCCATTGATCTATATTTCTGTTTTTGTGCCAGTACCATCCTGTCTTGATTACTGTAGCTTTGTAGTATAGTCTGAAGTCAGGGAGCCTGATTCCCCCAGCTCCATTTTTCTTTCTCAAGATTGTTTTGGCTATTCGAGGTCTTTGGTGTTTCCATACAAATTGTGAAATATTTTGTTCTAGTTCTCTGAAAAATGCCATTGGTAGTTTGACGGGGATTGCATTGAATCTAAAGATTGCTTTGGGTAGTACAGTCCTTTTCACAATTTTCATTCTTCCAATCCAAGAACATGGTATATCTCTCCATCTGTTTGTAACATCTTTAATTTCTTTCATCAGTGTCTTATAGTTTTCTGCATACAGGTCTTTTGTCTCCTTAAGTAGGTTTATTCTTAGGTATTTTATTCTTTTTGTTGCAATGGTAAATAGGAGTGTTTCCTTAATTCTCTTTCAGATTTTTCATTATTAGTGTATAGGAATGCAAGAGATTTCTGTGCATTAAATCCTGCTACTTTACCAAATTCATTGATTAGTAGTTTTCTGGTAACATCTTTGAGATTCTCTATGTATAAACATCATGTCATCTGCAAACAGTGACAGCTTAACTTCTTTTTTTCCAATTTGGATTCCTTTTATTTCTTTATCTTCTCTGATTTCTGTGGCTACAGCTTCCAAAACTGTGTTAAATAATAGTGGTGAGAGTGGACAACCTTGTCTTGTTCCTGATCTTAGAGGAAATGGTTTCAGTTTTTCACCATTGAGAACGATGTTGGCTGTAGGTTTGTCATATATGGCCTTTATTATGTTGAGGTAACTTCCCTCTATGCCTACTTTCTGGAGTGTTTTTATCATAAATGGGTGTTGAAATTTGTCGAAAGCTTTTTCTGCGTCAGTTGAGATGATCATATGGTTTTTCTCCTTCAATTTGTTAATATGGTGTATCACATTGATTGATTTGCATACATTGAAGAATCCTTGCATTCCTGGGATAAGCCCCACTTGATCATGATGTATGAACCTTTTAATGTGCTGTTGGATTATGTTTGCTAGTATTCTGTTGAGGAATTTTGCATCTATGTTCATCAGTGATATTGGCGTGTAGTTTTCTTTTTTGTGTGACATCTTTGACTGGTTTTGGTATCAGGGTGATGGTGGCCTCGTAGAATGAGTTTGGGAGTGTTCCTCCCTCTGCTATATTTTGTAAGAGCTTGAGAATGATAGGTGTTAGCTCTTCTCTAAATGTTTGACAGAATTTGCCTGTAATCTCTCATGATCCTTTGTATTTCTGCAGTGTCAGTTGTTACTTCTCCTTTTTCATTTCTAATTCTATTGATTTGAGTCTTCTCCCTTTTCTTCTTGATGCGTCTGGCTAATGGTTTATCAATTTTGTTTATCTTCTCAAAGAACCAGCTTTTAGTTTTATTGATCATTGCTATTGTTTCCTTCATTTCTTTTACATTTATTTCTGATCTGATCATTTGGTTTCTTTCCTTCTGCTATCTTTGGGGTTTTTTTGTTCTTCTTTCTCTAATTGCTTTAGGTGTAAGGTTAGGTTGTTTATTTGAGATGTTTATTGTTTCTTGAGGTAGGATCATATTGCTATAAACAATACAATGGAATTACTTTTGCTGCATTCCATAGGTTTTGGGTTATCGGGTTTTCATTGTCATTTGTTTCTAGGTATTTTTTGATTTCCTCTTTGATTTCTTCAGTGTTCTCTTGGTTATTTATTAGTGTATTATTTAGCCTCCACGTGTTTGTATTTTTTACAGATTTTTTCCTGTAATTGATATCTAGTCTCATAGTGTTGTGGTCGGAAAAGATACTTGATATGATTTCAGGTTTCTTAAATTTACCAAGGCTTGATTTGTGACCCAAGATATGATCTTTCCTGGAGAATGTTTCTTGAGCACTTGAGAAGAAAGTGTATTCTGTTGTTTTTGGACGGAATGTCCTATAAATATCAAGTCTATCTTGTTTAATGTATCATTTAAAGCTTGTCTTTCCTTATTTATTTTTATTTTGGATGATCTATCCATTGGTGAAAGTGGGGTGTTAAAGTCCCGTACTATGATTGTGTTACTGTCGATTTCCCCTTTTATGGCTGTTAACATTTGCCTTATGAATTGAGGCGCTCCTATGTTGGGTGCATAAATGTTTACAGTTGTTATATCTTCTTCTTCTTGGATTGATCCCTTGATCATTCTGTAGTGTCCTAGCATTTGCCTTATGTATTGAGGTGCTCCTATGTTGCGTGCATAAATATTTACAATTGTTATATCTTCTTGATTGATCCCTTGATCATTATGTAGTTTCCTCTTTGTCTCTTGTAATAGTCTTTATTTTAAAGCCTGTTTTGTCGGATATGAGTATTGCTACTCCAGCTTTCTTCTGATTTCCATTTGCATGGAAATCTTTTTCCATCCCGTCACTTTCATTCTGTATGTATCCCTAGGTCTGAGGTGGGTCTCTTGTAGACAGCATATATATGGGTCTTGTGTTTGTATCCATTCAGCCAGTATATATCATTTGGTTGGCACATGTATTCCATTTACATTTAAGGTAGTTATCAATATGTATGTTCCTATTCCCATTTTCTTAATTGCTTTGGGTTTGTTATTGTAGGTCTTTTCCTTCTCTTGTGTTTCTTGCCTAGAGAAGTTCCTTTACCATTTGTTGTAAAGCTGGTTTGGTGGTACTGAATTCTTAGCTTTTGCTTGTCTGTAAAGGTTTTAATTTCTCCATCAAATCTGAGGGAGACCCTTGCTGGGTAGAATAAACTTGGTTGTAGACTTTTTCCTTTCATCACTTTAAATATGTCCTGCCACTCTCTTCTGGCTTGCAGAGTTTCTGCTGAAAGATCAGCTGTTAACCTTGGGGATTCCCTTGTATGTTATTTGTTGTTTTTCCCTTGCTGCTTTTAATATTTTTTCTTTGTATTTAATTTTTGATAGTTTGATTAATATGTGTCTTGGCATGTTTCTCCTTGGATTTGTCCTGTATAGGACTCTCTGCGCTTCCTGGACTTGACTATTTCATTTCTCATATTAGGGAAGTTTTCAACTATAATCTCTTCAAATATTTTCTCAGTCCCTTTCTTTTTCTCTTCTTCTGCTGGGACCCCTATAATTTGAATGTTGGTGCATTTAATGTTGTCCCAGAGGTCTCTGAGACTGTCCTCAATTCTTTTCTTTCCTTTTTCTTTATTCTGCTCTGCGGTAGTTATTTCTACTGTTTTATCTCCCAGGTCACTTATCCATTCTTCTGTCTCAGTTATTCCACAATTGATTCCTTCTAGAGAATTTTTAATTTCATTTATTGTTTTGTTCATCATTGTTTGTTTGCTCTTTAGTTCTTCTAGGTCCTTGTTAAACATTTCTTGTGTTTTCTCCATTCTAGTTCCAAGATTTTGGATATCTTTACTATCATTACTCTGAATTCTTTTTCAGGTAGACTGCCTATTTCCTCTTCATTTGTTTGGTCTGGTTGGTTTTTACCATGCTTCTTCATCTGCTGTGTATTTCTCTGTCTTCTTATTTTGCTTAATTTATTGCATTTGGGGTCTCCTTTTCACAGGCTGCAGGTTCGTAGTTCCTGTTGTTTTTGGTGTCTGCCCCCAATGGGTAAGGTAGGTTCAGTGGGTTGTGTAGGCTTCCTGGTGGAAGGGACTGGTGCCTGTGTTCTGATGGATGAGGCTGGATCTTGTCTTTCTTATGGGGAGGACCACATCCGGTGGTCCTGTGTGTTTTGGGCTGTCTGTGAACTTATTATGATTTTAGGCAGTCTGTCTGCAAATGGGTCGGGTTTTGTTCCTGTCTTGTAGTTATTTGGCATGGGGTGTCCAGCACTGTAGCTTGCTGGTCGTTGAGTGGAGCTGGGTCTTAGCATTGAGATGGACATCTCTGGGAGAGCTCTCACCGTTTGATACTACATGGGGCCGGGAGGTCTCTGGTGGACCAATGTCCTTAACTCAGCTCTCCCACCTCAGAGGCTCAGGCCTGACACCTGGCCAGAGCGCCACGGCCCTGTCAGCCACATGGCTCATTAGAAAAGGGAGAAAAGGGCTTCCCTGGTGGCGCAGTGGTTGAGAGTCCGCCTGCCTATGCAGCGGACACGGGTTTGTGCCCAGGTCCGGGAAGATCCCACATGCCGCGGAGCGGCTGGGCCCGTGAGCCATGGCCGATGAGCCTGCGCGTCTGGAGCCTGTGCTCCGCAACGGGAGAGGCCACAACAGTGAGAGGCCCGTGTACCGCAAAAACAAAACAAAAACAAAAAAAAACAAACAGAAAAGGGAGAAAAAAAGAGAATGAAAGAAAAAAAATAATAATAAATAAATAAAATAATGTTATTAAAATAAAAAAAAATTATTAAAAATAAAAAAATAAAAAAGTAATAAAAAGAAAGAAAGAAAGAATGAAAGAAGAGAGCAGCCAAACCATTAAACAAATCCACCAATGATAGCAAGGGCTAAAACTATACTTAAAAAAAAAAAAGGACAGACAGAACCCTAGGATAAGTGGTAAAAGCAAAGCTATAGTGAGAAAAATCACACAAAGAAGCATACACATACACACTCACAAAAAGAGAAAAAGGAGAAAAAAAAAAAAGGAATATATATATATATATATATATATATATATATATATATATATAAAGGAAGAGAGCAACCAAATCAGTAAACAAATCTACCAATGATAATAAGCTCTAAATACTAAACTAATATAAACATAAAATCAGAAACAAATTAGATGCAGAAAGCAAACCCCAAGTCTACAGTTGCTCCCAAAGTGCACCGGCTCAATTTGGGGATGATTTGTTGTCTCTTCAGGTATTCTAGAGATGCAGCGTACCTCAAGTTGATTGTGGAGATTTAATTCGCTGCTCCTGAGCCTTCTGGGAGAAATTTCCCTTTCTCTTCTTTGTTCGCACAGCTCCTGGTTTCACCTTTGGATTTGGCCCTGCCTCTGCATCTAGGTCACCTGAGGGCGTCTGTTCCCCATCCAGACAGGACCGGGTTAAAGTAGCAGCTGATTAGGCGGCTCTGGCTCACTCAGGCCGGGGGATGGGAGGGGTCTTTAGCTGATCTTGATTGGAAATTTGGGCTCAGTGATCACCCAAGATGCTGTCTTCAGCCATCTCAGTTAGAAGAGCTGGGCCTGGATTAAGTCTATGAGAGGATACTACATCTAATCAACCCCATTGATTGTAGCCAGTATGGTCTCATCATTTCCATTCACCTTTAGGGACGAACTCATTTACCTTTTGTTTCTTAGAATCAACTACTAAGAGAGATGTTGAACCCAGTGGCTTCTATTTTATTTGTTAAATAATTTAGAGTCCCTGGTTCCAAAATGTATTTAACTTTGTTTACAGTAACATGCATGAAATAAGTATATGTATACATATAAGATCAGAGGGGCTGAGAATAAAAGTAGTAACTGCTATTTATTAAGCTTTATGTGCCAGGAACTTCCTAAGTTTTAAACATTTCATCAATTCCCACAGCCAGTCAATGAGCTGGACATAATGATCTCCACTTTACGGATGAGGAAACTGAATCTTGGAAAGGTTAAGTAACTGATCCTAAGACCACAGAGTTGGTACCCAGATGCAAAAACGTAAGATGACTGCTAAAATCTCCTCTGATTCTGAGAGTCTAGGGTTCCAGGTTGTTCCGTTTGCTCCTTCTGCCTTCACTGTGGTTGGGAGGGCAGGAAGTGAGGAGGAAGAATTTTCCTTAATTGCAGGAGGAGTGGGGAAGAGATTAGCATGGAACTTAAAATACATGACTGCCTTCTAAGAGTTGTCAAAGTAAATTGTGTCCCCAGAGACATTTAAAAGCAATTTGATCACACATTTACACATGGCTGTGGTTGGGGAAGCTGATGACTGGTCTACCAAAGTGGGTTTTAATGGAGTTTTGTGAGCAATACTTAGAAATGTTTTGCATAAGATATTACTTTGTAAATATCCTTGCTACATTTTAGTTAATCCTGACCATCTGGAACCTCACTTGTCATTTGAACATTTACTTAACCACCGTGTAAAAGTTTTCTAGTTAAAAAAGAATGCCAATTGTCCAGTGGAAGTCTAGAGAACAGACCTAATAGATTAGTCCTGAGATGAGATAGAATTGTTTTTTCTGATGAATACTATCCACCTAGCCTGTGAACCAACCACTCTGTCTCTTGAGTTTGTTGTAATTCATCTCCTTTGGTAGAGCAGTGTTGATTGTGATGGACATTTTCCAGTTCAAAAAAACTATTGGTGATTCCTCCAAGTATAGCACTCAAAAACTCTAAGACAGTAGTTCTCAAAGTGTGATCCCCAAACCACCAGCAGCAACATCACTTGAGAATGTATCAGAAATGCAGATTCTTGGGCCCCATTCAAGATCTACCTACAATCGGTGTTTCAACAAGCTCTGTAGGTGATTCTGAAGCACACTCTGTTGGAGAACCATTGCTCTGAAATCTGCCCTTCAGCCAGTTTTCTAGGCTTACTTCTACTTCCATATAAACACTCTAACATCCAGCTAACTTGTACTGTTATATTTATATGGGTATGTGGATACATGCATGTATATTTATAGATGGATATATATTTATATATATACAATTTCTGTCTCCGGGTCTTTGTCCATGTTCTTTATAGCAACTGGATTATACTTTCTCCTCCACTGTCCTTGCCCAGTCTCTAAAATCCAACTTAAAAGACACTTATTGGAGACAGCCTTTCCCCATCCCTCTACTAGATATGACCTTTCACATCCCAAAAACCTGGTTCCACATTTTAATGTAATTTATTTATTTATTGAAAAAAATTTTTTTTTTTTTGCGTTACGCGGGCCTCTCACTGTTGTGGCCTCTCCCGTTGCGGAGCACAGGCTCTGGACGCGCAGGCTCAGCAGCCATGGCTCACGGGCCCAGCTGCTCTGCGGCATGTGGGATCTTCCCAGACCAGAGCACGAACCCGTGTCCCCTGCATCGGCAGGCGGACTCTCAACCACTGCGCCACCAGGGAAGCCCTGTAATTTATTTTAATTGGTAGTTATTAAGGGTTTACTATTTATTCAGCCCTTTTGTGAGCATAACTCTATATCTAGCATTGTAGTAGGCATTGAGGATACAGCTGTGAACAGGCAAACATCTCTGGAACTTATAAATCAGTTAGGGGTAGACTTTTCTCACCTCCTGTCCTAGACCATAGCTCTGAGAAGGTGCAGGTGTCTTGTACTGCTGGGTGTCCCACAGGTTGTATTAAGTTATGGCGGGCAGGGTAGAAGGTGATGTTCTTGTCTTTTCTGGTCTGTATAGGATACACCAGAGTATTATGCTCTCCTTGTGGCTCCCACTCTTAAGAGGGAATGGCACACTGTAACATACAGAGGACACAGAGCCCCTGCTGTTGGTGAAAATCACCTCCTCTAAACCGAAGTTTCTCAAATGTGGCACTACTGTCCTTGTAGACCAGATGATTCTTCGTTGTAGGGGGCTGGCTGTCTTGTGCCTTGTAAGACATTTGGCAGCATCCCTGATCTCTACCCGCTGGTTGCCAGTAGCATCACCCTTTCCAGTTATGGCAACAAAATATGTCTCCATATATTACCAGATATCCTTTGGCATGCAGAATCAACCCTGGTTGAATACAACTGGGAATATTTTTACCTGCATAAAATAAAACTTAAGAGGAATGTAAGCTCTCTTCAGATAGCTGTAGGACTACTGTGCAGAAGAAGAATTAGAGATAGAAATTTTAAATTGAGACAGAGGGTAAAACTAGAAGTTACAGAAAATCAATTTTGGAGGAGACCTTTTTAACTTCAGGAGAGCCTTGAATTTAGAATGTACTGTTGTAGGACTTGGTGAATTCCCAGTCCTTAGTGCATTCATGCAGGCTTTGATATACCTCATTTTAGAGGGGACCTGGGGATTTCAGGATTTTGAGGATCCTTCAAGTTTTGAGATTCAATGTTTTTATGTTTCCAGAGTGGCTTGTAAAGAATTAGAATAATCCCTTGGGGATTTTAGGAAGGTGGCAGAGTGAAGTGATAGCAGTGAAATTAACCTTCTGACCCTTGTGTCAGGCTGCTTGGGCCAGATCCCAGCTTGGTTCTTACCACCAGTGGCACCTTGGACAAATCGCAACACTTCTGTGTTTCTGTTTCCTCATCTGTGAAAGGGATGCATTTATAGTTCCTATTTCAAAAGTAGTTGTGAGGACCAAATGAGATAATACAGGTAGACCTCTTGGTAAGTAAATGAAAAGTAACTCTTATTATTAACTCAGCCAGTGTGCTTTGCCTAAACTCCAAATAACTTGCAAATTTAACTAGCTACGTCTGTCTATTTGTGTTGTACATGTGTTTGGAAGGCAGTTCATAATAGGACAAATATATTTGTTATTAGCACTGGTAATATAATCCAAATATAAGTATTAAAAAGCAACCATGACAGGTAAAGATCAAGTTTTCTGATTTCTATCTGGTCCTTGATCTGTAGACAAAAGTTAGAATTTTAAGGGTCACTTAACACTAGAACTCAATTTTTATTAATCATTTTATTGAGTGATGTTTGTTTTCACATACTTAATTTACACTCTTGAATGCAGCCTTCAAGAGGATGTTTATTTTTCAGATCCTTTGCTAGAAAGCAAAGATTGGAAAGATATGAGGAAAGAAATTAGAAGAATATGAGGTGGCTTATTTATGGCAGCTGTCTCAAGGATGCCAAGGCCTTGGTAAGAATCCTGGGCCCATAAAATCAAGTGCTCTAATTTGAGCTCCAGATAAAAACCTTATATTCTCTACTCCGTGCCAGTTAAAAATCGTATTATTTTTACTGTAAGATATAGCACCAGATTGAAGATGTAGAGGAGAAGATTTAAGTAAAACACATACATAGACACAATTTTATATTTTTCTTATTCATCCTTACTATTATTCACAATTCAATCAGTATAATTTGAAGAAAATGAAATTCTTTTTTCCCTTTACTTATTGCTAATTTTTAAAGTAGGGAATGAAGGATTTTTCCCAGGCTTGCCCAGCCACCTCACATCATGCAAGAGTAACTTTCTACAGCTCTCTGTGCAAGAAACCATGGCTGTGTCCCACCTTAGCCCCCTGGGAAATGAACTGTCCAAGCAACTTTATTGCAAGCACTCATCGTCCAGGGCACAGACTGTGTATGTAAATGCATAAGGGATTGGTAGCATGTGTACTACATCCACAGGATCCCCCTTGAAGTTGAATTTCAAAAGGAAACCCGTCACCATTATTTATTTCTCTGTAGCAGCAGCTCCTAATAGCCTAGGGTAATGCAAATTAAAGCATAGAATATTTGGACAGCCGAACTTGGGGAGTTCTTATTGTCGACAGGATATTCATCATGCCATGGGAATCAGACAGTCACCCTGGCCAAGTTAGACTTAGAAAGAAAGGCTTTCATAAATATGTTATGAGCACCAGTATAACCATGTATTCAAAGTCCTCTTCTGTAAATTCTGTTGTCTTCCCAACATAATCCTCTAAACATCCATATCTACTTATGGAAGTCAGAAGAACATCTTGCTTCCTCAAACATACCTTTTGTCCTGCAAGGTGTTTAATTTGGCTTTGTCTTTTTGAATTTTTAGATTTATATGACAATGGAGATCCAACCCAAATTCCTAAAGTCTTATCTTTACCCAGTATCTTGACATCTGTTCCAAACCTCAAAAATTATAAATTATACAGCAAAGGTGGGGGGACATCTATTGGGTTAGCCAAAAAGTTCCTTTGGGTTTTTCTGTAAGATGTTATGGAAAAACCCAAACTAACTTTTTGGCCAACCCAGTATTTTTCACTTATCCCTTGATTGCCTTCTTTGGGTTGGTAGATGAAGGGATGCTATAATTTCAGCTATGATCTGGAGGTATATTGAATAAAAACAAAGGTATTCTTACTTAGAACAAAGCATCTATGAATTCAAAACCATTTTTATTGAGGCAAGGTACTTTGGTTGCAAGTAACAGAGACTGCCTTTAGCCAACTTTGTTAGCTTTTGCTAGGGCTGTCATAACAAAGTACCATAAACTGGGTGGTCTGGAACAACAGGATATTTATTGTCTTACAGTTCTAGAGGCTAGAAGTCTGAAATCAAGGTGTTAGCAGGGCCCTGCTCCCTCTGAACCTGTAGGGAAAAGATTCTTCGTTGTCTCTTCTAGCTTCAGTTATTTTGCTGGCAATCTTTGGTGTTCTTTGGCTTGTAGAAGCATCATTTCAATCCTCTGTCTTCACATTGCCATCTTCTCACTGAGCATATCTGTCTGTGTCTAACTTTCCCTTTTGGAAAGGATTTCAGTCATGTTGGATTAAGGCCCACCCTAATGGCCTCATTTTAATTTTATTACCTCTCTAAAGATCCTATTTTCAAATAAGGCCGTATTCCAAGGCACTGAGAGTTTGGATTTCAACATATCTTTTGAGAGAGGGGGACACACTTCAACACATAAGATCAGCTTAAGCAAAAAGGGAATTTTGTGGGAAAATATAAGGTGACTTATTTAATTGAAGGAAGAGCTAAAGAATGAGGACCCAAAGGGGCAAGAGCATGACTGCCCAAAGATCCAAGGAGCAGGAGCTACTTTCAGCCCCACCAGGAAGCTGCTGTGGGAATAGAGGAAACTTCTCTGACTTTCCCATTTTTGCATCACTCTGCATGACATTCAGAGTCCCAGGAAAAAGTCTGATTGGGTCACTCCCTGTCTGGAAAAGTCAGTCCCATCATTTATTTTCCCAACTACATGACAGCAACAGAGAAGAGAATTCCTAGAGGATTTGGGATGCTATTACCAAGAAAAAGGAGGAAAAATGGTAAATGTACAAAACCAATATCTAATCTAGGCCCTCTAGCAGGAAATAAGGAAGGGAGCAAAATTTGAAAAAAAAAGTATATTTTTATGTACTCCAAATTCATCAGCTCTATGTTAGTAAACCTCTGATGATTGTTAATACAGCCATTCCGAAAAACTTGCCACTGTGATGTAATTTGCCTTTCTTATGTAAGTGATGAGTGTGGAGAGAATTCCAGCTAATCATGGTTCTTTCCAGTACTGAGTTACCTTTAGTTAGATTTGGCTACCATGTCAGTTTTATAGATAGAGAAAGTTAGTTCCTGAGTAATTCCCTCTCCCATTATTTGGTCTGTTGTTCTATACTCTGGTCCAGATCAGGATACCTCACTGTCTTGCTGGCCACAGGGAGCTCCCTGGTACAATGTGGTTAGCTACTCTTTGTTGCCCTGTAGGGAAACGTATAATCCCCTTGCAGCGCCTGAGGCACTCTCTTCTCATGCTTTAACACTAGGCTCTCCTTCTCATTGCACCCTCTCTCCCAACTCATCCTACCATCACCTTTTCAAAGAATATAGCCATTGTTCTATTAGTTATGCTTTGAATTAAGAAAAGAAAGGAAGAGGTTGTAAAAATTAACAAAGTGAAATGCATAAAATGAGGGGTATAAGGGGGTGGCTTATCATTAAATAGTGTAAAATCTTAAAGAATAGACTTAGCCTCCAGGCTGTCTCTTTGCATTTTTTCTTTGACTCTTCCAAAGACAAATGGCTGATAGAACTACCATGGTATTTTGCCTGTTGCCAGTTCAGTGAACTTCCTGGGCATGGAAGTAGTGATCTCCATGACTGGAACAACATACAAGGAGCAGTCTGGGAGTTAGAGACCAGATCACTGAGTTTGGCAAGTTGCACCTCTCTCTGGAGATAAGAAGAACGTTAGTACTGTAGGCAGAATCTGGGCTCAGGAAAGCGTGAGCAGAGAGTCTCATGAGAGGATCAGACCCTGATAAATGGGGATGAGATGGTCTCTACCAGTAGGTAGGAAATGATGGAGCAGGAAATATTTGGAACTTGACATTCTTGGCATCAGAGAAACAGTTAAATGGTTCAGCCCAGAAGTAACACATGTCAATTCTGTTCATGACTCATAGGCCAAGTCACTCCGCCCCACTCAATCACAAGGAGGTCAGGAAGTGCATGTGCCCAAAAGGGGGAACTGGACATACCTAGCCAACAGCAGTAATGACTTCCACTTGTTAAAATACAAACTCCAGATTCCTCCCTAACAGGCTCTAATTCAGGAGATCTTTGGAATCTGCATTTTAAGTAGGTCTCCTCAGGTGAGTCTGATGCAGGGGAGAAGGGCGGAATCTTTGGACCACAATTTAAAGAGCACTGACTTAGAGCATCACCTCAGTATAGGTAGGTGATCAAGAGGATGGGGACAATTTTGAGAAACTGTTCTTAGAGCTCAGATATCGGGCCAACCCTGGGTCACCTCAAGTTGTTATCAAAGAGGACTGCATATGTCTAGACACTGAGGCCCAGAGAGCTGGACAGAAGCTCTTAAAATGCCCAGGCATGAGGGTAGTGTTGGATCTGTGCCTGAGACTGAGCAGACCCTCAGGTATATGTTGAGTTTCTCAGATATTGGGAGAGGAAGAGGGATATGGGACCAACGCCTGGTTCTCATATGTATGATCCAAAGTTTATATTTATAATAGCAGAAACTCTTTGACCAATATAACATTTTATTGTACCATTGCTTTTTTCTTTCCTCTGTTCTTTTCCCACTTCTCTCTCCTTCTCCTTCCCTTCCTCTATTACCCACTCACCCCATTTCCCCCCATTATTTTCTCTTCCTTCCTTATTTTTATTCTCTACCTCCCCCTCTAATTTTCCTCTTTCCCAATATCTTCTCTTCTTATCGCCCTTCTCCTCCATCCTTCTCCCCGCTTCTCTCTCATCAATTATGCTCCTTCCTTCTCCCTCTCATCCATCCTTTCCCTTGGCACCCCCCCATCCCCTCTCCAGGTATTATGCCATCTGCTGCCAGCCTTTGGTCTATAGGAACAAGATGACACCTCTGCACATCGCATTAATGCTGGGAGGCTGCTGGGTCATCCCCATGTTTATCTCTTTTCTCCCTATAATGCAAGGCTGGAATAACGTTGGCATAATTGATTTGGTAAGTACTCGTGCAGACCCCACTGGTTTACTGTCTGACTAACTTTGTTTGCTTGGGATTCTAAATAAACAATGTCAGGTTAGGTGGATATTCTAAGAAAGACCCTGATAGCGGTCTGAGTAACAACAATAACAAACAAAAAAAGCAGGCTAACATTTTCAAAAGCTTACTGTATGCCAGAAAGTACACTAAGTACATATAATTCTGACAGCATCCCTTTGGGAAAATTACAGTACTTTTCCCCCATTTCACAGATGAGAAAACTCAGGGTCAAAAAAGTGAAGTAACATGCCCAGTGTCACACAGCTATTGAATAGCAAAACAGGTGTTCAAAGCTTAGCAGACATACTCCAGAGCCCGAGGGAAGTGATGTGCCCCAAGAGGCCTTCATCTCATTTCATGCTGAGACCCTATGAGGCTTACAGTGACCCACAGAAAACCTGTCATGGAGGTGGGGACTTCTGGAGAATGTATGGGCCAGGAGTCGAGAGAACTGGACCCTGAGCTCAGCTCTGTCCCTGACCCATTTCCTGAAGGACTGTGATGAGAAAATTCATGGGTCCTCAGTGGGAACAGTGTCTTCCAGTGGTGCAGGAGAACAACACATGGCACAGCTGCCAGGCATCTGCCAAGCCCTGTCTAGATGCTCATGAAGAGTTTCCAGCTCTGACATACTATGTTTTTAATATCAAACTTGTATTGAAGATTGAAAGCTATGGTCTGGATGCATTAGCAGGTATATATATTCCCTAAGGAAGTTGTCAGGCAATCACTTTAAAATGGATCCCAGGACGGTTTTGTGGTAGGGAGGGGAATGGGGAGGAGAGATTGAGAGTGAGCTCTGGCCCAAGAGGACCAGTCAGAGTAGGAGCTGCCCCTTCCTCTCTCCATCCCATTCCTAGCCCCTAATCTTGCCTTATTCTTTGTCCAGGAAAGGATATTCAAACCAAGGCTGGGCCAGGATTTGCATGTGGTATGTCAGAACGAGAATTTCTTGGGCTTCTGAAAGAAATGCTGGGCACAGAGGAGTGGAGAAGTGAAAGGGGATCCATACAAGGGAGACTGTATGGATATTTTCTTAAATCCTATCCCTCTTCTTTCAAACTTTCATTTTTATCATTCTTGGGGGAAATGAAATTCAAATTTCCAATAACCAGAAGAATAGAATAATAGAATAGAATAATAATATAGAATAATTGCTGTACGTAGAATAATAATTATAATGGCCAACAAATGTTGAACACTTACTGTGTGCCTAGCCCCATGTTAATTTAATCATTATTATCTCACTCAGGCCTCACAATAATGGTATATGTAAATCCTGTCATTGTCCTCAGGAAACTGAGGGTCAGAGAGGTTAAGTCACATTGGTAGGGAGTGGTGGTGACTATATCTAAGCCCAGGCTTACTGGACTCCAGAGTCTGTGTTCTTATGTTTGTGCTAAACTTAATCCTTAATGGAGAAGCCTTTGGAAGCATAAGCTTCGGTGCATCGAAACTTGTAACAAGGGTACAGCGCTCTTACCTTCTGACGTAGAATTTTCAAGGGGAATAACCTAGGGAATTTTGTTCATTTGTGAGAGTGAGATAGAAGCATCCCCTGTTTACTTCATGTAACTGAATGGGGCATCTGCTTACTATTAACATGCCTAGTATTTGCTCCATGGTATTATAATTGCACTTCATATCTTTTTACTCATTTGCACATTGAATCTGCCTAGAGAGAAACTAGCATAACCCAGATGTTCATAACACATGTACAGTTGATCCTTGTTATTCATGGTAATTAGGGTCTATAAAGTTGCTGCAAATACTGAATTAGCAAATCATGAATCTTTGTTCCTAGGTGAAATACAGAGTTAGATTCCTGTGACTCAAGGCAAGTAATACTTAGATAAAAAGAGATTTTGTAATGATTAAAAATGTCAATTCAATAGGAGGATATACTATAACCTTACAATATATCAATACTATAGGACAAGATACTAAATGCGTACACAATGAATGAAATAGTGTGTTATGTATCAAAATATATATGATACATATCTCTTCATGTGTATATTCACACTGCACGCATGCTGACCTCAGGAAGGGAAGAGTCATTGGGTTACACAGCTCTCTTCAGCCAAGGACTATTTCTAGAGAAGGATGGTAACTAAGAGCTGTCAGCAGGCAGAGTTTATAGGTGGAAAAAAAAGTCTTTCAGTCTTAAGAGGGATCTACTATGTCACAGTATCCAATATGAGGTTTATGCCAGGAATTTAACACAATCAATTAATTCACTGTATGAATAAAAGAAAGAAGGGAAAACCCACATGATCATCTCATTACTGCCAAAAATACATTGACAAAATTCAATATACAATCATAATTTTTTTCATGATGATGAATGTGTAAGTATACACAGAAATTTTATTTATCCTTTTTTTTTAACATCTTTATTGGAGTATAATTGCTTTACAATGGTGTGTTAGTCTCTGCTTTATACCAAAGTGAATCAGCTATACATATACATATATCCCCATATCTCCTCCCTCTTGCGTCTCCCTCCCACCCTCCCTATCCCACCCTTCTAGGTGGTCACAAAGCACTGAGCTGATCTCCCTGTGCTATGCGGTGCTTCCCACTAGCTATCTATTTTACATTTGGTAATATATATAAGTTCATCAAACTAAGAATAGAAGGGAACTTTCTCAAATAGAGCACATTGACAAAAAACTTACAGCAAGTGTCATACTTAATAGTAAAATATTGAAAGCTTCTCTCCTGAAACTGGACTGTAACAATGGTATCCACTATTACTTTTATTCAGTATTGTACTGTTGTTCTTATCAAGTTCAATATGCAAGGAAAATGGTATTAAGACTGGAAAGGAAGAAGTGAAATTGTCATTATTTGCAGATCACATGAGTATTCATGGAAAAAATTCAGAAGAATCTAAAGATGAAATATTAGTTACTAATTTAACAAACTTCCTGGATACATAGCCAATATACAAAAAATTTTCACTGAGTTCTATGTATTATCAACAGACAATTAGGAATAAGAATTTTAATGTAGTACTATTTGCAATAGAATAAAAATAGAAATACTTAGGATTAATCTAACAAAAGATGTGTAAGACATTCACACAAAAATGTAAAATATTACTGAAATTCTAAAAGACTTAGGTAAAGGGAAAGAATTATCATGTTTGTGAATTGGAAGACTTAACATCGAAAAAATGTTATTTTTCCTCAGTCATTCTATTCTAACTCCAATCAAAATTCTAAAAGATTTTTATGGAAATTGATAAGCTGATTCCAAATTTTATATGGGAAATACTGAGATATAAGAATACCCAAAGCAGCCAAAAGTATATTCCTTTGCTGCCATCATGGTTCTATGTGCTATAGGCTTATTAGAAGAAAAAGAAAAGCTTTGCTGATAAACCTTTTTTATTTCCTTTCCCTTCACCTTTTTCTTTTATTCATCCCTCCCTTTCCTTCACTGTTCTTCTCCCCTTCTTTCTACCTTCCAAACCCTCCTTTTCTCTTCTTTTTTATCCTTTTCCTTTTCTTACAATTTTTTCTCATTCCCCTCCTGCTTCTTCCTCTTCACTTTTTCCTTCCCTTTCTCCCTTCCTTCCTCATTTCCTCTCTCCCTCTAACTCTCAGATAGAAAAAAGGAAGTTCAACAAGAACTCTAACTCTACGTACTGCATCTTCATGGTCAACAAGCCCTATGCCATCACCTGCTCTGTGGTGGCCTTCTACATCCCGTTTCTCCTCATGGTGCTGGCCTATTATCGCATCTATGTCACAGCTAAGGGGCATGCCCACCAGATCCAGATGTTACAACGGGCAGGAGCCGCCTCAGAGGGCAGGCCCCAGCCAGCAGACCAACATAGCACTCATCGCATGAGGACAGAGACCAAAGCAGCCAAGACCCTGTGCATCATCATGGGTTGCTTCTGCCTCTGCTGGGCTCCATTCTTTGTCACCAATATTGTGGATCCATTCGTAGACTACACTGTCCCTGGGCAGGTGTGGACTGCTTTCCTCTGGCTTGGCTACATCAATTCTGGGTTGAACCCCTTTCTCTACGCCTTCTTGAATAAGTCTTTTAGACATGCCTTCCTCATCATCCTCTGCTGTGACAATGAACGCTACCGAAGACCTTCCATTCTGGGCCAGACTGTCCCCTGTTCAACCACAACCATTAATGGATCCACACATGTGCTAAGGTGAGTGCTTCAGGGCTTGTTAGATTTTGCTCATTTGCAGGACTCAGAAGAGGTAACTTTCCAGTTTTCTGTTTCCAGATAGGTTATTCTTGAAAATTTGTGCAGTACTTTCAAAAGTTAAAAAAAAAAAATTCTACCATCTGTTAATGGAATAGAGTAGTGGGTAAGAGCTCAGGCACTGGGGATGAATGACCTACATTCAATCCAGCCTCCATAGTTCTTTGATTTGG
Organism: Physeter macrocephalus; assembly: GCF_002837175.3. Classification (NCBI taxonomy): domain Eukaryota; kingdom Metazoa; phylum Chordata; class Mammalia; order Artiodactyla; family Physeteridae; genus Physeter; species Physeter macrocephalus. The sequence goes on along the minus strand of NC_041221.1, from coordinate 143,838,034 downwards.
GGAAGTCATTTAACCATTCTGAACCTTAAATTCATTAAAAAAAAAATGAAAATCTTAATCACGATTTCTACATCACGGGTTTTTTTGAGGGTCAAATTAGCTAATATATGTAGAGCACATAGTACAGAGTCTGACATATAGTAAGAACTTAGTAAATATTATCTACTCATAGGTAGTATTTTAGGGTAGTGATTAAAAGCATGTTAAAATAGTCTTTATTTTGACTCTCAGTGCCACTGCTAATCATTTGTATAATCCCTTTTGATTTTTATTTTCTTCAACTGTAAAAAATGGTAATAATAATTATACCCATCTTATAGGGCTTTTATGACAGGGATAATATATTCATATAGGGCCTGATACATAGTAAGTGCTCATAATACTACTAATGTGAATAGTAGCATATAACCTGATACCCTAAGTTGGCCATAAAATAACATGATAAACTAAACTAAAATAAATAGAATGATAAATATGCAATAGTAATGCTATGTGATATATGATATATTGGAAGTATGGACAATGTAGAGTGGGGATATGAGTAGGAAAGAAGCTGATTTGGTTAAGGGAATCGGGGAAAACGTCACAGAACAGCATTTTATAAGAATTTGAGACTTCGAGGAGATGTCAAGGAAGGCATTCCAGACAGAGAGAACAGCATGAGGAAGGAAATGGAATATGAAAGAGTGTGGAAAGGTCAGGTGGTTTACCCGATGTCACATAGGTTGACGGAGGTGGGAGTAGCTTTGAAGTTCAGTGTCTAGGTATGATGCCTCTTTCCAAACTGAGAATTTTCTTGCTACCCTGGCTTAGAGTTGTTCTCAGCTGTGGAAAGCTATGTGTGATAAATACATTCATCCTGTAGCAAAGATGAATTGTCAGCGACAGTTTTTTCCTTTGCCCTGAGATGCACAGGAATTTCCAAAGAGCAGTTCCTTCTTTGAGACAAGCATTTAATTTCTCTGATGATGACAATATTTAGCTGTTCTGGCAGCTGAAAACTGGGGACTTTTCATCTGCATGTGTAAGAAAAGAAGAAAAAAATAGGAATTGCTATGAAATATCAATGCTTTGCCTCAGAGACTGCTCAGAAGCATGAATTCAATTTTCTGCTACCAGTGTGGGCAAACTTGTAGCTAAAGCCTAGTATGATGTTGAGATTTCAGCTGGTGGAAAGGCCTCAAAGGATACTCCTATAGGCTGTCATTCTTTCTTAATTATTGTGCCTTCGTCAGTGTCATAGAAAGGATCCAACAGTAAAGTGTGTGTACAAGAACTTCTGCGCGAATGCCAGTGAGTTTTTAGCTATTTAAGCTTAGCAGTTGCCTGAGTACAGGCTGCCCACTACTTACAGACTATGCTCCAGCAGTGCATTTACTAAGTCAGTTGTTTAGAACTGGTGCCTTTTCCCATAGAAACAGTCATAGAAAGAATTTAGGGTTTCTAGGGCAACCCAAGAAACCTATTTTACTAATACTATATTATTTTATCCCTGCTGCTTCTGGAAATCTGCAGCATGATTGTTAAGCAGAGATGGCAGTTTAGAGATGGCTTATGTGTATATTCTTCACACTTTATTCCTTACATTTATTTCTTCCTGAGGTCATGAGAAGTACAGAAAGTTGGTCTGAGGTGTTTTTCTGTGGGGGTGAGGAATCTTATAAGAGTGGGGGTGGCCTATACATAGAAGAGAAAACTATTCGAAACTTGAATCCACTAGAGTGTAAGCCTTGCAAGGACAGGAATCCTGCCTGTTTTATTTCCTGCTACATAACAAATAACCCAATATGTTGCTTCAATGGGTAAATTAACAAACCATAAAATTAATTCTCCAGATCAACTGTTTTAACTTAACACAATCTAAGGAAAATGTGTTTTTCTTAGAAGTCCCACAAGTAGGACATCAACAAATTATGAGTTCATGAAATACAAAACCAAAACAATGAAAAGTAAAATCAGCTTTTATCCTGCTAATCCTACCCCTAGCCTCAGAGACAAGAATTACCACTAGTCTGGTAATCTTTTCAGTGCATTTACAAACATTCATAAAAACATACAAATTCATAGATTTTTCTCCCTTCATTTTACATAAATAGAGCCGTTCTGTGTGTACTTTTCTGCACCTTGCTTTTTATCCATTAAAAATGTATTTTAGAAATCATCCCACCTCAGAACATATAAATCTAACTCATTCTATTTAACTGTTCCATAATCTTCTGTACTAAAAATACATATTAAATTTTATTTAATTATTTCCCATTAGTAGATATGTAGGTGTCTCCAATCTTTTGCTGTTACAAACTGTACTATTTTTAATGCCCTGGAACACATTTCTTTGTGCATATGCCATTATTTCTCTCAGATAACTACCAAAAGTGAAATTGCACTATTGACATGTATGTGCATTTAAAAATGTTATGCTTACCATGAAATTGACCTCCCAGAGCACCATAGTGCTTTGCATTTTCATCAGCAGGGTGTGAGAGTATCTGCTACTCCTTCCCCTCACCAACACTGGATACTATGCATCTTCTATTAATATACTAATTTAAAATATGCTCTTTCGTTTAATTTGCATTTCCCAGATGATTTGATAGATTGAACCTCTTTTAAATTAGTTATTGACTGCACCTTCATATGTTTGGTACTTTATCTGACAACTTTGTTCTATTTTTCTGATTAATTTCTGGATGTTCTTTATTATATTCCAAATATTAATCCTTTGTTATATAATTTTCAAATACATCCTCCCATCTTCTGCTTGGTTTTGAACTTTGGTTAACTTTTGTCTTATAGAAGTTTCAAATTTTGAAAAAAATATTCTTATTTGACCTCTTACAGTTGGCTCACTTCCTTCTTGAAAAATTTTCCACATTAATTTTCCTAAACACCATACTTGTCTGGTTTTCCTCCTAACTCACTAGCAACTCTTTCTTAGAATCCTTAACAGGTTCTTCCTTCTCTACCTGGCCTCTCAATGTTGGAGTTCTTCAGGGCTTGGTTCCTGATACTTGCCTCAAACTACATTCTCACTTGGTGTGATTTAACCATCCATAGCTTTAAATACAATTGTCATGCTGTCAGCCCTCTCTTTAATTAATATATCCAGGTCATAGCTGCCCTCTAAACTCCAGACCACAAGATCTAATTTGCTTCCTTGACAACCCCAGTTATGTGCTTCTTTGGAATATCAAATTTCATTCATCCAAATCAGAATCCTTCTATATCTCGTACCCCAACCACAAATTTCCTGAGTCTTCCCTATCTCCATAAGTAGAGCTATCACCTACCATGTTACTAAATCCAGACACTTTTTTGTAGTTCTGATAGGAAACTAACATGTTAGAAGGCAGACTTAAAGATTTTAGAAAGGAGAACCAATCAGCCAATATTGGAAATATGGAGTTAAATTGAAATAAATGTAAAATTCAACCATAGGAGCAAAATATAAATCACAGAAATGTAAGATGATGCCTGAACAAGTTTATAGCTGCATATATAAAATTTGGAACTTGATAAGTGTGCCTTCAATTTCCTCATCCAAGGCATCTATTGACAAAGTACTGGGCAGGCCACCAGAGACCTCCTTCCATATTAATAATAATGATTATGAGTCCTAACATAATTCCAGAAAAGACTGTGCCAGTTACTGTATTTAAGAACTCTGAATGCATCATTGCATTTAATTTTTACAACACACAAAGAATTTGGTATTATAATTATCGTCATTTTAAAGATGAGAAAATCAAGGTTTAGAGAGGGTAAGTGACTGGCCCAAACTCACACAAGTAGTAAATGATGAAGCTGGAATTCAGACGTAGGTCTTTCTGATTCCAGAGTTCAGTCTTGTCCAGCCCACTTAGAGTTAGGAATAGGGTTACCACTTCTCATGTTTATCTTGACTCTTTGGATAAATCTGGTGAAATATTTATCAATCCATTAACTCTACCATCGTGCTTATATTTCTCTATCTTGTCTGCAAACCGTGAAGATTAGTAACTTGTTCAAATCCAGGCACTTTTCAATCTCTTTTCTAAAAAGTAACTAAGGTTAGATCAGATGGCCCTATTCTTAGTAATCTCAGATTGACTCCTGTCCCTGGGTACACGTTGACTATTCAAAGAAAAAATCAATTTAATACAAGCTCACCTCAGGATAGAAACTAAACTCTACTATAGAAATCACCCTTTTCACATTTTTTCAGTTGGATCATTGGTTCTTTTCTACTTCTTCTGAATGGCAGTGGCCTGTTTACAGTACTCTTTTTCATGGCATTTGTGCTGCTTTTGATTTTAGAGTTCCTTATTTGACTCCTATAAGGCCAATTATTCCTTGAGGGTAGAAACTATGGCTTTCTTTTCTCCATGTACCATATAGACCTTCACACAGTATTATCTGCAAAATAGTATATAATCAAATGATCAGTACATTTTTGCTGATGAAATATCTTCATGATTATCTTCAGGTTTATGAAGGATTCACATGCTCAAAATTGAAAATTTTCTGTTTTTTTTTTTTAAATCTTCCCTGAAGCTCTAAAAAGTATAGAGGACTTAGTCTACAACCCAAGACTCACATTGAAGAAAGCCAGTTCATGGCAGCACTATGAGACTATGAACTTTTTTCTCTTAAAATCGTTTTGAGAGAATGGAATTTTACTTTTCCAGGTTGAATTAAAAACAAGCTAGTCTGGCCTCAGTGGTTTAGAATAGTAAGTTTCCCATGCTTGGTCCTATCCTCGTAGCCCTTTGACTTACATGACATTTTATTATTAAACAAGCAGTTGGGTAGCCAGTGAAATAAAATATGCTTTTGCCAGACATTTTTAGAGGACTTTGATCTCTCCGATTGTACTAATTACACACAGTAGCAGAGATGTCTGCAGTTGTGCTCGGTTGTTTTCTGTTGGATAATTGTCTTCTTTGGGAATATCCAGCCCACAGTCAAAATAGAAGTGAAGATACCATTTGGTTGGCTGATGAAATAGTTTGTCCTATAGATATGTACGTTACATAGTCTTCTTTTCTTTTTTAAAAAATTAATTAATTAATGTTTGGCTGTGTTGGGTCTTTGTTGCTGTGCACAGGCTTTCTCTAGTTGCGGCGAGCTGGGGCCATTCTTCATTGTGGTGCACAGGCTTCTCATTGCAGTGGCTTCTCTTGTTGCAGAGCACGGGCTTTAGGTGCACGGGCTTCAGTAGTTGTGGCACGCGGGCTCAGTAGTTGTGGCTCGTGGCCTCTAGAGCGCAGGCTAAGTAGTTGCGGCGCATGGGCTTAGTTGCTCCACGGCATGGGGGATCTTCCCGGACCAGGCCTCGAACCTGTGTCCCCTGCATTGGCAGGCAGATTCTTAACCACTGTGCCACCAGGGAAGTCCCGGGTACATAGTCTTTTTAAAAAGTAGCTTCCAAACATGAATTATTGTCATAAAAATGTTTCTTGGGGCTATTTTAATTTGTATGCACACATATATAAGAAAGAGGCATAATGCCAGCATGTGGGCAATGGATTCTAACAGGTTCATCCTGTGTATGAACTGATTCTTAGTGAATTTGGAGCCAGTGTCTCTCTCCATGTCACATCTTTAACCTGATTCTATAACTATGTTTTCCCCATCTGCCAACATCTCTCTTAGTCTCATAGAAGTTACTTTTGCCACTCTAGAAAACTCACATCAAACATAACAGTAGAGAAAGGAAGAAATATCCTAATGAGAAAACACTGGCTTCTTTCCTACTCAAGTCAAGAATAAGACAAGGATACCTTATCATCTCTGCTGTTCAACATTGTGTGTACAAAATCCAATGACAGAGGGAAGAAACATGATAATTTTATCTGATGTTAACCAGTAAAATATGGGAGAATATTCCTTTGGAAGCCTGGCATCAGCTCAGTCATTCTTCAAGCTAAGTGATACTCCCCACTTGGGAGGCATCGTGTGAACATATAGACTGTGACTACACAGAGTCACATGGGTGATAGGAATAAGCCATATTGATTTGATTTGGGGTTAAATAGGGATTTGATTCTGGAGTTCTTTGTTCTTTGGATAAATGCCAAGGATTTTGCCAGTCTTGTTCACTGCTGTATCTTCTGAGCCTAGTAAAGTACCTGGAACATCAGGAGACTTGACAAGGGAATGAAGGAATGCTTCTGTTCCTTCTCCCCTGGCCTAGCTTCTCTTCTATTTAGCTGTCTCTATGCTGATTAGCTCTGACGATCCATGGCAGAGTAGGGACTCAGGGTGCTGACAGTAACTTTAGGCAGAGATTTTTCTCTACGTGAAATCCATTGAGGATTCCAGTTTTGGCTTTTTGGGTAAATAATTCCTATCCTGCCTATCTCACTACCTCACTGTGAAAATCAAACAAGATAACAGATGTGCAATTGCTTTCCTAACTGCAAAGCTCTGTCCTCATGGGAGAGATAAGTATGTTGCAAGAGCAGACTATTTATAAGTTAGGTAACACAAGCAGAGTTTACATGTAAAGTTTAGCTTTGTGGATGGGTTTCTCTGCTCATGCCAGGCTTCAGTATCTTCCCTGGTTATCCAAGTTTAGATCTTGCTCAAACTTAGGTCACTCACCTGATTCCTAAGAAGGTTGAACATTTCTTCAAGCACTTCCCAAAGAACTTCTTACATATCTAACTTGGCTCTTGGCTGTCATCCTCTGTTCTCCACCCTCAGTCCCCCGATGAAAAGGTTTTTCATTGACCTGGAGGTCTCTAGACCTGCCCTGTCCAATAGGGTAACCACTAGCCACATTTGAAGAGCTCAGTGGTTACATATTGTAAGTGGCTACTGGATTAGACAGTACAAATGTAGACTATTTCATTTATTGTAAAAAGTTCCAATGGACAAAACAGCTCTAAAGCAATTTGAACCTTCTCTCTCGAAGGAAACAGTGTATATTTTCCCTCATACTTATTAACTCCTGTTATCCACCAGAGCTTAATAATAAATAAACTGATTCTAGTGGATGGGCTATATTAAGTCTTTGACATTTCCATGCGTAAGATTAGTATATTCAGATTTATATGTGGAATCAATAAAGAAAAATATGAAGATTTTGTGAAAGTAAGAAAGAGGCAAAGAGAATGAGGTTCCCCCAAAAAACAGTAGAAGGAAAAAAAATTCTTTCAGGTCATTATTGCCTCTTGTTATCAGAATTTATGATTGTATTCATGTCTTGTTTCCTTCTTTATTATCTATCTCCCAGTCAGACTGTCAGTCCCTGAGGGCAGATAACATCCATTTTATTCCCAGAAGTTCCCCCAGGGTGTAGCACATTGCTCAGTTAATACATTTGCTGAATGAATGAATGGATGCCCTATCAGACCCTATCTAGACCCTATTGTTCACATGGACAGTGTGTACTCAAATAAATTTTTACCACTTAAAAATTTTTTTTTGTTAATTCCTTAACTGGAATAGTTTTTTGTTTGTTTTGTTTTTCCACTGTGTAGACACTTGCCAACTTTCTAATTCACCCCATCAGAATTCCCCATTTAAATAAAGGTTTTCACATAGTAGATTGGAAGATTACCCATGGATGAGGAAATAATTTATGTTTGATTTAATTTGGATCTTTAGAGGTTTCTGCTAATGTTGGAAAGCTGTTTGACATTTAAAAGCCATTTTTTTGCCTTTACCTTGAACTTTGGAGGCTACAATTGGATTCAACATTTGCCTCATTGTTTTGAGCCAAAGCAGACTTAATCTGGGTAAACCAAGGCTGGGTGAGCATGACCTTGCCTTCTCTCCCTCAGTCTCCTCCAGGGATGGCTGCATAATTCGCAGCCCCAATGCAAAATGAAAATGTGGGGCCCCTGGTTCAAAGAGCAGGAACACATTTCTGTTAAAAGTATTAAAATGGAAAGCCTTTTTCTTTCCTCCTCAGTCTTTCTCTCAACTTGTCATATGTATTTTATTTGCTATTTACCTTTTCTCTAGTAGAAAAACAAAATGCAATTTTAAAGTATTAGCAGAAAATTTACCATCTGTCTTTATATTGTGCACTGACAGTTTTAAATGCAAAAATAAGAGCATTTAACCTGTATGTGGAGTCACCAAAATTATACAGATTACACAAATTGTATTTTGTAGTTCAGACATGCTTATGTATTTTATTTTTACCAGACAGTGCACAAAACTAATACAACTGTTTTTATTTCACTTCTTAATACACACACATTCTACTAACATTCTCCCTTCAGCTTACTGAGGAGTAAAGAAGGACTGAAGAGAAAGAACCATGATTTGCTCTATCATATCCTTTCTTTCTATGTCAGTATTTTCAACATAAGTGCTTGGCTAATAGAGGAAGTCAATGCATGTGGAAAAGACATGGTAGGGTTCCTTGATGGTTCCTTTTTCTTAGAAAATCACTGCCTCCTTTCTGCATCTGGCAAGTTCTGGTTCAAATGGAAAACATGGGCTCTCAGGGCCACCAGCCATCTGCTTACTCAGTCATAGGTGTGTTGATAGGAAACATGAGTGCTGAATTGTAGTGGACCCATGATCTGTGGGAATTCAGCAAGACTCAGCAAATACAAGATAAGTATGTTACAGAAGCTGCTGACAGAAAGGCGATGGGAGAAGGGAAAATGCTTTATATACATTATGTATTCATGTTGTGTTTGCTTTGAGTTTTAGTAACTCTTTATGTATGGTTGGTCTACCAGAATTCTGTGCTCACAGGGCATCACTAACGTTAGAGGCAGCAAGGAACTATGGTGTACACGCATATTGCACGTGTCATCTCTGCTCACATGCATGCTTCATTGTCCCTCAGAGATCACAAGTTCAAAGATAAAGTTATTGAGAATGCCAAGATGAGGACAAGCAGAACATTACACCAAGCTCTGGGTTCCTGTGTGACTGCTTTGGTCACACAACCATGAAGCTGGCCCTGTCCTCAGACCTTCCCCAATCCCAACCTGAAGCAGCTCTCATAAAACATTGTTCTTGTTGAGATCACACCAGGAAAACAGTGAGAATAACATCAGAAGAGCTCCACTTGCCTCATCACATACTCAGGGTTAGAAAAGTTAGTGCTGTTTGCAGAGTGTACTTGCAAAAGTTTGGTAATCAAGTGGCTTAAGCTTCCCTCCAGGATGCCCACTGCTGGACTAAAGTGCTGAGGCCTAAAAACATTATCCTTTCCACTGTCTCTGACTCAGAGGAAGGTGAACTTCGGTAAGTAAACAAAGGGGCATCAGACCCAATGTAGCATAATGGCTATAGGGGCTGGAGTCTGTCACACCTGGATGTCAGTCGTGTCTGAGATCTGTCATTTACTATCTTTATAATCTTCAGCATGTGACCAGACATCTCTAGGCCTCTGTTTCCTCACCTGTAAAATGGGAATAATATTAGAACCCATCTCCTAGGGCTTTTGTTAAGGTTAAACATGATAACGTATGTGCAGAGCTGAGCCCGTCTTCTGTTACACAGAAAGTGCTCCATGCACGGAAGCTGCTGTAACTGTTATTATAATTGTAGATATAACATTGTTCATATCTTGGTTAAAACAAACAACTTCTCCAGTTATTTTCTCAGCCTCCTGACAAGCATTTCTTAAGAAACGAGTCAATAGAAATCTCTGTGTTCTAAACACTACTCCTTAAACAAGGAACGTAGAGCTCCCTCTGTTAGAAGAAAAGCCAGAAATGAATGAAATGAAGTTAATCACACTGTTTATAAATAATTGTTTAAACATGAGACAAGACTTGTTTCCTGGGTACATCATGCCCTGTGCTGAACAGTTGGGACTGTTATTTTGAATATGCCTTCTGGCTTTTAAATTACCTGTAGGCATTCCTTTGATCCAACATAAAACATGCTAACTTGTCGAACAAGTTGGTTACAGTCTGTGTGTATTTGTTTTCCCGCTTTGGCTCTGCAGGTGCTCTTGTTGCTAGGGTGTTAGGGTTCCATGTACCAGCCCGCTGAGATTGGTGCCCACTGTGCATGTCACACTTCAGGGCAAACCCCAAACCACACCCAGCTCCAGTGATGCTCAGGGTGGTTTATCAGAGGTCAAGAATAGAGGCAGTGTGATGTGGGGCTCTGACCCTTGACCCTGGCTGCACACTAGAATCACCTGGGAGCTCCTGGGTTCCACATGTAGAAATTCTATTTTAATTGGTCTGGTTGGGGACCAGAAATGCATGTTTTAGGAGCTCTAATGTACAGCAGGATTGAGAACCATCAGTGTACTGGAAAGAGCAGGAAGCCTGTCTTCTAATTCCTTACTGATTGTTGTCATTTCTCTCAGCACCAATAAAATGAGAAAGTTCACATAGATAATGCTTCAAGTTTAGGTCTAGCTCCATGTCTTAAACTATTGAGATAGTCTGGATTTAAACTGGTAGTTCTCAATTGGGGACAGTTTTGTTTACCAGGGGACATTTAGCAATGCCTGAAGGCATTTTCGGTTTTCACAACTGGTGGATGCTACTGGCATCCAGTGGACAGAGACCAGAGATGCTACTAAACATTCAAGAATGCATGGGACACCTCCCGCCAGAGAATTGTCTGGTCCCAAATTTCAAAATAAATCTGTGGTTGAAAAACCCTGCTTTAAACCAGTGGTCTGGGATTTGCAGCAAAGAACCTCCTTACCTCTGCCAGCGGACAGCAGAAGTCTTTGAACAATGCCAGGAGTTGTGTGTGCTTTTATCTGCCTACTACAGTGCAGCCCCTGCATCCTTTGGCTCCTCTTAATCCACATGCACTCCCAAGACAAGACAAGGGGGAAAAAAACCCTGTAAAAGGCAATTATTTCTGAGAGGAAGGGCCTTCAATGTCTGTGGTTAGAGTGCTAGTAGCAACCTTGCAGATAAGCCCTTTCTCCGAGGCAGGCTCTGTGAGCTTGTTCCTTTACAGCATGCACTTGCCAGAGACACAGTCCTCCCAATTTAGTCGGAGCAGCTGTTCAGGAAGGAATCGCCTCCAAAGCACACTAAGAGACCTACTAGGAATCCATATCCCCATGTAAATGTGTGCTTAGTCCATACTGTAATGATACCTGACTCTGGCCCATAGAAGTGGTAAAGCTGCTTCTTATTCTGGGTGTCAACAAACTAGAGTGTCTCCAGGAGAGGATAAACATCATGATTTTCTTTGCAGAATTCATGACATGTGAAGAACAGTGTAAGGAATGGGGGATGATGAGTTTAGGGCTCAAAGAAGATTCAGGTCATGAGCGTTGTTTTTAATATCTCTGAAGGCCGTTTTGGGAAAGAGGGATCCGATTTGTTCTGCATGGTCTCAAGGGAAAGAGGTAGGTACAAAGGATTGAAGTTTTAAGAATGCATGTTTCAGCACAAAATGGAACAGATCCTCTTACTAAGATGTTCCTAATAAAGTAGAAGGAGAAAACTGGATGATCACCAGTCCACTTAGAAGTGTTGATGGACCATCAGTCACTGGAAGCATTGACTGATCATTTGTCAACATGGCCAAGGAAGGGGTGGGAGGTCAAAGGAGATATTCTCAGACCCTTTCTTTGTGATTGTGTGAGTTACAGAACCACACAAGTCCTCCCACAGTGCAGTTAAACACAAAGGAGAGCAAAACCTACTTTAGCCAGTGTAGCACTTTGTTTGGTTGAAGCTGGAGACCTTCTGGAAAGGTTACCAGTGGGAAGAGATGTGCCAGAGGTGATACTGTCAATTGCAGGGACCATTCTCTTTTTCTTTATGATTCTTCTAGCAATCTGGATAGTAGGAAATTTAGACACATCTAAGGAAGGAATCCATTTCTGGGTTCTATAGATGCCTGCTTAGTGGTTAAGCAGTTGATTTTATTCCTGAGATCCTGTTTGAGAAAAATGTTGTCATATCCACCTATCCAGATAAATTTCTGTTCTTTGAGGCTTTAATATGAAAGGAATTGCTGTTTAAAGATTTTTAAGGAGAAGGACTGAGATTAAAGAAACTTCCCCTCAACCTGGTTTTCATGTTCTTTCTTTTTCACGTGGGGACATTTAAGACCTGGACTTCTCTGGTCTGAAGGTAGTAAGGCAGGGTCCCAATCTAGAGGAAATCAGAGTACTGATGAAGCAGTTTAGTGTTATGGCTAAAAGCGTAGGACTTGGCATTTGATGGACCTCAGTCTGAATTCAGGTCCTGCCACTTTGAACCTGCATGATCCTGGGCAAGTTACTTGACCTCTTGCTGCCTCGGTTTCTTCCTGTGCAAAAGTGGAAGTAAAGGTGGCTCTTGCCTCATAACACTGTTACGAGGCTGGTGTGAGATACTGTACATATAGAGCCTGGGATAAGTAACTTATTGATATATTGTGTTCTCCTCATCATAATCATCATCTTAGTAGGCAGAAAAGCAGAAACACTAGGTTGGGAATACAAGGCTTCTTCTGGAACATTGTCAGAACTGGGTCTGAGGGGAAATGGTTTTGGGTCAAAATCACCATAATATCCTCGTCGTAAGGTACAGGATAGTTCCTGAGCAATAAGTTCAGAAGGAGAAGGAAAATTACTTCAACTGCAAGGATAGGGGAACTGTGGGGAAGGGAGTGAGGCAGAAAGTTCTAGCTTCTGTGCTCCAAGAAATGCTGTGAAATCATCTCCAACCCTTGAGCAAGGAAACCTGGTGGATGGCTTCTGGTTATATAAACAAATATCTGAGTGTGCTCTGGGTTATATTCAACCAAAGAGCCAAGAACCTGCTTTTTACAAAGTGATTTCTGAATTATTTTCTCATTCTCATTTTTTACAAGATTCTCGGAAACATTTCACAGTTAAGAATTGTCCTTGGAGAGCTTTTTGTTCTCTAAGAAATGGGTGAATCTGTATTTTGATAAACCTGACAAACAAATATATTTGGTGCCTACTCGTGTTCCTTTTATTCTTTTCAAACTTTTATTTCCTTTGCTGGCTGGTATAATGGAATTTTTCTTCTATTTGTGAATTTTCATTGCCTGCTTAGAGTTTCTGACTTTGGGGAAAGGAGTGTGTGTGTGTGTGTGTGTGTGTGTGTGTGTGTGTGTGTGTGTGTGTGTGTGTGTATGATTGTCATGTATAATAACTAGTTGCCTACGAATAACTTAGTTTCTTGGTCCAGACGTCACCATCTTTATTATCATCTTAGCATCTACCATTTACTGAACACTGGTTTTATACGCCAGCCATTGCGCTAAGTGCATTACATGTGTCATCTCGTGGAATCCTTAATATAATCCATGGAGCAGGTATCATTATCCCCATTTTACTGATGGGGAAATTGAGACTCAGAGAGATTAAATAACTTGGCTAGTGTCCTATAGCTGGTGAGTGGTGGGCCAGGATTCTAACACATGTTCACCTAATTTCAGAGCCCTTGCTGTTAACCACTAAGCTATGCTCCTTGCTAGTTAATTAAAAACTCTTGAAATAATGCAGAACTTTTGATTCTTAGACATGGAAAGGGCTTCAAAACTGATCTGGTCAAATATCCCAACCAATGCAGTGATCTCTTCTATAACTTATCTAGTAGGTAGTTGTCTGTCTCTCCTCCCAATGAAGGGTAACTTCTTATTATTATCCAAGGCAAGACATTGGCTGGGTTGCAAATTATAATTTTTTTGCCTCTCGTTTTCTTTTGGGACTATGTGTATAATATAACCATAGAAAGAGAAGCTATTTCATGTGTATCGTTTAAAAGGATGCTAAGGCCATTCAGACATGTGGGATTTTAAACTGTAAATGCCAGCTGGATTGAGCTGTAATAGAATAGCCTTGAGCAATATAGTGTGACTTGCAGTGGGCAGACAGTGAAGGGCATATAAAGCCCTTCTTGCCTGACCCAGTCTGGTTTTCCAACTCTTTTCCCTCAACTCTCCCCTGACCTAACTCCCTATGCAATAAGCATGCAAGATTGATCAGTTTTCCTTAGATAAATAGTGAATTCTCCAGCCTCTGGATTACTTCTGCTGTCTGAAATGCTCTTTCTCACTTTCCGGCCTGGCACAAGCCTACTCATTCCTTGAGGCACAGTTCCAATATGAGCTCTCTCAACTTTCCTGATCCCTACCCCCTGAATATTGGAGCTAACCACTTCCTCCTCTGGGCTCTCACACCACCTGCTTCTCTTTTTCTTGGAGGCTCATCTCATCCTGTGGGATCTTAAGTAATTTTATGCACTTAAAACACCCTCTGCTCACCTGGACAGCTTCTTGAGAGCAGGACATTTCCTACCTGCAGTGTCTAAGAGTCGAGGGTGCCTGTTCAGTGAAGGTGCACATTTAGTGAAGCTGGTACAATAAGACTCTGAGTTGGATTTGCCTGGTTCAGCTGGTGGCTCCACCTCTCCCTAGATGATTTGACTTGGGCAAGTGACTACACCTCATTCCACACAACTTGAGCCTGTAAATAATAAAACCTATGTGATAGGATTGTTGTGAAAATTATATGAGATAATCCATGATTAGTTTAGCACAATCACTGACACATAATAAACGCTCAATTATTATTGGCTGATATTATCACGGATCCATACTTTTAAGGCATTTTCTCCTACATATTTTTAGGTTCTGTCATATCAAAATAGTTTAGCAGAAGAAGCAGGCAGACAGTCTTATCCCCCAGACTCAAAGTTCCAGTCTTTTATTTGTCCTTTAGGAACTGTGGTAGACAGTGGAAAAAAGCCTCACAAGGAAATTGGTTTGACCTTAATTATATGTGCACATTGAGAAATAGAGGTGCATTCGGATTAGAATAAGCCATGCATACTGACTTGAACTTGCACTTTGGCATGTTGAAACATGGACATATCTGAGGCTGGTGATGGAATTAAAGAGCCCCTGAGAATATGTTTTGTCCAGAGCTACAAGGTTAGGCATTCCAAACTGTACAAATTTAGCTATCTGGGGTTCTTTCTGCAAGCAGCACAAAATAATAGAAAAATCCCAGAGCTCCCACCCTGAGGATGCATTGCTTTATGTCCTTGTCAAGACACTGTGCTCCCTGCAATTAAGTTTTCTCATCTGATAGGTTTTTTGTCATTTGCCTGCTATTTTCACAATTTTTATCCATATCAGCATTCTGCCCATGCTATTATTTATTTACTATTTATCTTTAAATACATTTTTAATTTAAATAAATCTGTTTGTAAATGAAACTCTCTATTATGACCTTAAGTGAAAAATCATATAGAGAAGATGATTTTAAAATTAAATACAATGAAAACAAAACAAATTATTATTATTTGCATAACTTTTTTACTATTAAAATTTAATAATATTGTTTGCCAAAGTCTCTGAGTCAAAGGCCTTCTCTCCATTTTATTAGGTAGTAGAGAATTGTTAAAATCAGAGTGGGGCCAAACTGAGTACGTCTCTTTGAAATGAGCAAAATGAGTGAAAGAAGTATTGGATCTCCTTACTGTGATTCAGGTTGTTTAACGTTGTGCCTCTTTGTTTGGCATATCACCTGTGGAAAACATCCCATGTTTGGGAAATACTGGATCTTCCAGAGTCAATATTCTGTTCTGGTTGATAGTGATCTAAAGACAAATGAAGAAATTGGCCTAGGCCATCACCTTTTGAGCCATTGAATTTACTGATAAATTAGTACAAGTTTATGTGCTTACTGTTTATAAACAGTTCAATTAGTTTTTATCAGCTAATTGTAACCAAGCATTCTATTATTTTCATCACATGAAAAACACCTTAAAAAATATTGCTTTGTGCATCTCTTTACATTTTTTGCCACCTTGTTTTCATGATTCATCACCAAGTCTGTTCTCGTTTCATCATCAATGTCATAAAAGCCAACAAATAGCCGTTGTCCACTTTGCTAAAATGGACTCTTTGCATGCATGTCAATGCTTCCTTTCTGTTCCCTTGTGCAGAATCGCTGAATGTCTCATACTGCTAGCTCTGGCCCTTCCCACTCACTTGTCCTTTCTCTTACTGCCCCCTGTCTCCAGTGCTAAACTGTGCCTCAGATGTGAGTAGAATAACTGGACATTCACCTCCTCAGGGAATCTTATTACTCCCATGTGCCTAAGAATTATGTGAGAGCACTTTTTAAAAATGCAGATTTCTGCCCTCCCCACCCCACCCCTGCCCTCTCCCCACTCCCCACTCCCACCCTCTTTTCAGAGGTCTGATGTGGATCCTGGGAATCTGTATTTGCCATAAGTACCCAAGATAATCCTGATGCAAATAGTCTCTGAACAATTTTGTGAAAGATGACTTAGCTAGTGATCTCTCTCATCTTTTCTTCTTTTTCCTTCTCCTCCTCCTCCTCCCTTTTCTTCTGGAACAAAGGGAATTGTAACTCTATTTCATCAACCGTTAATATTAAACTTCATCACAAAACTCTTCCCACTGTACAAATGATTTCCATGTTTCCCAACGGACAGAATTCCTGATTTGGGAGGAAGAACACCTGATTTATAGCACTAGATCCACTGTTACCTAGCAATCAATCCATGCCCCTACATTGTACCTACTTTCCTTCCTTACAGGTTTGTGTTGAAGATTAAATGTGGAAAATGATACAAAAATGCTTCATAAATTGTAGAGGATTTTACTAAAACTATTAAAACAAGAAACTGCATCTTAAGTCTGTTAAAATATCAGAGATTCTTTTTTAATGATGTTTTGCATCAGAAATT
Organism: Physeter macrocephalus; assembly: GCF_002837175.3. NCBI lineage: Eukaryota > Metazoa > Chordata > Mammalia > Artiodactyla > Physeteridae > Physeter > Physeter macrocephalus. The sequence goes on along the minus strand of NC_041221.1, from coordinate 143,821,409 downwards.
TTGAGCGGCTCTGCTAGTGTTTCTGATCAAGCATATGTTTAAGGAAGGACAGTTGTGGTCTCGCTACATTTTAAGTTGTGGCATCTCAGGCCCTCCCTATACTATCCTAACGAGATACATTTAACAGCTTTGCAGTGTAACTTCACAGATTCAGAAATTGAGGTCTTTCAGATTCTTTAATACAAATCCAAAAATTATCCTCCCTGTGTTTCCAGCGAAACCTCTTCCCTCCACACAGAATATAAAGTATCAGATACTAACAATAGAATATTAAAGCCAAATTTGAAGCAATTACCCACAGCTTTGGACAACAGTCCCACACACAGCTGGTACCCAATCAGAAGGTCTGTATTTGTCACCCACCATCTCTGCTCCTCATAGAACCAGAATGTCAGAGCTGCAAGGGATCTTATAGATAATCCTCCTTGTTTAAAGAACGGGGAAAATGAGGCACAGGAAAGGGACTAAGTCCTCAGAGGCATGCATGGATGGAGGCTAAAAAGGCATTGGAATCCAGGTTCCTGTCTTCTGATTTATTGTTCACATTGCTGAGTTAGTAGGGTGGCCTTGCAGTTGAAAGTGAAAGGGGCTTACTGAGTGTTAAAGCCATGCCTCCTGAGTGTGATTCATTGTATGGGTTGAGGTCTCTTGGGGTGCAGCATATTGCACCATGACTTTGTATCCTGAATGAAGACCTAAAAGGCAGATGATATTAAACTGTTAACTGTGAACAGTTAGATTAGTACAGGAGTGTAAACTGAGACTGACACAGGCCAACCAGGACACAAGATCAACCTAGCATTATTCTCAAGTCTCCTTTTTCCCTACTTAAAGGGAGTTGGTTCTGAGTCCTCCATGGAGTTAAGAGGCTGGGCCATTTTCCTTTATTCATGACTTCTCTCCTTGGCAAGGACAATATTGATGTTGTCTGAATAAAAAGGAGTGGTACCAGGCACCCAATAGCAATTCTGCAGAAATCTCAGTCTTTATTTGAATATTTGGAAGGATTATATGAGAGAACCAATATAACATTTTGGAAATACTTCTCAAAGAGCCTCCTCCTGCACCCCAACTGCTCTGGAGCCTTCCACTTACCCAACTCAATGCTTCACTTTAGCCCAGGTCTTCCTGCTTTGTCTTCCATCCTCTCTCCTCATTCTTCATTATGTTTATTCACTTAGACCCTTCTTCTGCTCTCTCTACTTTCCTCTTGACTCTGCAGGTTCTTTTTCCTTTTCCACCTAGTCTCCCTGGTTCTGAATCACAGAAAATGTATACACCTCTTGGCAAAGATGTTCCTTTAGTGGGTAAGAGAGGTTAGCAGGAAAGAGTCCCATGTTAAAGTCCCAGTTACACTGTGTTTCAGTAAGAGGAGGAGACACATCATACTGTAGGCTTCCCACGGGAAGAATAGATATAATATACACTCACGTACATATTCCTTTTACCCTGAGTCCATCATAGTGGGACAAGAAGATGCTAGAGACAGCAGAACCTGAACACTGGACTTAGTGGTGGTTCTCAAGATGAAGAGTGACAGTGTATCAGGACAATTCAGAGCCCAGACTTTGGAATCAAAAATGACTGGAATGTAAGTCTGATTCTGCCATTTATTAACTGAGTAAATTTGGGCAAATTATTTAAACTGAAACTCAGTTTCCTTGTCTGTTAAATGGGTTTAAATACATGAATTAATGCATATAACACACTTAGCCCAGTGCCTGGCACACAGGTGCTGCCCTAATGGGTGGTGGTTTTTATTGTTGCTAATAATGATAATAATAAGTATGATACAAAGGGAATTTGGCCAGTGAGAAATGAGAAACCCTTCCTCCCTCCCTCCCTCCCTTCCTTCCTTCCTTCCTTCCTTCCTTCCTTCTCTCCTTCCTTTCTTCCTTTCTATTCATTCATTCTTTCTTTTAATAGGTATGTTCAGTGAATAAAACAGATAAAAATGTGGGGTGTATGTAAAGACATTAGGCCACATCTTGAGTTTTCTAGAGAGCTTATACTTGAAGAATGGCATGTGGAAAATCTGGCAAAAGGAATGTATAACCAAAGATGAATCAAAAGGAATGTTTAGAGCAAGTAGAAAACCCAGAAATAGCTCTCATTATTTAGGGACGAAATCTTGGATATTCTGCTTTAGTAAGAATAATCTTGCAACTGGAAAGAAGAGAACATCACAGGGAAAAAGTTGCTGCCTGGGATTGACGGAAAACTTTTAACTGTCTCTGAGCCAAGATGTATTATTTCTCACGGGATTAAAGGAACTGGTTTATGAGACCTCTGACTGGAGCTCTTTTGTGGACTCAGGGTATGATGGCAGCCTGGAGACCAGTAAATATTGTCCCAGTTCTTAAAGAAAGATTAAAGCTGGACTGCAGAAACTATAGACTCATAGCTTGAAATAGACCTTATCAAAATTCAAAGACAGTTATTATACAAATGATTTGTATGCAAGAGTCAGTGTTGTTTCATTAAAAAATAATTCATGCCAACTAATTTCATTATCTATTAGGACAGATTTACTGCTTGACATAGACATTTCAGCAAGGCATTACACAAAACCTTCCATGGGTGGGTCCATTCTCAGGCACATGGATTGTTACCTGTCTGCTGGGAAGGCAGTCTGTGGTGGGGTACCACAATTCTCTGGTTTAGCCCTGTTCAATCAGTAGTTTTTTCTCTTGACTGAAGATTGAAGATCTAAGAAGCAGATGATACTAAACTGAAAAATCTAGGTAGCAATAGATTATCTGATCTTCCTATGTGTTGGTAGAATCCTTAAAGTCTAGCTTGAGTCAGTGCTAAATAATCCTATCTTGAATGTTGAAATTGTTATGATTTAGAATGATCTCAATTGACTAAAATGATACCAAATCAATTAAAATGAAATTAAACTGAGACAGATGTCCTGTATTTTGGCTAAATGAATGAATGAGTGAATAAATAAATGAAATAAACTGCACCAATGTAATAAAGAACCACAAGAATTGACAGCTGTTTGTATCAAAAAGATAAAAGTTGGCAATGAGCTTAACATATAAGCCAATACCATATTACCATTGTCAGAAATGAACTTAATGTTGACTGCATTCATAGAAGTAAACTAAATTGATGATGAAAAGTATGTGACATAAATCAGGCTCAGTGTGTAAATTGGGGCTCTTTCCTGGTACTATATTTCAAGAGAGATAATTATAATAAGGATTGTGTTTAGAGGACAGTGCCCATTATGGGCAATAATCTGGAAGCCATAATATATAATGAACTATTAAAGAAAATGGAAATGTGTAGCCTGGAGAAGAGAAAACTTGGAGGATATAATTAGTGGAGGGAAGAATTTTGAGTGGGCCTGGAGGGCATAGTAGTTCCACAGGGTAGAAGCTGTAGGAAGGCTGATTTTGGCAGAACATTAATAAGCTCTTGCCAATAACTAAAGTTGCTGAAAAATAATATGGTCTGGCCGGTCAGTGGAGTTTCCTAAGTAAGCAGGGGCTAAACAACTACCCATCTGCATGGCGCAAGGGGCTTTCCTGCAGTGGGTGGGTTCTTTCACCAGCCTATCTGTCCATTCCAACTCTGAGGTTCTGTGATCTTCTCCCCTCTCTAGGGATGCAGTGGAGTGTGGTGGCCAATGGGAGAGTCAGTCCCACCCCCCAACAACTTCTCCTTTGGTGGCTGCTCAGCCCAGTGACACTTAGGCCCCTGGGGCAGTGACCCTGAAGACAGCCATCCCTCCAAGAGAGGGCCAGGTCCTAAGCTGCTGCTCGTGCCTGACTGCACCCGGTATTCTCTTCACCCAGCATTCCATCCATTGGTGCAGGCACCCCATGCCCATCGGGCTTTTCCTTCAGGATTCCAGCAGGTGGCAGGGGAGAGGAGGCTCCCTTGTTCACTGGGGGTTCTCCTCCAGAGATCCCCCTTGAAGGGATCTTTTTATTTCCTAGCACTCCCTCTTCCCGGCTTCATAGTCACCCGGGCCTCATAGTCTCTGTTGTCCCCAATATATCCCCTTACTGTGTCTGGTTTGTCTCACTCATGTTTCAAACACAGTCACTCACTGTGTCCTATATCTCAGTCATAGATGTCCGCAAATATTCCTTCTTTGCTGTGCCTGCTCACATACACTGTCAACACACATCCTCCCTGCACCTGCCTTGGTCAGAGTTGTGTTCCAAAAGCACGCATCTCTTGCTTGTTTGTGTTTGTCACAGCCATGTTAAAACTACTCACCAGCTCATCTCTTTCCTGCTCTGTGCCAGACACTAATACACTTTCCTCCCAGAGTGTGGGTCCAAATGTGCATCCTCCTGGCCAGCCCCCCATGTCAGTCACAGACTTCCACTTGCTTTACCTTATGTCCATGTCAGTCCTCCTCTTCAGGACCTGCTCCATTTATTCACCATGGAAGAAACAGGGCAAAGATCCTTCAGAGGAAAACAGGCTCTGCAGCAACCTTGGAGGGAAGCTGAAGACAGACAGCTCTCTGCCAGTGCCATGGCCTCAGGCCCTCCTGCTGTGAAACGCTCGCTTTCCTGGAACAAATCTTCTCCTAAAGCGCCTTGGGCAGGGCTGGCGGCATCATAGTGTTTATTGAAAGACTTTGGAATCTTTCCCACGAGCTTGTAGCAAAGCCCATGGTACCAATTTATAACCCTTGAATCTGGCCTTGCTGCTCCCAAAGGAGAGAACAATTGGAGACGCACACTGCCGAGACTTGTCACTCACTGCAGTTTCCCCAGGTGGAGGAGGCAGAACCAAGCAGCGCTTGGGGTGGAAAACAGTGCTTGACTTCAAGTCAGAGGACCCGAATTCCAGCCCTGGCTCCACTCCTAACATGTGGGAGATTGTGACCTATGCCCTTCCATCCCTGGACCTCACTTTCTGCATCTGTCAACTGAAGTTTGGACCAGAGGATCTCTAAGATTCTGTTCTGTTTCTATGACAACAGGATGCTGCTATAGCCATCAGCTACCTCAGAAAGGTGTGGCCTGCCTGCCTTTTGACTTTGTTTCAGAGGAACTAGCCACCTCATCTGGGCCTTCTAGACCCTTGACTTTGCCAGCTTTGCCCTTCACATAAACCTGGATGTCTTTCATTCAAAGCTAAGTTCATGGCTCTTGCCACCTGCCCCAGAGTGAAGGTCCCAGGGAGGTAAATGCCACCACATCCCAGAATGGTGTGAGATTTCAACTTTGGTCTTGGCTGTGATTTGATAGCATCTCAGGACTTCATCATACTGTCCTTGTTCTTGCTGCTTAAGAAGTCAGATGTCATTTCCATTGACGTTTACTTTAGTTCTGGAATTGCACCAGACTGAAAAGAGACTTGGAATGAGGAAGAGAAGATTGCCCCAAACCATCTAAATACAAAAAATAAAAATAAAAATAAAAAATTATGTGCCCTGCAAAGGCTTACAATTTTGTTGTGGAGAAAGTCATTCCTTAGAGAAGGGGAAAAGCCTCTAATGAGGAAGGTGACTCAGAACTCCCAAATGCTGTTGAGAAAGACTGTGCCACGCTGAAATGCTCCTGGTATACGCTGGGGCTCTCACTGATCAGTGGAGCAGATTCATCTGGGGACCTATTCTCGTCATATATGAAGAAAGTTTAAGTCCTTACTTGCACATTGACTCTGGATGGACCAATCCCCTGTGCTTTTTCAAGTCACTGTTCCTCTGCCGTTAATGAGATTGGGGCATAGGAGGCAACCACCTTTTTGAGGATGATCGATCGTTCTCTAATACAAAGGAGGGAGCAGCAAGGTATTGAGCCCCAAGGCCCTGAACCTGGCAGTGAGACTCACACTATCTGTCTGGCTGCTGCACACGCTGTTCACAACCTCTGTGAGCACACAGTAAGGCTGGGTGCAGCAGAGAAGCAGCACGGGCACTAAATCAATTGCTGACTTACTGTGTGACCCTGAACTAATAACTGGACCTCTCTGGCCTCAGAAACAATCTCTCCTGCCTACTTCACGAAGTTGCTGTGGAGAAAAATAGATAATTTTTGTGAAGATGTTCTGTAAATCATAAAATGACATTCTGTTTATTATGACTTTGGGTTACTTTGGATGCTCCTGGGCACTCAAGGACTAAGAATTTCTTCACCAAGAGGTGGACCAATTTAGAGAGTGAGCTTTCTATGTTGAAAAACAATACCAAGGGATCATCTTTTGGCGGTCCATTCTTCCAAATTCACCCCTCTGCATTTAGTTATTCTAGGTTACCCAAAACACACAAACGTTGAAAATTTATACATCACAAACACTCTTACTTGAGGGGATTTTGTTGTTCTCAAAGTAAAGAGGTGGATGGAGAGAGATGGGGACTACAGACTAACTTTGGTGAGAATGAGTCTAATTTTTCATGTGACTTCAAAGTCACATGGAATAAATTCAAATGCCTTTTTGCCATGAAAACATTTATTTAGAGGAAAAAGACTTGGGTCATCAAAATTATCCCCACCCTGTAAATTCTCTCTCTCTCTCTCTCTCTCTCTCGAATCCCCTGTGAAAAGAACCCTCCAACATAAATCAGATCATGAATGACCAGCTAACAAGAATGTTACATAAAGAGTCTACTAAGATACTGAACCAGATAATTTTGAGATTTTTTCCTAATCTGATAGTCTATGTAAATTATTGTTAATTATCGTTTAGTGTTATTTAGCTAACACCTTAATTTTGTTTACATTTTTAATAAAGCAGAATTACAAGTGGGGCCACTCATATAGTTTCTAGCAAACTGAGTCCCTTTGTGTCATCAGCATATAAAGTACATGTGTGCCCATTATACAGAACATGGAACTTAATTATATAACTCAAAGGCTTACAAGTTTTAATGATGGTTGTATTTTTGGTTTTATGAAATTGTTAGTTATGCTTCTGATTTATTTGAAGCTAAAGCTTTGAAGTACTAGGACCCCTGATTCTAATTTGTTTCTATGGAAAGCACCTTTGGCTTTACAATAATACACTTTTTGATGCAGTTCCCCAGAATGTGTTCTAGGAAAAACAGGAGCCCACAAAGACTTGTTTTTTCATTGATAAAGTCTCTCTATTTATTGATAAATGTTAATAAATTACACATGTTTATATTTGTGCATTTTGTACATGTTTAAGAAATTATATATGGAGGGAAATCTAAAGTCTTAAAACTATTAAGGGAATTTTGAGTACACAATAAAATGCCAAAGTCAATTCCATGCCTCAGTTCTGTGCAGCTTCTCGGTAGTCTCTGTAGCCCAACTCATCCCTCAGAAGCTTTGGGCATTCAAAGCTGGAGAATTTTTCGTCTCCAGTATCAGGTTCTCCTCAAGGTAAAGACAGAAGTCCAGGACTCCTAGATAATGTAATTCTACCTCTCTGTCTGTCTGCCACCTTTGTCAGCCTCGAGTGCTAGGACAGATCTCTCTTACATGGGTCATCCCAAGAGCAGGTGATGGGGTAGGATTCAACCCAGCCACACTCAGGGCATATGCCATAGGAGCCATTCAAGTCAGCTTGACAGCTGTACTCTATATTCAGAGGTCTTGAATTGAGGTTAGTAAGCATGTGCCTCCTTTTTTTGGTGTCATGAACAACCCAGGATTCTAGAGTCCAGCTCCCTTGCCATGGAGCTCCTGGGATTTTAGGCCTAGAGTACATGTCAGTGAAATCCAGATCCCAACTCTTCTGAGTACGGGGCAATGGAAAGACCTCCATCAGCAGTCAGGGGCAGGATACTCACCCCAGTTCTTCTGTTCAGTCCTTGGGGCCACCATCATCTCACATATGAAATGCAGAGAGTGGACAAGAATTAGGTTTCAAATCAAAATACTTTCTTCATACACAAATTTACCTGGAACTCCATTGCAATAGGTCAAAGTAGGATGGGGAACAGGTAGATCTGGGTCCCTCATCTCTACTCATTATAAGCCATCCAAAACCCTAGGCAGCTGACCAGGCACTCTCCACTGAAAGTCTGTGATGGTGCTTGGCTTTCCCTCCTTCTTAATTATTCTAAAGCATTCATAAGACTCCTGTGAGCTGTTTCTCCTGATGACTTTCCTCGGGATCACACCTGTCCACTTATTTACAGAACCTCTTCCTGCATACAGAAAATGCCTCATCTCCTGAAACATCCATCTAGAATGATGAGCCTTCACCTCCTGTGAAGTATCTGCTGTGTCAAGGCAGAGAACTAGACCTCAGAAACTCGACTAGCCTAGCCTTGGACGACTATACCCTTTTTTGTTTTCCTTCCAAATTGTCTTTCTTCACTTTGTAGCAGCCATTCTCTGGACCAATGCAAGGGGGAGGAATGAACATTGATTTAGTACTCACCATGTGCTAGGTGATTTCTGTGTGCTACATAGTTTAATTCTGTCAATGTTCAGAGAAACATATTTTTTAAACACCTACTGTGTGCCAGGGCCTGTTGCCAGAGGTCCATTAATAAATAAACTGATAAGATCTCTGCTCCCTCATTGGGAGCCAGAAAATAAACAAGGAGACATATATATATATGAATTAGACAAGTTTAGATACACACAAGTGCTATAAAGAACAAAAAAAATTGAGATGAGGCAGGGGTGTGGACGTTATTTGGGGCAGTCAGAAAAGCTTCAAGGAGGTCAGCCCCTGTGACAGGGGACAAGAATGTTGAAGAGGAGTCAGTCATGTGTTAATCTGGGGGAATATTATGTCAGGCAAAGGGAACAGCAGATGCAAAGAATATGAGGCAGAAATGAGCTTGGCATGTGTGCATGGCACTCAGTGAACGTGGGGAAAGTGGTAGGAGATGGGATCAGAGAAGTACGTAAAAACTGACAATAATGTGGTAGCTTTAATTACCATTCATCATCAGTTCCTTACTATGGGCCAGGGTTGGTGGGAAGCATTTTAAATGAAACCCTGCAAAGTGTAAGTATCATTTTCCCATCACATGGAAGTTAACCTGGAATTTCCCCAAGAACAGATTACTTGGAGCCAGAAATGGGGAAATGGAACCCAGGCCCTGCCAAGTCCAGCCTTTCTCCCCAGAAAGGCTGAGGGGACTTGATCCACCTGAGGCCTGTTCCTTTTAGCACCAAGAACCATCCTTGAAACAGATGAATTCTCTTCTTGTCTTTTTCCTTTTGCTTCCCTTCTTTCTCCGTGGAGTGTTGGCTGTCTGTAAACAAATGAAGATGCATTTATACAGTGATTCTTCATTGATTTTACATATGCTAATTCCAATAGCACCTAATTGGGAGTAATAACCAATTCTTGACTAGTCAGAAAGTGATTTCGTATAAAACTATTCATTTCATCAGAAATTAGAGGAAATTCAATCTGGTTATATAATCAGTAGATTTTCCTCGTGCACTTTTTTATCTCCATCCTTCTACAGCTGATGCTATCTTCATCTGGACTGGGGAGTTAGGCTGTAAAACACAACTTTGAGCATGACATTTCCTGGATCAAAACCTTCCAAAGGACTCCTTATTGCCAACCAGATCTGGGCTGTCCATAGTTTTCTAAGTCTACTATTTAGAGTTTCGCCTCTGGTTACTCCTCTTTATCCCTACAAAGCAGGCAGCCTGCTCCGTGTTCCCCTCGCTTGCTCTTTGCATTTTCACCTTCAGTTTATTGGTCCTTCTATTCTTTGCTTTGGGCGTACGTCTCCCAGCATCTCTTACGTGGTCTATCTCAAATGCCACCTTCTACTTGAAGTCTTTTCCACCCTCCAAGACAACATGAAGTTTTTTTTATCTATTCCAATCCCCGAAGTACTTTGTGTTCTGCTATGACATTTTCATATGCTTTTCAGTGTGGTTCATTAATGATGCGTATTCTGAACCTCCCTCCTGGATCCTGGATTTTGAGCTCTTTGAGAACAGGAGCCAATTCTTACCGATCATCTTTTTTTCCCCTTTTTCTTGTGCCCAACACAGGTTTTTATACAATGAAGCTATCCAATAAATTCACTGAATTTACTTATTTGGAAGAATTTGGAGTTTTTGTTTACAGCATCTGCACTGCACCATCCTGCTTAGCTCTTTCAGCCTTCAAATCTCACTGCTGCTCTGCTCTTTAATACTCCATCCACTGCAAAAGCTGCAGCCTTCTGATAAGAAGAAAATCTCTCTGTGACAGTTTTGAATAAAATCAAGATGTTTATCATATTTCTTGCAAGTAGCAAAGGATTGGAGTTTTAACGTACCGTTATTTCCGTGATTTATGGCAAGTTTTTTTCCCCCTTTTCTGATTCATGTCTGTCTATTGAAAAAGAACTTAAGCTTAAAGTTTTATATTTATAGAATGTGGTAGTGAAGTGTGAGTTACTTGATGTTGTATAATCCTAGAGAACATTGGCTACCATTTCACCAATAATGGTATTTATTGACACAGCACAGAGCATGGAGTGAATGATGGGTGATGGTCCAGGCCATGGATGTGGAATGGACACAGTGGAGTTACTCAGGCTAGGGTATGATAGAGCATGCTCAAGCGATGTCAGGAAATGCGTCCTTTCTCCCCAGCATCCTAACTTGCTGTATGACTTTGCACATGTTCCTGTCCCTCTCTGGCTTCAGTTTTGCATCTATAAATCGAGAAGCTTTTTGTGGTTAAGAGCTTGGGCTTTGTCATTAGATAGACACGGGTTTAGATTCAGGCTTTTCCAGTTACTAATTGTGTATGACTTTGGAAAAGTTCGTGACTATCTGAACCTCAGTTTCTTCTTAGCATAGGGATAACGATAGCCCATCCTGTAGAGTGTTGTTGTGAAGATTCAGTGGATTAAAGCTTATAAACAGTGGAGCATAGTCCCTGGCATACACACTCACTGAAGTGTAGTTGTTACTATTATTACTCTGGATTCCATGACATTTGAAATTCCAACGCTGCATGTAGAGACATATGGAAAGGGTGTTGAGAAACCAGAGGTGGGGAAGTGGTGAAGGTGGCAGGCAGTGGTTATTTCTATGTCAGTTGTCTGATCCAGAAAAGGGCAGGCTATGAACACTATTCAGGAGAAGCTGGAAGTGATAAAGTATTTGGTTACAGAGTCAGAGAAGATTTACATGATGAGAGTGGGCAGGAAATGGAGTTTAGTTGATTCAGTGTCTTGTTACAGAACGCCTAAAATGTCTCTATTTTCTCCAATTCATGAATTTTCTAAGCAATAGTGACACTTTCCCTTCTAAGATGGTAAAGGGACACAACTTTATTGAGCACCTAAGTTACGTCAATACTACTTTGACACTTGACATATCTTATAACATTTAATTCTCAAAAAAAGGATTGATTATATTGAATCCTAGCTTCCTAAGTTGCCAGCTGTGTTTCTTTGGGCAAGTTAATTAACGTCTCTGAGCCTCAGTTTCTTCGTGAGTAAAATAGAAGTGTTAATGCTACCTAACTTATGAGGTTATATAATTTAAATAAAATTTTGCGTATGATAGCAATTACAACACCACCAGCCAAATAATTGGTATTTTATTATTATTTTCATTATTATTTTATATAATAACCCCCATGTTATGGATAAGTAAAATGAGGCTTAAGGTGACTAAGTTTCTAACCCAGGTTATACAAGTAATTATGAGCAAAGCCAGGATACAAGCCTAGATTTGCCTATCCTGAGAGTTCATACTCTTTTTTTCTGCCTGTGGAGAAGGTAGGAGACAGAACAATGTCATCAAACTTTGAAGAGACATTCCCTCCAAAATTAGAAGATATTTTATAATATGTGTGAGTATCCTGGTATCCTGAATGGATAGTTCTTTAAATTGGTCTGGAGCCTTGGATGAAAGGTCAGACATTATCTGTGCTTTTAAAAAACTTGGTTGAGATCAGATAATTTAATTTCAATTGAGTCTTTCTCAGTATTGAATGCCATTGGGGGGTTACGTCATTTTATTCCAGCCTTGGTCTCTTGAATTAGCATGATAATCATTAGGATATGGTCTTCTTGTCAACAGGGTCCAAATGGGGACCCATATGCCACTGCTTAATGATGAAATTCTTGGCCAGAACACAGACCCTCCCTCCCATCCCACATTCTTTCTCCAAAGCCTTATAGCCATCTCTCTTTATCATCCTCAGGAACTTGCCTTGGAGGAGACTGTGAGTCATCCATTCCTAAAGCTTTGTGAAAGGGAAGGGAAGCCAGGGATTCATAATTTCAAGTGAAAAGCCCCTGGCTGACTGAGCCAAGGCACCATTTCTGGTGGACCTCTTGTACCAGCCAGCCAGAGAGTGGGCAGTTGGTCAAGGGGATGTGAGTCAGTGGAAGGAACCAGGAAAGAGTGGTTTTATCAGGCTTACCCTTTTTACTGCATCTCCTCTCCTCAATGCAGAGCCTTCCGGAAACATTGAGCTTATAAAAGTAAAAGCCAAAGTCATTCCAGAATTCTGTCTCATCTAATAGTAGCCCTCTCAGTGGAGAGCAGTCTCTATTTATTTTCTAATTTTCTGGCATTTATTTGCTATTTAAACCTTCCTTTGCAACTGATGGTTTCACTTGTGATAGCCTGTATAATGGGGAAAAAAAAAGCATGGATTCTGATTCCGCCTTGCGTCCCTCACCAGCTGGGTGACTTCTGGAAAGTCACTTCCCCTCTGGGTCTCAAATTTCTCATGAAACAAATGCCCTAGCCCCCCTCACAGATACCAAACTTTATTTATTCACTTGACAAAGGTTTTTGTGCTGCTAGAGGAGAGATAAATAAATCAAATTTTTTCCTTTGGCCTTTGATGGCTTCTGCATTAGTAGTCAAGAAAAGATATAGTCACAAAAACTAGAAAGCCAGGCAAAAAGTGGTAAGTCCAGTGAGGTTAATTAAGACACAGTATTCTAAAATGTATAGCACTGGGCAACAAATGCAAAGTATTATTATTATTATTCTAGTATTCCAGGTGGGAAGTCGTCTCTGATTTCTTTACCTTTTATGCTTAAATTTAGTCTCCAAATTATCTTCCTTTGAAAAGACTTAAATCTAGTCTTTTCTCCCAGTTTCACTGCCGCCTCTTAGAGCTTGTTCCCCATCACCTTACACTAGATAACTACCTTTATCTTCTGATTCTTTTCCTTTTACATCTGTATAGGTTAATCTAGTTTTAAAATCACACATATACACAAAACAACTAACGGAAAGAAAAAATAAATAACACCCCCCTGAAATGTTCTATACGCTGAAAAGTTTCCATATTCAACAGCTCTACTCAAAAACTTAAAGTGGGTCCCAGTTGCTCATCCATATATTGTCCACACCCATAACACAATGCCCAACTCAGAGTGGAATGAGTAAAAATGAGCCAAGCATCACTTCCTTTTCCAACTGTTAGGTCCATATGTGATTTCTCCCTGCTCTGCAGCAGCAGCCCACTGTGCTTCTCTCTCACCACTTGCCATTAAAAGCCAAGGCCTAGTTCATGGGCTGCCTCGTCTGTGAAGCCTAATCCAGCCCACCCTGGTCTAGGCCCACAGAACCTAATTCCCTGGGGCAACAACCATAGTCTCCAAGGAAGGATGCTCTCAGGCTCTCAAACAAAAGAGAAGCATCTAAACTAGCTATCTCAGCATAAAACCATCACCAACAATAAACAGTACAAAGTAAAAAACACCCTCTAATTGACAAAGACAAATGAGTCCATATAGACTGTATACTTGAGATAGAAATAATGGAATGACACAATCTTATTAAGCATACCAGGAATGTAAGGAATAATTTTTATCAATATCATTATTATCCTAATCTTCATTCAGATAAATTTTTATTAAACACCCATTATGTACCAGGCATTGTGCTAGGTGCTAGTAATGAAAAAAAAAAAAAAAAAAAGCCTTGTTATGACAGTCTCTGTGGGCCTGATCTTAGGGGTAAAGATAAAACTGGAAAAGACCCTGTTGCTGCATTTTGTAGCTGCTTTTACCCTGCTGGTTACCCTGAGTGTTTGTCACTGCACCCAGCTTAGACAGGTTGATTAATCTTCTGGTTGGATTGTAGACCCATACTCCTGTGCCAGTGGGGAACTGGTGAGCTGCTTTAGGATCCTAAGTGGGTATCTTGAGAGTATAGCAAAGCATCATACTGACAGGGGTATCTGGAAAACCTAGCACTGATCACTACACACTGGCAAGTTTTATCTTTCCCTTTTCCTCATCACGTGCAGACTACACTGCAGCAATTTTATTGTAGTTCTAACATTTAGGGTATAATAAAACTCTTTGAGAGTCTGATAAAATCTATGGCCTTCCCCCTAGAAATCTGGACAGAATTTTGAATACATTTCCAAGAAGTTCACTTATTCCCTGAACTAAAAACCCAAGGTTAAAATTAAAATCCCTGCTTTATTATGAGATTGTATTGGTGGATACAACAATATTAACTTGATGAAGTCACAGACTTGTCCCTATTGTACTGTTTCTGGCTAGTGATATATTTATTTCGAAGTCATAAATAGAGTCTCCAAGTGCCATTGCTGTCAATAGAACAATTCATTGTGGAGATCATATTTCTTTACATAATATCTTTTCTCCAAATAGTTCTATGGAAATTATCTCATAAATTGTTATAGATTCCCTATGAGCTAGATAAAGGAATATGTCATTGCCTTCATTTACAGACTCAAACACAAGGTCTAGAGAGTTTGAGCAAATGGCTGAGATCTTGGTTAATCACTGAATCTAATCAGAAATCAGAATTCTTTCACTCAATAGAGATATATGACATGCCTACTATGCGTCAGGCACTGTACTAGGCATTGGGTCTGCTAAATCTCAACTGTTATCTTGTTCCCAAATCTGTTCGAATAAGAAAAACCTATTCTCTTTGGAAATTGACTGGGATGAGTATAGCATCCCTAACTCAGTGGTAATTTCTTACATTTTAACAGCATACATGAAAGCAATAGAGTATGGGTTGACACACTTTCTGGAAGCAGACAAAACTGGATTAAAATCCTGATTTCAATTACTTAAGTACTTGAGCGTTAGTTTCCTTATCTGTAAAATTGAAATTATCTCTAGAGCAAGGGTTATTAAACTATGATAGGCCACATCCAGCTGTCAGCCTATTTCTGTGTAACCCTTGAGATAAGAATGTTTTTTACATTTGTAAAGGGGTTTAAAAAATCAACAACGATGAGAACTAAACCAGCCTCCCCCCAAAAAAAACAAAAAAGAAGAATATGCAACAGAAATGGCATGTGGGCCCCAAATCTAAAATTCTTACATCTAGCCTTTTATAGAAAAAGTTTGCCAACTTCTGTTCTAGAACCAGAATGCCTATGTTTGAATCCTTGTGCCCTCTTGCCACCAGCTTGATCTTGAGCAGATTACCCAACTGCTGTATCCAATTTTTCTCATATGTCAATTAGAGGTGATAATAGTACCTATTTCACATGATGTAATGATTATTTATGTTAACATGCATAAAATGCTGACGCTGGAGGCTGGTATATAGTAAACACTTAAGAAATGTTAGCTATTGTTATTAATATCATTATTACCATCATCACCAATTTTTCAAAAGATGTTTGTGGGTATTAAATGAGATGGTGTCTATTAAACACCCACTAGGGTGCATTTCTCATGATAGGCACTCAGTAAATGTCAGTTAACCTTGTTATTATTATCATCATCACCATAATCATTATAGTTTTCAGAGCTCTTTCACATACATCATCTCATTAAAAAGCTCCCAATAGCCCAGTGGTTGGTGTTATGATCTCCCACTAATAAATGAGAAGCAGAAGCTCAAAGAAGTGAAGAGGTAGACACTGAGCCCGGAAGAGGCAGAATATGGAATAGTGCTAGATTTTGCGTTCTGGACCAGTGCATCCTCTTTCCACACCATGTTGCCACTCCATCAAAGCATCTGGAGATCTGTTGTTTGTTAGTTTTCTCCAAATGATATACTTTGAGTCCTGGGAGCCTGACAAGGCAGGCAAACACAACTGTGTTCTTCCCTGGCAGGGCTCTACAGACAGGAAGCTGGGATAATTGGATTCCAGCCATTCGATCTTAGGACTGCATTTGTAACCAGCCAACTGCTGATGACCAAGCCTAATGGAAAAAGCCCTGACCAAACAAACACAACGCCCCTGCAGGACCTCATTGTTAATGCTGCAGAGTGAAATTCATCAACAGCAGCCAGATCCCTTCTAATAGTTCCTATCCAGGGCAGAGATGGCTTCAGAATGTGCTAGACCTTAGCCTGCCACTAGGGACAAGCAGAGGTCCCTGGAGTAGGGAAGTGTGAGGTAAGGAGCCAGGACATTTTTGACAGCAGAGCTGATGTGGTCAGATCAGAGCTGTATTTTATTTGGTTTTGGCCAAAGGCTAAAGCACATTTGAACGAAGTGTGCACTAAGAGTGATGTTAAAGCAAGCTGTTAAGATCATAGCGGTACAACCTTACAGTGGGTTAATGACTATAAAAATAGGTGATATTTCAAAGTTAGCTCATGGAAGGAGTCCCAGTCATTTCCAATCAGCTTCACCTTAGAACAACTTTAGGTCAGATTTTTTTTAAGGTAGTAGATTCAAATAGACGCTGTTGTTGGGCAGTATGTAAAGTTGTGTTTCCCGATATTATTGCTGCAAAAATAATGAAAATTACCCTTAAGAAGTTTCATCATTGCCCCTGATGTATAAGGCAGAATAAATGGAAGAACACTTTGTAGATAGGGATTTGCCATGCTAGGGGAAGCTGCCTTTGTTTATGACATTAAGCTTTGCTTAGAAACAGCTCTGAGACTTGGTCCTCAACTGTTGTCCAGGAGACACAGAGCCCTCAGTCTGAGGAAGAGGATGATATGACCTCCCTGCTCAGGGAGGACACAACTGTGGGTCCCTACCTTGGGCCAGATGTATGCTTCTCTTCTGAGCCTATGGCAAATGATTTTAAGGTATTAACTCAGTATTTGTGGATAAGACCCTTTTTAGTAGCAAAGACTTCCTCCAAAAGTAACAGGGGTTGACCTAATCAGGAAAGCCAGGGTTCTTAGTCAAAGCAGGTGACAGGAGCTGTCCAGGTGTTTGAAGCACTCTAAGCCATTAACTAGGATCTCAGCTCTCTGCCTGACCTTTTCCCTCTATCTGCCACCAAGCCTTGTTTCTCTGGCTTTGAGTTTTCCTAACACCTGCTGCCAGGCAGTTGGCTAACCACCAACCAATCCCCAGCCTGTCACATCCCCATCCAAACAACAGCCAAGTCAGCCTGCACAATGCTGTTTCCTGGGTGTGTGACCTACCTCAGCTGTGTCCCAAGCTGCCAGGCCAAGACTCTGCCTGGACCGTGTTTGAATTTAAGAAAGGTAAGACTGATCAGTTAGCGTGGTCTTCTACATTGTCTGGGCAGGGGAAAGGATGTGTGACTTCTTTCCATTCAAACATTCACAATACCAACCTCCTGGGTTTGTGGTGAGTAAAAAATAAAATGATGACTGTCAAAGGCTTTGTAAGATCGTGGTCTGCAGTACAAATTTAAGGAACAATCTCAGTATATAAAAACATAGATTCCAACTGGGCGAGGTCTTACATGATCACTCCAGCCAGTAAAAATTCAAACAGCCAGAGGTCACAGGAAAACTATTCAGGATTGACACAGACGGGACGGACAGTGAGGTCTTTAATACAAATTATAAAGTTTATGAAAATCTAAATTTTTATTTTATAGTAATATTTTAAATTTCATCTTGTTTCTTCAATGTGTAACTTTAATCTCATCCCCCATGTTTAAGTGTATTGCAGTGCAAAAAAAAGTGTTTGTAAGAGTTATATCTTCTGAGATTTTCATAAGGAAAGGCTTTTTCTCCCCCCAGAATTGCTCACTATTTCAGACATGTCTATAACTTACCTACACGTTGCACTCCCAAAAGTTCACTCATTAAACTCATTAAGGATTATATCCAAGAAAAACAATGTTGTTACTTGCATTTAAAAGGAAATATATAAATATGTAAGAGTAGTTAAAATTTTAATTAAGTTATTATGAAGGTCTAACATATATGTGCCAAATATTAGTTATTTGTAATAGTTTGTATTATCCTACGTGTAATCCCAGCCCCCGCACAGATTCTGGAAACCACTGAACTGTGGAAGACCCAGAGCCAAGGAGTGGTCTCAGCTCCTCTTGCACTAGAATGCATCACGGCTCCTAGTGTTTGAGTGACCAGGTACCGATTGTCTGATTTCCAGGAAAGCATATCATGCAAACAGACACCAGATATTTAAATCTGTGATTGTTTATAGCCCACTGAAAGTTTCTGAGTTTCTTTCTTAAATTTTCATGCCAGCATATGAGTTATTGAAATTGAAACTTTTCATAGAATAGACATAGTGTTTGGATGAGTGTTTAGAGAGTCTTATTCGTGAAAGATATTAAGGCATGTCATCAGGCTAATGAAGGACTAGAGAGAACCAGTTGAAGGAAGAAAAAGTTGTGGGTCCATATCACTATGTAATCATGTAGTTAATGTTTGACTAGCACAGTACTGGCTAATATTTCATGAGCACCGTGCCAGGCATAATGAGCACATACGATCATGCCTCACCATAAGTGGCTGAGGGAGGTACTGCTTTTATACTCTCTATGTCAGAGGAGGAAACTGAGGCATAGGGAGGTCCAAGATTGGGAGGCTTCTAAGTAATGGAGCTGAGATTAGAATTTTGGACATTTGACTCTCAACCACCATTGCTTGGCTAATGGTCAATAAAATTAATAACTGTGCTAGATGAATAAGTTATGGTTCCTTCCCACAAGAGGCTTGTAATTTATCTGGAAACATGCTACTTAAATGCATATACAGTTGTATTTAACAAGCCACAGTAAGGGCTGTCACAGGCAGTTTATATCGTCAAATAAATTATAGAAGCAGGAAGTGCTATGTTTGTTTAAAAGAGGGAAAGGGAATAACATTGAGATGGCCAGAGGTGGCTGTAAGGAGGAAGTGGCCAAACCCAACTACATTCTCAAAGATCCCTCAGCATGGACATATCATCGGAGGTTATAGCTAAAGAAGAGGGAAGAAGGGCAAAGAGGGTATGGTCTGTGCTTTTTTTCTTTTTTGCTGTACGCGGGCCTCTCACTGCTGTGGCTTCTCCCGTTGCGGAGCACAGGCTCCGGACGCGCAGGCTCAGCGGCCATGGCTCACGGGCCCAGCCGCTTCGCGGCATGTGGGATCTTCCCGGACCGGGGCACGAACCCGTGTCCCCTGCATCGGCAGGCGGACTCCCAACCACTGCGCCACCAGGGAAGCCCTGCTCTGTGCTTTTTAAACTTTATGGTGAATTATTTTAATCAGATTGCCCTTAAGAATTCTAACTACAGGTTCCTGGTTTTCTGTCTGGTCTCTTGCCTCATCTGAAGTAGAATTTGATGTTTTGACGAGAGAAGAAGTGGGCAGAGTAGGGAGAGCCTTTTAGAACCTGGGGCCCTGGAGGTATGGAGAGGATATTTGGATGGGGTTTCCTAATACAATATCTCTGGGAAATATGAGGAAGCCATGCATGGCTTTTCCTTCTTGGAATGGGACCCAGAGCTCGAGAAGAGCTTTGTTGCTCGCCTGGTCCAGAATCTGGGGGCTAGGGAGGATGGGGGTGGGGAAAAGGTTGCTCTAGCCTTTAGAAGGGAGGCTCTGAGGCCAAGATGCTCAGTTTAAAGGTGTGTGCTTCTGAGTCAGAGGGCTTTGAGTTCGAGTCACGGTTTTCCCTCTTACTAACTAGATTATTTTGGTCACACTGCATTTACTTAGCCTCAGGTTCCACATTAGGAAATGAGGGTTACTAGTACCTACCTCACAAGGTTGGTGGAATATTATATATGGGGATATTGTATATGGGACTATTATATGGGATGATTCATGTAAGGATGGGGCCTGGCTAATGATGAGGAAGAGGAAGGGGAAGGAAAGAGGGTGGCTTTCTGTACATATCTTGGCCATGATACCATGAAAGGTAATTTAGAACACTTGGCTTTTGTTCTGCCTTAGATGCTAACTATTGGGTGCCCTTGGACAAATAACTTTCCTCTCTGTGCTTGTTTTGTGCCTTGGTAAATTAAGGTAGTAACCTGCACTGTAAACCTCCCAAGTGTTTGTGTGACTCAAATGAGATTCTAGCTATAAAAGTGCTTTCCAGAGGTACAGTGTGGCATAACCATGTTGTGCAATAATTATACTCCCCTCCTTATCCTCCCCTAAAGGCACTCTGAGCCTAGTAGAATGCTTGCTTGGGCTAAGATCACCAGTCCACTAACCTGTGTGTTTTCTTTCTTTTCTTCTTTGCCAACTTCTGCTTGGCTCTTCCTCATCTGTGGCTGTTTTCTGTTTCAACTAAAAGTGGCTGTTCCTCTCTCTCCAGCTTCCTCCTGCTCTTCTGCAATAGACCATTTCCTGTCTAGCTCTGATTGTGCTCTGTAAGTCTGTCACTGTCTGTGTTGTGAGTCTGCCTGCATCTGTCCCTTCACTTCTTCCTACAAAATGCCCTTGGTTTCTGCTTATTCTTCTGTCCTCACTGGACTAGGTTGAGTCCAGTGGACACATCATATATCCTAGAAATATCACGGTTGTTGGCAGAAGCCTGCCATGCCAAGAGAGTTCCTTCTGGACCTTGATTGCTATTGATCTGAAGGCCAAAGGTTTGCATGGTTTGAGAGCTTTATTTTATTTTCTATTCCCTAA
This sequence comes from Physeter macrocephalus, assembly GCF_002837175.3. Classification (NCBI taxonomy): domain Eukaryota; kingdom Metazoa; phylum Chordata; class Mammalia; order Artiodactyla; family Physeteridae; genus Physeter; species Physeter macrocephalus. Next base: position 143,800,749 of record NC_041221.1, on the reverse strand, counting down.
TTTTAAATTTTGTTTGGGGCTTCTTCCCTGTTCTGGGAGCATAGCCTTCCCAAGCCCTCTGGGAGATGAGTACTTGACCGAGCTGAATTCATCCAGTGTTATCGTGGTCCTCAGAGGCTCACCTGGGTTATCCCAGACCCCAATTCATCCTGTATCTCCTTGGCTATGAGTGGTGAACTCCAACTTTCTCAAACAAATGATTGTGACTAAACTGATTTTTTTCAGTTTTTTAAGAAATCTTTTACTTTGAAACACTTTTATATCTATAGAAAAATAATACAGAGATAGTACATAGCGTGCCTATATACCTTTCACACAGCTTCCCCCAATGCTAACGTTTTACATAACTATGGAACATTTATCAAAAGCTAGAAAAGTAACATTTATCCAATACTATTAAGTGAACTACAGACTTTATTTGGATTCCCCTAGTATCAAATCAGATTTTGAGTAACTTTGTTCAAAGTCATTATTTTGAATTTCCATTATTAAGTTATTTTACAGTACAGTAATGGCCTTGAGGGATGTTTGAAATATTTTCCTCTGCCCTATATGGCCCTGGTTGGCTTTGCTATGTTGATTTTGTTGACCTTCTTATGACCTTCTTTTCTCTTTGCACATGTCAGCTATCATTTTTTCCTGCAATCAGTTTATCTACCACTAGCGTTACGTATTTCCCTTCCCATCCTAGTTTCCAGTCTCTCCTCTGCTGTGTGTGGAATAACCAAGCTTTCTAGAGTTGTATGCAAACTAAGTTTAAATATTCTCCGAGTGAAAAATGAGGAAGACTACAAAGAAAGTCCACACCTTTGGGACAACTACTCTGATTACTCAGAGACCTTTAAAAAGAACAAACAAGCAAACAAACAAAAAAACACCTCAGTGCAGGTTTCTGGATAGTTAAGGTCACTGGATACCTGACCTTTAGGTAAATGCAGTGTTGCTAGTAAGATTCACAGAAACACATACATGCACGTGCCCCTCTGCTAGTTCATTTTCTCTTGATGCCTTAGGTTTTCCTGAGTTAATGACTAATGGCAAAAAAGTCCTATCTCCACAATCTATACTGTTGTTTCCTGCTCTCTCCATCCATATTCTTTCTTTGACTCCTTGAGATCTCCTGTATTAGTCTGCTCAGTCTGCTATAACAAAATACCATAGACCAAGTAGATTAAACATCAGACATTTATTTCTCACAGTTTGGGAGGCTGGGGAATCCAAGATCGAGGTGGAGGCAAATTTGGTTCCCAGTGAGAATCCTCTTCCTGTCTTGCAGACAGATGCCTTGTCACTGTCCTCACATGACAGAGAGAGAGATAGAAAGACAGAGACAGAGAGAGCATGGCAGTGAGGGTGGAGAAAGAGGACTCAGTTCTTTTTTCCTCTTCTTATAAGGGCTCTAATCCCATCATGGATGCCCCACCCTTATGACCTCATCTAAACCTAATTACCTCCCAAAGGCCCCATCTCCAAATACCATCATATTTGGGTTTAGGACTTTAACATATGAATTTGGGGAGAGATAAAAAAAAATTCAGTTTGTAACGCCTTCCCATCCTATACCAGTTGAAAAATATTCCTTTTGTATCCACAGACTCCTAGCTTCTTTGCCAGGGGGTTTCCATGGCAATGACCCAACCCATGATGTAAGTTTTGTGCTAGGATAGCTTTCTCAGTCTCCTTCTCATGGAAAGATTGAGAACCAGAAATACCCACAGCAGGGCTTTTTCTAAAAGAGGGATGTGTGGAGGTGTGGGAGGTTACATCTCCCCCCACACTGTCCCCCAGAAGAATAGAAAGCGACATCACAAATGCAGAGATAACCTGAGTGGTGTGACACACAGGGCTATCATGAAGGTCAATGAGAGAATAGTTGCCAACATACTTTGTAATCAGTATAAGTCCCAGGCAATGTGGGGGAGCATTGTCTCATTCTGTAATCCATTCAGTAAATATTTCTATAGATTCTATGATATTCTGCACTATATGTGAGGTGTTGTGAGCTATGTAGCAAGTATTAAAAAGAATAAGGCTGGGAAGTACTAATAGCAAAAAGGGCTCAGGATTCTAGCATGCCTGGGTTTGAATCCTGGCTTTGCCGTTGCTAGCTGAGTGACCTCTGGCAAATCTTATAACCTCTCTGAGTTTCAGTTTCCTCATCTATGAAATGGAGATATATAAAATAAGTGCTGACATCATAGACTCATTGTAAGTATTAAATGCAATAACATTTTAAAAGTACAGGGCTGGGACTTCCCTGGTGGCGCAGTGGTTAAGAATCCGCCTGCCAATGCAGGGGACACGGGTTCGAGCCCTGGTCTGGGGAGATCCCACATGCTGCGGAGCAGCTAAGCCCATGCGCCACAACTACTGAGCCTGCACTCCAGAGCCCACAAGCCACAACTACTGAGCCCACGAGCCGCAACTACTGAAACCCGCATGCCTAGAGCCCATGCTCCGCAACAAGAAAAGCCACCACAATGAGAAGCCCGCGCACTGCAACGAAGAGTAGCCCCCACTTGCAGCAACTAGAGAAAGCCCACACACAACAACAAAGACCCAGCACAGCCCAAAATAAATAAATAAATTTATTTTTAAAAATAAATAAATAAAAATAAAAGTACAGGGCTGAAAGATTGTTTCTTCTTATCATATAATAAGATATGGGCTCTGCCTTCCAGGAGTGTCAGGAGGCCAGACATATGTCCAATCAGGCACCTCACATTAGCAGATAATTTGTGTTCCTATCAACAGTAAATGCTCATGGATGGTGTAGAAGGCTTCTGGAATGGGTCTTAAAGGGTGGGTAGGATTTGGATGTGGCAGAATGTGGGGAGTCATAGTAGACGTGGAAGACAGGGATCGTGGGTGTTATGTCATTTAGAATACTTTGGCCTATAAGCACTAGAATGCCTAACTAAAATTAACTTTAAAAAATAAGATTATCCATTTACAAGATAGAAAGCTTGGTTTGGTAGAGTTTGGTAGTTTTAGGATTGGTTAATTCAGCAATTCAGTAACACTGTGGAGGACCCAAATGCTTTTCCTCTGCTCTTTTCAGCCTGTTAGTTTTCGTTCTGGATGATACTCTCATGGTCACAAACTAGTTGCAACAGCTCCAAACATTGTATCCTCCTCACATAACCACAACCAAATGCTAGAAGATAAGGCAGACTCTTATCATACTTGTCTTTTATTCAGGAGGAAAACATTGTCCATCAGATTCCCCTAGCAGACCTTCAGGTCATCGATCAGAAGATCAGAGGCCAAACCCTTAGCTGTCAAGCATCTGGTGTTTTTGCCTGTACTAGGAGACAGGCTCTATTAGAAAGAAAGAAGAGTGTGTGGGCACATGCTTTAAAGTAAATAACTCACAGTGCCTACCACAGGCTCTAAGCCCATTCATGCTTCCTGAAGAAAAACAAAGGGAGATTTATTGGAAAGATACAGAGATATCTCATGGATCCCCAGAGCAGGAAATTTACTGGCTTTCATGGTGACAAATAAGGAATATGGGTGCTTTTAGGGATTAGTGTTCCTCTTTCCACCTCTCTGAGACCATAATCTCTTGTCTATTTTTCACTGTACATCAACTTCATTCTTTTCTCTTTCTGGATCAACTTTGTCTGATTCTATGAACACATGGGTCAAACCTGGCTCCCCCAGGCAGCCCTTCCCATTCTCAGTTCAAGCACTAAGACCCTGATAATATCTCCAAGTCCCCAGTCACATATTTCCTGGAGGTAGAAGCAGAGTAACTTTGGACTCTGCTATGGCCAGGAGGTAGAGCCTCCTGCAGGGGTGGGGACCGGTCCTTAGATTATGGAAGACAAGGGCTGGGGAGCACTGCCACAGCTGTGTCCTATGGTGAAGAAGCACATGTAAGAGATTGTGAGCCGGTGATGGCATGGGGTAGGGAGGCCAAGAGAGGAACACAGTTAAAGGAAGCATTCCCTGTTTTGGAATCACTATAAATGTCTGTGTAAAAACAAACAGCTGAATCATAGGTGTGGATTTTGTTCCTGGCTCCGCTGATAATCAAAGAGAGGACCTGAGGCCAGAATCCCTTAACTGTTAACAAGAATATCTGTTTTCTAATGACAGAGATAAGCTAGTCCAGAGTAGAACAACCAGGGAGCCTAGGGAGAATAGGAACCCTGGTCTACGAGGAATCCTGAAGGACTGGAGGTGTTTCTCCTGGAGAAGAAAAGTCTCAGGGGGGTTGAGGGCTCCATAATGAATGACATCAGCATCCACTTAGGTCTGCAGGCTAAACTCAGACTGGACACCCTTCATGGTCAGTGGAATCAGTGAGCGTGTCCTGCCCATCACCGTCTGCAAGGTCCTTCTCTTTCCTCCTGCCCACTGCTCCTACTTGTGCTTTAGACCTGTCTTTTCCCTTCTGGAGGAATGAGGCTCCACACTGGTCTCAGTGTCCCAGTCATCCCAGTTATTCCCCACAGTGCAGCCAGTGTTCATTTCACTCTCCATTACCTAAAGACTCAGCCTAACCTCCTGAGCCTAGCTTTTAAGACCCTTGGTCATGGGGCCTCTACCTCCTTTAAGCCTCATCTCCCAGAACCCCCATCCTCACCACGTAGAATACACTCTTAGAACATTCACCATTCCGCAAACGTCACTCCAAGCTCTTTCCTGCCTCTGTACCTTGCCTAGCCCATGCCGTACCTTGAAAGCCCTCATTGCCCCCATGTCCAATGCATCAGTGGGTCCTGTCAGCTCTATCTTCAAGATATATCCTGAATCTGACTGTTTCTCAACACCTCCACTGCTACCATCCCCCATCTCTGAGTCACTAACATCTCTAGGCACCTTGAAAATCACCTGTGATGTATGTGTAACTGATTCACTTTACTGTACACCTGAAACTAACACAACATTGTAAATTAACAATAAAAATTTTTAAAAATAAAAATAAAGAGAGCCAGTCCACACTGCCAAAAAAAAATTACTCTAAGCATAATAACAGTGTTAAATTAAAATTAGCATATTCCATCTTAAGAAAAGAAAAGAAAAGAAAATCACCTGTGTCAGGCAAAATAATATCCAAAGAGATCCACATCCTAATCCCCAAAATCTATGAATGTATTACCTTAGGTGGCAAAAGGTACTTTGTAGATGTGATTAAGCTACAAGTATTGAGATGGGGAGATTATCCTGGGTTATCTGGGTGGGCCCACTGTAATCGCAGGCATCCTTGTAATAAAGAAGCAGGAGGGTCAGAGTCAGAGAAGGAGATGTGATGGTGGAAGCAGAGGTTAGAGCAGTGAGGCCATGAACAAAGGTATGTGGGCAGCCTCTAGAAGCTGGAAAAGGCAAGGAATGACATTCTCCCCTAGAACTTCCAGAAAGAATGCAGCTCTGCCCAACACCTTGATTTTAGCCCATTGAGACCCATTTTGACCTTCTGACCTCCATAACTGTAAGATAATAAATTTGCACTCTTTTAAGCTAATAAGTTTGTGGTAATTTGTTATAGAAGCAATAGGAAGCTAAGATAGCTCCTGATTTGCCTCCAGGCTCCCACTCCAACCTCACCTCTGCCCATTCTACACACCACAGCTAAAATGTTCTTCCAAAACATGAAGTCCTCATGAATCCATTCTCATTACCTTGGCCAGCTTCCCACTGCTCTTAAGATGAGCATAACAGCCCTTAGCAGGGTGAGTCTCTGAGTCTTCACTCTCCTCTTGAAGTGATGCTCGCCCTGTTCTACTCTCACAAGGCACACCTGCCCTCAGGACCATGGTCTTTTACTCTTGCTGGCCCTTTTGCCAACATCTTCCTCCTCTTTACCCATTTAACCTCTACCCATCTTTCAGTTCTCATCTCCCTCACTTCCTCAGTCACGCTACCCTGACACACTAACCTCGGCCACATCCCCTATGACATGTTCTCACAGCACCGCCAAATACCTCTCATCCCTAACACTTCTCAGGCCTGCGATTTTCCATCTCACTGTGGGTCTCCCGCACTACACTGTGAGCTCCTCGAAGACAGGGACTGTAGATTTTCCTCACCGCCCTGTTACCTCCAGGGCTCGACACAGTGGTAGGCACTCAAAATATATTTTTAAACAAATAAGTGGCTGAATGAATAAATGCCTAAGATTTGAAAGTCTCACTTCTCCCTGAACATCAAAAAACACCCAAGATGAGATCTTTGTTTCCGGGTAATGGGGCCCTGGCTTTTGTGAAACTCTGTCTTAGGGTTGAATCTCTTTAAACTCATGCACCTTGCGTTTTAATAATTAAAACATCTTGCAGTCGCCTCCATATGAGCAATGCCATGCGGGGTAGGGCCGGGATGATGTGTAATAAAGTCTAATCATTTCCTTATAATACTAGGCTGGGCAGGCAGAGGGGGCTATTATTATGCGACTAATTTCCTCATCCAGGCTGCTCTAAGTGTGATGCTAATTGCTCAGTGAATGAATTGTAGCCTCAGGTAGTTACCAAACCTAATGTGGCTTCAGTCATGCTTGAGTAAATTAATGTAAAGAGGGAAAGCAACCCAGCTTGAAGGAAGCTGCCTCCTGCCTTGCTGTTGCTTGGGAAACAGCAGTTGGGTTTTTTCATCTGGACTTGGAACTGCCCAGGTACACCCACACATCTGGGGTCTGCTTTCCCCAGTGCAGCTGCAAGATTGCAAGTAAGATATTACACCAAACAGAGCTGAGAGACTTTTGCCACTCGGAACAGATGACTGTCTCTCTCTGGGGCTGTTTCTTTGTCTGTAAAACCATCTTGAAGGTTTCTTTCAGCCCTGTGATCAATGACTAAGTGAACAAACATTTGATTATTAAAGAATGGATTTCTGCACTGAATCAGCAATCAAGCATGTGTTCAAGTCTTACCTCTGTCATCAAATAGCAACAGTTCTCATAAACATTTATAGAGTGCTTACTAGCTGGCTGTCACTGTTCTAATAAGCATTTTATGTGTGTTATTTCACTGAATGCCCACAACAACCCACAACATTTTGAATAGTTCACAGAGCTAGTCAGTGCCAGAGGTAGGATTTAACCCGGCCATTCTGACTCAAGAGCCTATACTCTTTTTTTTTTTGGCGTTACGCAGGCCTCTCACTGTTGTGGCCTCTCCCGCCGCGGAGCACAGGCTCAGTGGCCATGGCCCACGGGCCCAGCCGCTCCGCGGCATGTGGGATCCTCCCGGACCGGGGCACGAACCCGCGTCCCCTGCATCGGCAGGCGGGCCCTCAACCACTGCGCCACCAGGGAAGCCCAAGAGCCTATACTCTTAACCATTCCATACATAACTCCTTCTCTGACCCTGGGAAAGTCACATTTTTTGCACCTTGGTTTCCTTACCAGTGAAGATTTCTGCACCCACTACATGTCCAGACCTTTGCTAAGCTCTTTATAGATGTTCATTTTATCGTCCCAACAAAGCTGTGAGGTAGGTAGAACTAATCTACTTGATTAGGTCACACAACTAGTAAATGGTAGAGTCAGGATTTGAATGCTGTTCTGCAGTATCATGTACTTTCATGTACCCTTGTTAGAGAAACACTGCACCAAGTCATTCGTTGTCACCACAACATCATGTGGACCTGAATGCAATTCAAACTCTGAATTCCCAAGGCAGTATGAGTTCATAAGGTGGCTTCTAGTTCATCCCAAATCTGCTCAGATTGTTTATTTACTATCAAAGTGAAAATACCAAATTAAAAATACATCTCATGAGATTTGGGACAACCTCTGCAGGCCAGACTCCATGTGAGACACACTGCCCTCTGCTAGAGTCCTGCCAAGGAAATCTCAGACCCGCTCCTCCTTTCTGGGTGCCTCACCCACCACGGTGAGAGGACCATCCAAAGGTTGTAACAGAACACACGCCTGTCTGCTCACCCTCCTATGGAACGAGAGCTGCTGCCTTTCCACTGAACTCTGGAGAAAGGGAGCCTCCACTTGTTATTCTGAACAATTCACTTACTAGCACATGAGACATAGATACTCAGGAGAGACGTGTTCAAGGCTTCTGTAGAGGTGTGCCTGATTCCATGGCAGTATATCTTCTCATATGATCAGAAATACCAAAAGCTACCTCAACCAGGACACCCTCTTCATGTGGACTTGATTGATTGCCAGTGAACGTGGCTTATTGGCCGTGAACAGGGCAAAGGTTCAGGAGTGTGTTTTGAGGTTAAGAGTGTGGGCATCATGGACACTGTGACCTTACATAAATTGCTGCTTGATTTCTCTGAGCCTCAGTTTTCTCATCTGTAAGGGAGGTCCCAGTATAGTTGCTACCACTTAGGGTTGTGAAAAGTAAATGATATAAATGAAGTCATGTATGTAATTACCAAAAATCATGCCTGGCATATATCCTAATTCCTTCATAAAATGAGCGGTGTATGATTTTCAGATACTGCAGTACAGCCCCATTTCACAGGGGTGTTTGGTTCTGAGCCCTTTTTTGAAGACCTGTATTTAAGTCATTAAGCAATGCCATTCAGGGGCAAGAGCAACAGGCAAGCATCTGACTGTGGTCCTGGCCAGGCTCTGCCACTCCCTTACCATGATGCTCAGTACTCACTTAACTGAGCTGACTCTCACTTTTCTCCTCTGTATAATATTGGTCTTATTGCCTACCTTGCCTGGCCTGAAGAGCTACTTATAAATAAAGTCATGGGTGGGAAAATCAGTTAGTGCTGTTTTGGTACACATGCTTTCCAAAAGAGCTCTTGTGATTCTGATAAGGGAAAAAGACAAGATCTGGGAACCTTCTACATCTTGAGTTCTTTTAGGTTTTACCTATAAAGGAAATAAAGGAGGAAAATGTTTTTAAACAGTAAACTGCTGTGCATATATAATTCTTGTCATTATTGTATGCTCATAAGTAAATGAGGTATTGAGGGAAAGAAGTAAATAGAATAATTTCAGTTTCAGTATTTTGAGATTCTACTTTGTGGCAGACCCTGTGCTAGTGTTTTTCGTACATGATGCAATTTGGTCCATACACCAGTACCGTGAGGTCGGTATTATCACTCTCAGTTACACTGGAGGAAAATGAGGCATAGAGAGATTGAATAACTTGCTAAATATCACAGAGCTGGTTTAGTGGTAGAGCCTGGTTTGGGAATGAGGTCTGTCTGACTCAAGTCATAGTTTTCATCACTATGCTGCATAACACAGCATCCAGTTGGTGAGCCAAGGCAAGGGAAACACCAACACACGTGACAGAGTCTGAGAAGAGTTGTAAAGGCTAAACCTTCTGGTATTAAGTATAACAGCAAACTACTCTGTCACCTGGATTATTGCTGTAACCTCCTAACTGGTCTCCCTGTGTTCACCCCACCTCCATTCCATCTACTCTCAGTAGAGCAACCAGAGAGAGCCTGCTAAGAAGTCATTTCAGATCATGTCAGGGCGCTGCTCAAACCTTTCACATGTAGGAAAAGTCAAAGCCTTATCGGGATCTGCCAGCCGTGGCTCCTCCACCCCAACGCTCTGGCCCCGGCTACCTCACTGACCTCAGCTCTCAACCCCTTCCATTCCGCCCCTCACTCCTTCTTCCTTGGCGCCCAGCATCCTTGCTTTTCTTCAGACGTTCCAGACAGGATCTAGCCTGAAGCCCTTTGCAGTTGCTGTTCCCTCTGCCTAGAATGTTCTTCTCCCAGATATGCACATGCCTCCATTCTTCATTATATCTCACAGGATCCAGACAGAAGACAGAAACCACACCAGCTATTTAAACAATATTTTAATAGTGTATATGGAGGTAGCAACTGTAGGAAGCAACTGCTCCCTCTAGGGCTGAGGGAACAAAGGGAATAACTGAAAATATGTAGAGACTTAGAGGGATCCCACAGAGCAGAAACTTGACCTCTGAGGAGGAGGCACTGTCTCTGAGGGGCTGCCGTGAAGCTGGTTATGCAAGAGTTGGAAAGACTGTAAACAAGACCTTCCGCTGCTACTGCAAGGCAACTGCAAGGCATCGCCGCTGCTGGGCGGACGAGGCGTGGCTGGGGTGATGCTCACGAGAAGCAGGAGCAGGTGGCAAGCTCACAGGAGGAGCAAAAGGTCCCTCTCCTCCTTCCAGGCTTCCAGCCTCTTCCAGCTGGAGGAGCCTGATAGGAGCTAGCCGACAAGCCAACATTTGCTTTGCAGAAGCACAAAGCCAAACTTGGAAGGGTGGTGTTGAGGCTGAGAGATTATGACTCAATAGCTGGAATGCTGACCTCCCTAAAGCCTTTACTCACATATCTCACTGGGCCCTGCCCTGGCCTGCCCTCATGAAGACTGTGTGATCCAACCCTTTCTATAACCCTTCCCGCTTCATTCTTCTCCTCAACACTCACCTCGCAGGTGCTTGTGGTTCTTCAGGTCATATCCCCTCTGCTCACCTCTATCTTAGCAGCACCGCAGTGACAGTTCTGTGAGAGCAGACTCATGCCCTTCACTTTGTGTTCCTCAGCTAACACCTGCTTCTATCCAGCTAGGAGGACTTTTTATTCTAGATCAGGGCACTATGGACATTTGTGGCCAGATAATTCTTTGTTGTGCGAGTCTGTGCTGTGTATTGAACAATATTTAGCAGCATCCTTAGTCTCTACCCACTAGATGCCAGTAGCATTGCCCCTGCCATGACAACCAAAAGTGCCTCCAGATTGTTCCGGTTAAGACTCACTGTTTTAAATTTATACCTACTCCGTGGCTTGTGTGCGAACCAGTTAAGCATGTGGGTGTTGGCCTCAGATAGACCAGGTTTGATTGGCTGTATCTTCACATGTTACCTGTACTCCTTTGGGCAAGTCACTGAAGCTATGTGTTATTTTGCTTAAATGAAAAATAAACATAATAACCATCTCATGGGACTGTCATGCAGATTACATAAGGTAATGCGTGGAGAGAGTTTAGTACCTGGTGCCTTGTATATACCAACCAGCCAACATGAGTGAGCAATAAATTATTATAATTCAAAGGAAAGCATCAATATAATTCTTGAGAAACCACCCACAAGTTGGTTGTCAACATATGATGCCAAGTAAGTGGTATGTGTTCTTTTATTTGTTTTACTGAATGGGCTTTACACTGGCCTTGGGAATGAGAGGTAATAGAGCTCCTAAACTGTACAATGTCATAAGAATAACTGCCAGATGCTGGAAACTGGGTTACTGATGACAGGACCCACTTGCAATTGAGATTGATTCAAATGCAGTTAACATATTGAGTGTAACCGTGTGATACTGCAGAAAACTAATAAACACTTGTCAAGTAGTAAATTTCACTCCGATGCTTAGAGTCAACTTGCGGTTGGATTCATCTAAGCAGTTTACTATCCCAGATGTCACCAAAAGGAATCCAACTAACAAATAGAGCTACATTGTCTTTCAGGCTCTGAGTGGTTTACTAATCTCAGTTAGAGCTTGGGTATTGCTGAACCCAGAGCCATCCCTTGGGAACTTAGCATATTTAGATACTGCTTGAAGCGGTACATAGGGTTCATTTTGATGAGTAACACGAGAGCCCCAGGCTTTGTTGTGGGGAAATAAATCTGGGTACCAATCCCAGCTCTGCCTCTCACCCTCCATGTACCCCTTTCCTCAGGACTTCAGTTCCTCACCTTTAAAATAAACAGTTCAGATGCTGTTATTTGGGCTTCCCTCTTGGTGAAGTACCAGCCCCTGCCTGGCCCCACCTCGCCATGCTCTCAGAAGTGTGCAGCAGAAAGGAAGTCAAGAGTGGTGGGAGTGCTGTCTTCGGCGCATCTGAAGGATGCCTGTCAAACTCTCAAGCTTTCTTTCCATCCTTCCTAGGTACACAGTTCTGCACAGTGGACATCACCAGGAACTCGAGACACTGCCCATACACAATGACCCAGAATCCCTGGAATCATTCTTCTGACTGAGGACGTGGCTCACAACTAAGCCGTTCATCCCCATTCATGTCTGCATGAACAGGATACCCTGGCATCTCTCCTGACTCTCATCACCACCAGTGAGGCGTGGGGCAGTAGGACCAAGGGCCCAGGAAAGGTACATGGATGACAGGGTTGGACAGGATCCAAGGCCAGAGCATGGAGGATCTCAGACTTGAGAGGGACTTCAGGCACCGTCAGATGCAGGCTCCCAGCCAACACAGGAGCAGCATCCTCCATAGCGTCCCTGGAAGTTGGTCAGTCTTTGCTTGTACACCTCCAGGGATAGGAGCTCACTACCTCCTAATGCAGTTCCTTCTATTGTGGAGAAGCTTTAGTTATAAGGAAGGTCTTTCCTTTGTTGGAACACAAAGTTGTCTCTGCTCTAGTTGCATCTGGGAACAAGCAGTTGGCCCCTTCTTCCACTGAGAGCCCTTAAATATTGGAAGACAATGATCTGCCGCCTACCCACCCTTTTAAGTCTTTTCTCTGAACTCAACAGCTCCAATTTCCTCTCCATTCTGGCCATCTTCCTCTGGACTTGCATTGGTGGGTGAATTAATCAAGGCCCTTATAATGAGATTAGGTTGATAGTAGTGCCAAGATGTCTGTCCAGAAGAACTGAATTTTGACAAGTGAAGCATCAGTGTTTTTTGGTTCATAGACCTGAATATTTTTCTTTTTTTCTTGGGGATAGACTTTGGAAACTCTGCTTAGGTTTTGGTTTGGATCCATTACCAGAAGGCATCTTTACAGCTGGTCTGGTGTGTGTGTGTGTGTGTGTGTGTGTGTGTGTGTGTGTGTGTGTGTGTGTGTGTGTGTGTGTGTGTGTTTAAAGATGACATTTTCTCATTGGCATACTGGCTGTGAGGTCATTTGAAGTAAATCTTGATTCACTCCCCTTCCGTGACAATGGGGAAAGGACCTACACCTTTACCGGGAATGTCGATTGAGAATTGTCCTACAATTCAGATTTTGGGAGGGAAACTCAGTTGCTCCTACAAGACACCTTTTAGGGGCTTACTTTCTTGGGCAACTTCACTGGCCTTCTGCCTGTGAAGTTCCTGGGCTACCATTTTTCTACACCTTTTCCAGTATCTCATTTCCTCCAATCTCCTAAGGAGATGCTTCCCTAATGTCAAAGCTACCAACAAATGACTTTATGTTGGGGTGAATTATACCCTCAGGTTGAGACTCTGAGGTTTTTCAGTTGCCTTTCTTTTGGCTGCTGATAAAAACCCTACTGAAAGGGTTAATTGCTGATCCTTATAGGGAAGCCTAGGGAACAGGCAATGTGGGGGATGGTTGGGAGCGTACGTAACATGAACTACAAGATAAAGATGTGCTGTAAGTTTCTAACCTCACCAGTTCTCCTTGCCTTTCTACTTGGGCTGTTGGCCCCTCCTTCCTTCCCAAGTGATCTCAGAAGCCACAGTTGCCTCCTTCTCACCCATTTCATCCATGAGGGAAGAACTCATTAGCCCTCCCTCTTCTCTCTGTCCCCAGAAATGGTGAGAAGGATGGTCAGACTCCACATAGGATTAGGGTGACCAACACCCTGGTTTTAGCACCAAAAGTCCCACATTTAGGAAACTTTTCAATCTCAGACAAACTAGGCTGGTTAGTCACCCCCTAGACGGAACCCTCCCTGTGCTGAGGGTTAATAAGAGTCCTCAAAGTTGCATTTCCTTTTTTTCCCACGTTTTCATGGAAAAGGCAGAGATGAGTGAATTTGGGGGTCCAGAGTTTTCCACATGCTGTCTGAATGTGGTCTCTCCTCTCATCAAAGCACAAAGAACTTCTTAGGGAAAGACTAAGACAGTCATAGAGCCAGCTCACAGTGAGGAGGAAAACATTTAGTGCGTTGAGGCAGCTGGTAAACTTTAATACCTCCAAAGTCAATAATTTCTACTATTTAATACATACATGCATACACACATACGTAAATACAGTAGGATTTCTTCCCTATGAAATGTTTTTCTTCCCAGGAGCTTAGCAAGCATATCTGCTTCTGCAAAATTTTATTTCTCAGTGGCAGTCTCCCATATTAAATGGCAACTTGAACTCAACAGGGATCTATAGATTACAATATAGATGAGAGAAAGAGACCTTACCATGTCACGGGTCCATATCTTCTGGACTCTTTGGTCATGCTTGTGTGGACCAGCCTATGAATGGTGTCTGTAGAGGTCACGTGCACCCTGGGTCAGGGAAAGGACAGCAATTGCAGGAATAGGAACCCTTGCCATTGTCAAGAAGAAGGACCCCTTTGCAGAGAGGGCCTCACAAGCAAATTTTGCTGTCTCTTTGGAGCAGAGCTGGGATGATGTGGGTGATGCACCAAATGCTCGCATTGGAGCTTCACGGAACAGAAGCAGGCTTGCTCTAACTGGACAGCTACTAGCCTGGCATTACTTAAATCTCTGGCTCCCGGGAATCTAGGTAATATGGCATGTGTGTGGAAGCCTCAGAAGGAGGAGACTTGGAGCTTGTCAAGGAAGGAAGTACTTTGCTGTCTTCTCTGAGGCCATCCTCTTTCAGAAAGCCTGCAGTGTCGTGAAGGGATGCTCCCAGAGAGAAGGGCCCATGGCCCCAGCCACATCTGCCAGATTGGCCTTGACAGTCACTGGGGTGATGGATGCTGCAATTAGACTGCCCCATGCCCGGGATAAAGGGGGTTCACCTGTGCTGCTTTGCACCTTGACTCTCCAGCCTACAGGGCTGTCCAGGTAGAAGCCCTGAAACTCCCCATCCAGCTCATGATCAGCAGCTAGGAAGCAAAAGAGATAAAAACCAACTTCAACTAACACTCAAGTATGTGTTTGCAGAAAAACTCGTTCTTTCTGAGACTTCACCTTTTCATCTCACCAACATTTCCACTTCATGCTGCTAACTTGCTCTGTCCTGAAGCAAATTCTGTCTAGCTGTGGGATGGGGGTGTGGGCATGGGGGTGGATGAGGCAGGGAAATGGGGTGGGTTGCTGGGGAGTGGCTATAATTAAATTGACTTTGTTATTGTCTTCAAGTAAGAACAAAAGTAATGTCTTCTTGGTGCTGTGCTGTCTACCCGTTTTTCTCTGTGGTGTTATATCTCTCTTTGGTGAGAGATCAATATTGCTTTTCTTTTTTTCTGTATTACTCTGCTTTACTCTAGTCAAAGTCCTTACTGTAATAGCTGCTCTAGAGGGGGGAAAAAAAGACTAATGCACTTACTTCTTCTAGTCATAATTTGCAATCTCTTTTCCATCCAGCCTAGAAAACTGAGGCCAAATATTTGGTTTGAATTTAAACAAATGAGGGATGGATTTGAAGGCTTGAGTTTGGGACACCGTGTCACTTTGGGCCTTAACCAGCACTTGCTTCACGTATGTCATCTACAAAATGGAGAAAATCTCTGAGCTGGTAGGACTGTTGAGTGTTCCAACATGTGTCACCCAAGGATTTTTACCAAACGTGTGTCCTGCCTGTACTGTTATTTACTTAATATTTTTATTTAAGTCAATTCAAGTTTTCACTTACATAAATTTATTTTAGAAAGAAACATTATATCAGTACCCCAAATAGAAATTCAGAATTGCCATTAATAGAAAGCAGCCATAGAGAGGAATCAATGAAAACAAAGCAAGATTATTAAGTTCTAACGGGAAGCCAACGCACAGAGCCTCCTCTCTGCTTCCGAGTTTGAAAGGGAGACAGTGTCAGAGAGCTGTTAGGGCACCCGCCTCCCACGAGGGGTTCTTTAAGCTGAGAAGAGGTGAAAGGGAATTTACCAGAGAGAACTCCCAAACTTTATGGGCTAATGTGGTTTCATGACAAGCTGCATTCCACATATTGTGGCAGCATAGAGAGAAAGGAAGTGAAACTTCTTATATTTTTAACTACTGTTATACTTGGTTCAGATTAGGTTTCTCCTTTCCTTTTCCTTCCTTTTTCAGCTCACCCCAGAACATGTCTTAGGTAATAATAAAATAATAATAATAATGTAATAATGTAGCAATAATAAGAGAAATAACATTTAATGAGCTCCTTTCTGCAAGGTACTATGTTAAGTGCTTTATTTACATGGATCATCTCATTTAATCCTCATAAAACCCTTACAAGATAAGTACCAGAATTTACCCTGCTTTCCAGATGAGCACACCTCCACTGAGAGATCTGGTGACTAGTCCAAAGTAATAGACCTGGGAAGTGTGGTTTGGAATGGGAACATCGGCAGTCTGACTCTAAAGCCCACGGTCCTAGACGTGTGCAACACGGTTCCTCATTTGGACTGACTTACTCCACATCCACGTGGCAGACCCTGTTCCAGGAGGGAGCAGTGAACAAGCCAAGGCTGGCCCGTTTCCTCATGCTGCCTAAGAACTTCCCTTCCATGTCATCCTGGGACCTGGAAAGGAACTTGGGACATGCCTACTCCATGGTGAAACTCTGCCACACACCTTCTGTATCTTCTTCTGCTCCCTTTCACTCTCTGAGCCTCAATTTCCATCTTTAAACATTGCAGGGATTCAGGTAGATGATTGATCAGGAGGAAAGGCCCTTTCACACTGATCTTTCATAGTCTTCCCAGTATTCAGCAGCCTGGAGTCACTGAGTAAGCAGCAAAGAACCCTGGGAATCAGGTGTGTGAGCCAAGGAGAGGATTAGTCTTTTATGTTTCAGACCATCGCTGGGGCTGCCCACAGCAGGAGGGACCCCAGTGGAAGGCAGTTTGACTTCCTCACATTTCTAGTTGGAACTTGGAACACTACATGGACATGTTCCCATACGTCCCATCAGCTCAGCACTGCAGGCTTCTCAGCACTTTACAGCTTCTGTGTGCTTTCACAGCAAGATCTCTCAGCCTCTCCCAGCAGCTTGCGGGGAGGGATTACTGACTTCATTTTATAGAAAAGTAAACAGACTTTGTCAGGGAAAGTGATTTGCTCAAGGACACAGAGCTTATACGGGGTAGAAATCAGGGCTGAAAACACTTCGGGTCACTCCATCCTCACGGAGTGATTTCTTCCTCCTCTTCTAAATATTTTATTTCTAAATATGCAAATTATATATTTTTAGACTATATAAATGACAGGTTATACAAATAATGTATTTATGCACTCCACCCTCATTATAAAGAGTTCTAATAATAAAGATACCACAAAATACCCCTTGACACCAACTCAGTTCCACTCCCCTCCCAAGAATTACCCTCATCACCTGGCTTATATAATTCAAGAACGTGTTCGCTGTATTTATATATGTCAAAATGTACATATAAAAATACATGGTTTTGGTTTGTTCTTGTATATAAATAAGATGATGCAGTATATAATAACTGCAACTTGCCTTTGCAAAGGTATACCTTCAACATCATGTCACATCAATACATGATTTTTATTCATTCTCTTTAGTTGCTGTGTATTTCATATGGTAGACCTTGTATAGTTTGCAGTGTTGTTTCTATTATGTTTTTACTGCATCCCGTGTCTGAGTGGGGCATTTGAGGCCTGCATCAGAAAATCAGCAGCCTCCATATTTTGGGACTGTACTAACCATGCGAAGGTCAGCTGGAGTTGTTTGAAGCGGCAGCAGGAACTCTGACTGGGCAGCTTCCCAGGGGGGAAGGCCCACCCTCAGATGGGCCTCACATGGCCTCCTCCCTCCCTTTGAGGAACTAAGCCACTTTGCTCAACTGCTCGGGCTTTAGAGTCAGACGGCTTCCACTACTTTTTAGAATTGTGTTTGTAAGCAAGATATTTAACCTATTACACCCTAGTTTCCCCAACAGTGAAGTGGGGGACATAATGATCATACATATTTTAAAGTGTTGGTATGAGGATGTATATGGAAGGCACTTGGTAAACGATTTAAAAAATGCTTTCACAGTATCGTTACTTCCTCACCAGTTCTATCTCTGTTTCCTGCCATCCTGGGATCTGGTCTAAGGAACGGAATGTTATAGGAAGATTAGTTTAAAAAAAGCAAAAAAAAAAGATAACCCTTTCATAATAAAGGGAATTATGGTGGAAGCAGTTTTGCCTCCACTTGCATCTCATCGTCCAGTTTACTGAAGGCTCTCATTGGACCTTTACAGCTGCCCTGTGGGGTGGGTGTGTTAGTCCGGGCCATTTTACAGATGAGGAAACTGAGGCTCCAGAGTAGGGCTTATGACCAGCCACGTCATCCAGCAGTTGTCTGAGGGAGTCAGAATGTGAGCCCAGATTTTCCGATTCCAAATATGAAGTTCCTGGAAGAACTGTGGTGCCAGTTATTATTTAGAGAGATTGTTAGGACTCACACACCTGGCAGCATTATAAGAGGGACACGATTCTCTCTCTAAATTTGACATTAATTCAGTAATCCATCCATGAAACACTTCTTAAAGTCTTTAAAAAATATGCCAGACACAACTCAGTTCCCTATGGCAAGTAGGTGTGGGCAAATGACAACCTAGGGGCTAAGTCCTCCAGTCTGTAAACTAAGAATGGTTTTTACTTTTTTAAGTGGTTGGAAAACAAAAGACATTTTGTGACGTGAAAATTATGTGAAACTCAAATTTGTTTCCAAAAATAGTTTTATTGTAACACAGCCATGCCCATTCCTTTATGTTTCCTCTATGGCTGCTTTCATACTACAACAGCAGAGCTGAGTGGTTGCCATAGTTGAGCCTAAAATATTTACTATCTGGCTCTGCACAGAAAAAGTGTGCTGACAGCTGCTGTAGGGGAATCACTGTCCAGCCATTCATTCCACAGACATTTACCAAATGCATCTGTCAAGTTTCGTTTTTTTAGTTGTTTCAGTCTAGGCATCTTTAGAATGATTTTAGAGTGGATCAGGTTGAGACAGTGAGATAGACAAACCAACAAAAATTAGAGAGCAGTGGCCTCTAGTGGCCTTAAATCTAAACATTATTTAGATGATTTAGTTATGGTTACAGTGAAAAAACAGGTTTAGATCGAGTCTTAGCTGAGAGTTGGGGGTCTATATTACTTTGAAATATCTAGAATGTCCCGTAATTTGTTTCCCACCTTTTAGTGATCAGAGTTTTAACCTGGAGAGTGGAACACACTCTTAATTAGAAGAGAGGTGAGCTGAGTTAAAAACAAGGTAATAAAGAGATGACTGAATGCAGCACCAAACATTCTTCCTAATTTAAATAGATGAATTTAAAGTCTTGGAAAACAGAGAACTTTGAGGAAAGAAACTATCATTCATACTGTGTTTGTTAGGAATTACTTGCTGGCTCCTTGCATTTCTATGAATATTAATGATGAAGGTAGAGGCAGCCGGGTGGGAATTAGGCACTGAATTCTTATCCCGCCTGGCCTCAACCAGCCCCTAACTGTGGGTTAGCCATTTTCCCTCTGGGTTTCAATTAATCCCCTGTAAATGAAGGGGTTGGACCCTTACACCTCATACAGACCATAATTACATATTCTATTTGGGAAGAGTTTCTAAAATATTTCCACAGAACTTCTTCAGTTTGTGCAATTTGTTGAGTTCACTCTGCTAGCAAGTGACAAAGCCAGCCCTCAGACACAGGTGTTGCTCTGAAGCTTCTTTTGCTTTAACCCCTGACACTATGATACTGCATATTGTCACTGCCATATATCAGGTGAATTTCTCTCCTTGAGAAAGGAGAAAGGCCATCTCCTAAAGACCAGATATTTGGGGAAATTCTGCTGTTCCCAGTGTTCTGTCATAATGAGTTCTGTGAGTTAAACATCTTGCAGCCACAGAACTTTAAAAAAAGAGATCAGAGATTAGACTACACTGAAATCTTACTTGGACACAACTACACATTCCTTTTCTGTGTAGTATTTGCTACTCTTCTTTAAAATGAGGGATTCAGTTCCAAGGCAAGAAAAAAGTTTTTAATAAATTTTTATTTTTATATTCAAGATAAAGCATATACACAATATGGAAATAAATAACTAGAAATGCTTTGGAAACTTTTCCATTTCCCCCTCAAACTCTTTTTTTTTTTAAACCCATGAGTCTTTTTTTTTACTTCATTTTAAGAAATATGGCAACTACAATACCAAGAGGAAAAAGAACCACAATTTGTACAGAAACAAACATACAGCCACCTCTGACAATAGGGTTTAGTTGGAGTTTTAATAGTAACACAAAAAAAGCACAAGAGACAAAAAGACGCTTCAACAGGTTTACTCAAACAGCTCTGCTCGAGAAGAAAAAGGCACAGATTTAAGGGCGTGACAGTAATGATTAAGAATATAGTAAACAGGGGCTCAGCCAGAAAGTGACACTTTATGAACTAAGTCTGGAAAAATGAACAAAATGAACTATTTCCAATTCTCTGCCTTCATTAAAATGAATTTTTAAATTAAATTGTATAAACATATGATATAAAGTTGGTACTTAGGAAGTATTTCCTCTATGTACAAATCTTTGTATACAACTTCAATGTTCCTTATACATTTCCTATATACCAAAACGCGCCAGAGCCTCCCAACTGCATGCCCCAAGGCTCTGTGAAGCTCTCTGGCAGCTGGATGGCCCCAGCAGCTTACTGCCAGAATAGCTGGAAAGAGGAGGGACCAGTTAAATGTAGTCATCTTCAACAGGCTCTCCATTGACGTCACAATAGTGGATAAAAATTGCCACTACTCGCTGAAACACGCCCTTCTTCATCTGACGCATCTCTGAAATTTCCTCTCCTATTGTTTCCATACAGATGTCTGCAGACAGCTGCCCTTTCCTTCGAGGAGCATAGATGGTGCCTTGGAAATTAGAAAGAAAAGGGGAAACAAGATTATCAGAATCATCTGGAAAGCCACTCTGATTTAGCTGGTCCATGAGATATGCCTGTATACTCTCATGCAGTGTAACTGATGTATGTATAGCTCATGGAATGGGTCCCCATCAGTTTGGTTATATACTATGTTTGATGCCAAAAAGAGCACACATGATTAAAGGCCCAAGGTGAAAAATGTACCAGAGAGGTAAGTCATATATATATATACACACGTAGTTTATGAAATCGATTTCCTCCTAAAATATATTTTTTAAACTTCCTACAAATGGATATTCAAGGGTGCTAACACTTAGAAGAACTATATTCCAGAGTTCCTTCAAGTTCCCCCATCAAGTATCCACACCTAAATCGTAAGTTCCCACATGCTACCCAACAAGAAGCAGCTCATAAGTAGCAGAATAATTAGTATCACAGGAACAGTTTTGAAACAATATAGTTGACCAAATTCTTCAATAAGGAGTAACAAGATTATAAACATTTAGGTAATAAAAAAATCTAGGTAGGACAATCTGTCTGAAGGAATCCTTTCCACCAACCTTCATATATCCCTAGTAAGTCAACTGGTTATCTGTTGTATACATTTAGAGCTGTTTTTTTTAGCAAGGGGTGAACCAAACAATAACAAAAAGCAAAGACATTTATATGGGAAGTGATAAAAAGCTGTGCCGCTCGTAACTCAGACAAAATACTAAGTATCGAACACCGCAGGATAACCCCAAACTAGAGAATAAAAATCAAGTCAGGACATAATTACTTTCTTCATCATCCTCAAAATCATATCTGGCAAAGCTGTTGGGTTCTGCTGCCCGTAGTGATCTCAACCAAGGGAAGTCAGAAATCATGGAATACGGCGCTCCATCCACAACACCTAAAAGAAGACAGATCAACAGTGCTACTGGGGTGGAAGTAATGACAGGGCCGAACGCTTTAAGTATTTTGAAAGCAGCACCAGAGATATAAATTCCAATTCTAGCTCTGCTACTATTTAGTCATGTGATTTTGGTCATCCTTTGCTTCCATTAAGCCTCAGTTTCCCTTTCTATATATGTGTACATATATATATATACACACAAAGAGGCTGACGCGGGTTCCCTCAAGTCACTGCAACTTGCAAACTGTACAGCAAGTTTCAATTTTCTTTCACTTTTTGTGTTTCAATACTGCTGATTATTTTAGGGATGGTAAAGACTCATACAGGGAGAGCACTATTTATCTGGTCCCTGCTACCTGCAGATATTCAGTATTCCCATTATTTTGACAAATTGTTAGGCTCCTACTCCAATCTTCCCTAAGACATGTCTCTCCATCTAATCAGTTAACAGCTATTTAGCTTTCCAACCATTTACAAATAAATGCTCACCTTCTAAAGTATAGATTTCTCTACCCCATGGGTACTTGGGATACTTCTTTAAGTCATCTTCACTTCGTGTGGCTTCAGGGAAGAATTCATACTTAATGAGCTCTCTGGAGGCAACAAGAAAAATTAAATAAAAATTATAAAACTGAAAATAATGTTGGGATGTAGGTTAGAAAGGAACTATCAAAATGTGTCATGCCTAGATTCTAATGAAGGTCTCAAACTATATATTAAAATAACAAATGCATAAAGACAAATTTTCTGATGATGTAAAACATCACAGTTTTAAGGTCTTTAATATGATCTCTTTTCCATGCTGTAAGGCTAAAGGAATGAAACTAAAGGTACATGTGCGGTCTGTTCTTGTGATTTTTCTCTAAGTTTGAAAATAAAAAGTTACAAATATATATGTACGCATT
Organism: Physeter macrocephalus; assembly: GCF_002837175.3. Lineage (NCBI taxonomy): Eukaryota > Metazoa > Chordata > Mammalia > Artiodactyla > Physeteridae > Physeter > Physeter macrocephalus. Next base: position 143,778,309 of record NC_041221.1, on the reverse strand, counting down.
TTAGTTTTAAGTCCTCATTTCCCTTGTTTTTTTTCACATTACATTTCATGTTTCAGTGCCTGAAAAGCCCAGATGAAATCATTTAAAATAAAAAATAATTAGGATTTGTTGTTTCTGGGCATCCTTGCTCTGGGAACTGACTTAGAAGGTCGTCAGGGGCTGCAGATAACTTACTGGTTAATGTTTGCTATCGTGTCCATCCAGCTGCGAATGCGCACCTTGTTCCGGACATTGGGAGGGTTACTGAATTCATGGATAATACAGATGTGATAGGGGTAGGGACCACTAAATAGCTTCTGCTCCAACGTTAGTGTGTCCACCTGTGGAAAACATGAGAGAGAGGATTTTGGACCAAGGAAGAGAATGCCTTAGAAATCTATCTCCTAGGGCTTGAACAATCTTTCCTTGGGACCTCAGTTTTTAAATCTTTGGCTGATTTGAAAATCAAAGAGTCACATTCCACCCTGAACACAGCTTGCCATGCTAGGGATGAGGCTTAGCAAATTCAACTGTTTAGCAAGCTCAGCAATTTACATCTCACTGTTATATAAATGTGAATTAAACCAGAGAATCCGGATTCAGGTAACCGATCCCAGCAATCCACTTCTGAATATATCCTTTACAGGTTTAAATTTTGACTGCACTATAGAACTGTGAATGTGTAGTACCATATACCCCATTCTAACTGGACTACTGTCCATTCCTAAAGACAGAACACACTTCCTTGCCCCCTCGTAACCTTTGTTCACATTGCTTTCTTCTCATGGAATGCCCTCATCCCTATTTTACTTACGAAATCCCACTTTGTCATCCTAATGACATATATGTCTACCCCCTTCGTGGAAAGGCAAACTTCTCAAGAAGGATGATGTCCTGTGTATTTTTCAGCCCCAGCAAATTATAAACACTCAACAAGCAATTTGTGTGTTGAAATGATTCTTTTTCTTTTTTCTTTTTTTTTTTTTTTTTTTTTGTGGTACGCGGGCCTCTCACTGTTGTGGCTTTTCCCGTTGGGGGGCACAGGCTCCAGGCGCGCAGGCTCAGCGGCCATGGCTCATGGGCCTAGCCGCTCCGCGGCATGTGGGATCTTCCCGGATCGGGGCACGAACCCGTGTCCCCTGCATCGGCAGGCGGACTCTCAACCACTGCGCCACCAGGGAAGCCCTGAAATGATTCTTTTGAGGCCAGGTTCAAACATTGACTGCAAAGGTTCATATTTCCTTTAAACCTTCTTTTGACATCAAGCACAGAGTCTTACATACAATGTTACTCTTTTTTCCCCTAGTTTTATTGAGAAATAATTGACACACATCACTGTATACCTTTAAGGTATACAGCATGATGTTGTTGATTTTTTTAAACATCTTTATTGGAGTATAATTGCTTTACAACGGTGTGTTAATTTCTGCTTTGTAACAAAGTAAATCAGCTATACATATACATATATCCCCATATCTCCTCCTTCTTGTGTCTCCCTCCCCCCCTCCCTATCCCACCCTTCTAGGTGGTCACAAAGCACCGAGCTGATCTCCCTGTGCTATGTGGCTGCTTCCCACTAGCTATCTGTTTTACATTTGGCAGTGGATGTATTATGTCCATGCCACTCACTCATTTCGTCCCAGCTTACCCTGCCCCCTCCCGGTGTCCTCAAGTCCATTCTCTGTGTCTGCGTCTTTATTCCTATCCTGCCCCTAGGTTTTTCAGAACCTTTTTTTTTTTTGATTCCATATATATGTGTTAGCATACAGTATTTGTTTTTCTCTTTCTGACTTACTTAATGCTGTATGAAAGACTCTAGGTCCATCCACCTCACTACAAATAATTCAATTTTGTTTCTTTTAATGGCTGAGTAATGTTCCATTGTATATATGTGCCATATCTTCAGCATGATGGTTTGATTTACATATATTGTGAAATGTTTACCACAATAGGTTCAGCTAACAGCCATCATCTCGTAGATACTATAAAAAGTTTACTATTATAATAATGATGATAATAGTAACAGCAACTATCATATGATTGCTTAGTACATGCCAGCAACTGTTCTAGCACTTACCATGTATTAATTTAACCATCACAGTAACGGCAGGTTTTTATTCTTCTCATTTTAGAGATGAAGAAACTAAGACATAGAAGTTAAGTAATCTGCTACAGGTCAGTGAACCAGAACTGGAACCAGGAAGTCTGAAACCAGAGTCTGTGCTCTTTACCACAGGCGACTTTTAATAAGTATAAAACTTGCTGTATAACAACTCCCCTCATCATATAACTTGCTAAAAGCCCAGAAAAATCTATCAGAGAAGCACTGATGAAGAAGATTGGCAAGGTATTCTAGGCTGGTTAAGAAAACTCTGTAGAATCTAAAGAATCATTACTGTGGGTTCAGCAAATGAATAAAAGCCAATTTCAAAAAGGTTGAACACTAAAATAAAAATATCACTGCAATATGTGATCACCAAAAAGAAGCAGAGCTCGTTACCTGCTGCATGGGGCGTAGGTATATGATACGGTTTCTCTCAGGAGGCATCCTTAGTATCTGGTCTAGTACCTGATCCATATTCAGTTTCTTGCATTGTGCATAGTCAAATCGGTTTACAATTGGTGCATTTTCTACTTTTAAATGTTTCAGTACCCTGCACCTGGTAGCTACAAAATGAAAACAATGGTAAGCTCTACAAATAATTTATACAAAATAATAGAGCAACGTATAACCTATTTGGAATCCTCTTTGGAGGACTGGCATACCTTTTATTAGCATAAAATATTGCAGATGTAAACATCTTTAACATAGGTCAAGTACTAGTGCAAAGGACAACTGACAGTCATCAAAATGACTTGAAAATATGATTCTGTCCTGTTCAAAAGAAGGCAGTCACCCTCATGCTAGAAGGGAGATACCTTTTCCTATCTAAGATGTTACTGGCAAGAAATTCAAGTTCCAGAGAATGAGTTGCCTAAATATAGGAATTGTTTAGGAAATACATATTGAAGAGAATGAATGACAGCAACTACTGAATTATACAATTTTATGGGTAATGGTTCCTGGGATAATTCACATACGTTATCTTACATTCACCCATAGGAAATGAGCAGTGTTGATTTTAATTCTTACCTCAACTATAAAACCAGAACCTTAAAAAAGAAAAAAAAAAAAGACCCAGAAATATTTGGATACTTTGGTCTAAAGCTGTACAGTCCAATGTGTTAGCCACTAGCCACCTGTAGCTATTTAAATTTAAATTAACTGTAATGTAATAAAATTAACAATTTAGTTCCTCACACACTAGTCACAGTTCAAATGTTCAACAGTCACAAGTAGCCAGTGGTTTCCATATCGAACAGTACAGATATGGAACATTTCCATCATTGCAAAAAGTTCTGTTGAAAGTGCTGGTCTGAAATATGATTAAATATTCTTCCCGTTTAACATACAAAATATTGAGGTTATAGAGAAAAGTAATTGTGATATAACAGACACATTTAACTACAACAGTATACCAACTTCAGAAAAATATCCCCTTCCTTTTTTTTAATCTGACATTTCAATCTGATCCAGTTTTTACCATATATTTCAACCTGGTCCAACTCAAGAGACAGAATCAGATCAAAGATATTCTATCCATAAGGCCAACATGCCTGATCTTTTTAACATTTCATAAAGACATGTTCTGTAACATCCTTGATCTAAATGTCATCATCTTACTGAGCAATCTAGCCCTGTAATTTTGATGTTTGAACACTAACCAAGTCTTATGCCTTTCAGACTCATTTTCTCCTGTGACATGGCAGGAGGAAGAGGAAGCAGTGTTGGGGACGGGAAAAGAGGGAAGAGAGGACGATGGCGATAAGGGTTCAGTGGTTCCCTGCTGTAAAACCAGACTTGGCTAAGGTCAGTTCTAATCTCATTTAGTCATCTCATCCACTGTTAACAGACAACCCATCCATCAGTGGGTATCTAGGGACTGAGCTTCTTATCTAAGATCTTCTGTCCCACAATAAGCTGAGCTAAAAAGTTTGGTTTAAGGAGAAAAGATTGGGCCTGAGGCCATGTGATCCACCACTAAGGTTAGAGAAGATATAGAGAGAATCATCAAAGTCAAGTGCAGAGGAGAAAACCAGTCAGATTCTTAGCTCAGAATAGAGACAGGAATGAGAAGTCAACCAGCAGAGTCCGAAGGTAGAGTCTCAGACCTCAGAGAGTAGAGTGCTGACACACTGAAAGCTCTTATGCTAGTCTGGGGTCTGCTGCTGCTATGATCTCTCAGCTTTTGAAGGACTCCCGTTCCGTTTTAGGGGGACACTTCAACATGAGATAAAGTACCACCTTGTAAGGGTGAACACGGGGTTTGGGGTCCCCATGTCTGTAGTCTTCTAGAATTCAAGAGAGAGGTAGTGCTTAAATTTCAGTTTTATCTCTCTTTTTTGGGATTTTCCTAGTTTATGACAAAATGTCTGGTAAGGATTACCTTGTTTACTGCCAGTTTTGGAGAAGTGCAAAAAATAGAAAGCCCCTAAATATTATCTTGCCATACTAATACAAATGAACATTTACTAGGCTTTTACTAGAGGTCAGACCCTCTACTGTGTTTATGTGTAGGTACATACATCCACATATACACATGTGTGTGCATGTATCAATCACTCCATTTAACCTTCACAAATGCTTTATAAGGTAAGTAAAATTATGTATACTTCACACACTGAAAAAAATGAAGGCAGAATATATATAAACTGCACAAGGCAAGGAACAAGTCAATTCTTCATAATTTTATATGGATAGGTATCAAAAATATAAATTTGAGTAATAATGGAAAAATAAACTGATCATGTATGAGACATATTATGTATCTAAAATTTTAAAAACTCACACAAAATAATACCCTATTATTTGTTCAGAGATAAATATGTGTATAAAGAAAGACATGAAAGATAGACTGAAAGGACATACATTAGATACCTGACTACAGATGATGGGAGCCGATGGGATTGGCAATGAGGGAGAAATGGGACTGAAAAGAAAAGTGGGGCTTGGACTAAGGATAATGTGCCATGAATTGAGGTTATGATTGATGATATCAATCAAACCCAGCGCAGTTAAGCACTTACAGCTCAGTCACTATTCCCCCCTCCTCCCAAAACATACATAAAACATGTCCAACATCACACAGCTAGAAAACAGCAAAGACAGGATTCAAGGTGAGGTCTGCTTGACTCCAAAGCCCTTATATGCTGTTAACTTAACCTCTGTCAGATCAGGTTGTAATTATCATTTGGAGGAAACTGGAGGAGAGGCTATATATTAAAAGATGAACCAAGTCTCTGCACATGGTCCCTTGTAAATACGATGCAATAATTAGTTGAGAACTACAGAATGAGGACAGAATTAGAAAAATCTAATAATGATTTTGAAAAAGTAATATAGTAATGTTAGTGTAGGATTTATGAGACTTTAATTCTTTAAACTCAATCATGATGCTCTTGTATGACATGGGCCTAAATACATACCATGGATAAACATCATCTTGGGACAGTCTTTCAGCACTAGATCTGTGATTCCACAGTTGGTCATAGTGACTCCAACAAGATTTTTGGATTTTAATACAAGGACCTACAAGAAGAAAAATTTAAAAGATGTATCTTCCTGTACTTTCTTTCTTTTTTTTTTAAAGCTTAAGTGTTTTCACTGGCACAAGTGAGAAGCAACTACTACCAGTCTCTTCTCTTTAGGGCAAAGAAACTATGTAAAGATGGGAACTTTAGTTCCTTTACATTATTCAGGAACTTAGCTGGACCAAAAGGTAAGCAAGGATTTTCTCCTTCACCTGCACATGGTCATCCTCAATCACAGGATCACTCGTACTGGTGGACTTATCTGCTGTCCGTTTCCGCTTCATGGCATGACGTGGCTTTGTTTTGGCAACCTCTAAAAAAAGGCGAGAGGAAAATCCAAATTTTAGCGTGGCTGTCTTTCCTTCAAAGAGAGTACATTCAACTGCACATGTATAAACTCCACCAAGGAAACTCTCAATTCTACTACTTGGTTCCCAAAGGAATACAGTTAGACTGCCATTTCCAATTGCCTCTTCCAAAAACAAGATTACCTTCCGCTGTCTCAAACATATCAACATCAAACATAACACTGCGCTCTTCACACCTGGCCCATTCCAACAGTCTAATCAACATTCTCGTCTCTAGGCACTCAACCCATCCTAAATACTACTGGTAGATTAAACTCACCACTCTCCTGCTAAACAACTTTAAAGCACTGACTACTACTGCTTAGTGAATACATTTCAATGCCTGACATTTGGAGCTATGCTTTAGCCCCAAATGTCCTCAATTTTATTCCATACCATATCCTAGTCATCTCCCATTGCCAATGCCTCTGAAGCCATTAATTGTTTTTGCTTTTTCTGCCCAGAATACCTTTCTTGACTTCACTTTTTGAAATACTACCCATCCCTGAAAGGTCCAGCTTAAATGCCACCTATTCTAATAAGTCACTTGTATCCCCAAACATCATATATGGTTCTGTAACCCCCTGTATATCTGCTTTATTTCTCCATTTAAACTAAAAGCTCCTTGAAGACAACATCATCATCATTTCATCTTCGTATCAATGTCAGCCACTAGCAATGAGCTAAAATGAACATTTATTGAATGAACTGGCACTCAACATTCACTGAATGAATGAATGCATCATAGATATGTCAATGTAATAACAATAACAGCAAATATTTACTGAGTGCTTACTGTGTATCAGGCACTTTTCTCAGGGTTTTACTTGTATTAACTAATTTAATCCTTTTAACAGCCCTCTGAGATAGATTATTCTCTTTATTTTACAAATAAGTAAACTGAGACATGGGAAGGGAGAACAGTTTGCCAATGTATTTATCAGTATGCTAGAAAACCTGCAATCATTTATCTGCCAAACCCTGCCTAGTATGGCTCTAATTCATTTACTAGTACTGTTCTAAAACGTTATGGTTTAATTATAACAACAAATATTATGTTGATATTATTTAAATACAAGTTCTAAATTCATCTCAAAAACTTAACAAGCACATATATATTCCAAGACAAGACACTAAAAGTCACTGTCTTCATTTTGAGAGTCACTCTGTAGCAGAGCATATATTGAATGAAAAAAGGTTGACCTTTACGAATTAAATCCCACCATACTGCACACTGCTACTACTACTACTAGATTACAGGGTTACCACTTGGTTAACTCTCTCACTTCAAACATGAAAGATTACAAAGAAAGATAGGGAAACGAGGTACAAATATTGCAAATTCCCAAAGGCTTGGAGTTAGACAGGGACTCTAGAGATCTAGTTCAAGTGTTTGTTTTTTTCTTTTTTCAATACACCAGAACACTTTCCTCCACCATTCGAAATCTTTGTGAAATCTTATTATGCAAAACAACTGAAAGCAGCTAATTTGGCTGAAGCCTAAAAGGGAGCCCAAGAGTTTTATCCATCAAACTTCCTCCAAGGACCCTGAACCCAAGCAAAACACTGGGTTTCTGGAAGAGAAAACTACTGATCTAGGTGACCCACTGAAGGCCACCTTCCACAGTATTCCTGAAGGAGCTTCATGAATAATCTATCTTCACTGACAAGGAATCTTCTAACAGCAGCCACCATTTCATACAACAGCCAAAATTCATACTCCTGTTACAACCAATAATAGGTCCTGGTTCCCTCTCCCATTACCACAAAATGAAGACAAACAAAAACAGGTCTGTTTCCATTCCTTCATCACAGTGTTCAAATAAGAATTTTCTATCAGCGTTCTCCTGCTATGCTCCAATTTTCAACCTCTCACCTTCATGGACTGCTTCCTTCCCCTACTCCTTAACTGATCAGAATATGGGGTTCAAAGTTAAATTTCCTGCTCTCCTGAGTACCCAAACTGGCAGTTTGTTTTCTAAGAAAAGTTTATAAGACTAAGTCACACTTTATATGTAGATAATCTTGAAAAACAAATGCTTCCCAATGTAAAAAGAAAACAGAGTTCATTGTGTTTGTTATTTTCTTATGTCGCCCTCTGTTTATTAGGGACAGTAAATCTTTGTTTAGGGACAATCCTTAATGACTTCATACATCCACCAGCATCAACATACCTCATATGATGGCTCCTACCACTTATTAAGTTCACAATTATTCACTGAGCCCCATACCATGTAAGACATTGTGCTAGAAGCTGGGAACATAATGGTGAACAAGCAGACACTGTCCCTGACCTCATGGAGCTCAAAGTCTACTGGAAAAATAGACATTAAAACACGGAATTACAACACACGGTGTAGGTGACATTAGCAAAGATGCTACAGAAACAGAGAAAAGCAGACCAATCCAGTCATGGGGTGTCAAGGGAAGAGGTCAGTATTCATGAGAACCGTATCATATTCATCTTAAGTGCTATTCTTTGACAATCCAATTAGTTATTTTTGTGATATTTATAAAGTATTTTATACAATGAGAGTAAAAAGAACAACTTACAGGCATTTATTCCCAAAACAGGAAATCACAAGACAAATAACTACTTCTAACACGGTTTTTAACACTACGTAAGGCCGTAAATCAAAAACCAAATTAAAAACTCAAATATTTTCTTTGAAGGGATTAAAAAAAAATCCATAACAATCAAGTTTGTTCCTTTATTAGTTTGGATTTACCTCCTTAAAACTTTTAAAGCAGAACGGCCAACAGATATCAAAATCATGCTAGATTAAAAATAACAAGTTGAAAGCCACCCAAATAACTTGTTCTTCTTTCCAAAAGAGACCTGGATAATTTAAAAATCAGCAGTTTGACATTTCTCCAGAAAAGTTGTTATTGAAAGTAAATGGACATTTGTATTGTTTAAAAATATTAGCAAGTAATTTACCTACCATACACACATTAGCTACATACATTAGAAGTCTTCTCAAATTGGAAAAAAAATTCATTAAGACAACAGATATAATTAACCTCAAAAAGTAAAAAGCACTACATAATTGAATTTTTTAAAAAAATTCTAGGAAATTATTTAACCTAAGAAAAGGTTCTGGTCATGAAACAAGTCAGAAGAAAATGACAAAGGGAATAGCAGAACATAAGGCAAAGAAGTTAACCCCCCTCCCCCCCAATATGGTTAATGTGAAGGACCCACGTTTAAAACAAAAACAAAACAAAACCCACCAAAACAGTAACAACTATAAAACTTTACCAAGACACGTAAGACAAAATAGTCCCTAAATAGGAAGACTCAATGCTGTAAAAATGACACTTATCTTTTCAGTCAATCAATGTAAAGGAATTGCAAACAAAACCCAAGAAGATTTGTTTCTGGAACTTGACAAAATTATAATAAAATAAAACTATAAAAATAAATGATAAATGCATGTCTAGCCAAGGAAATTTTGCAAAAGAGTAATGAAAGAGGACAGAACACTGGAACAGGACAGCATGCCCAGAGATAAACCACAGTATGGTCAAAGTACATGATAAAAGAGCATTTCAAAATGACATACGGATGGATGTCAATAAACAGTATTGAGACAACTTGGTGACAATTTGTAATAAAAAATAAAATTAGTTCCCACAGATTAAGATAAAAAACTAAACTAAGATAAACAAATAAATGAATAAAAGAATGAGAAGATGTGAACAATTATCTGAGCCAGGTGTAGGGAAGGCTTTCCACAGCATAAAAATAATGAAAGCACAAAAGTAAACATGTAGATCTGACTTAACAAATATGAAAAACCACGCAACAAAGGGTGTCATAATGAGGTGTTTCTGTTTAATGGATATAGACTTTAAGTGTGGGAAGATGAAAAAGTTGAGATAGATAGTGGTGATGGTCCCACAACAATGTGAATGTACCTAATACCAATGAACTATATACTTCAAAACGGTTAAAATGGTAAATGCTATGTATGTTACGTATGAAGAAAGAGATAAACCATTTAAAATTCAAGCTGGGAAAAGTATTTTCATCATGGCAGAACTGATGTTTGCAGAGCATAATAAAATCTGCAAATAAAACTCATATACTTTAATATGAGCTTAGGCTACTATGATAATTAGCACATAATTAATTAATATCTCCTATTTATCTTATGAAAGCTTGTTTTTGTTAGTTTAGCTCCACATGATTCAATCAGCTCTATTTATTGCAACAGTAGATAAAAAGGAACTCTATGTACTGGGTGCTGATTTTAAGATTTTTAAATTGAGTAAGGCTTAGAGAAAATAAAATGTATTATTATTCATTGACAGGTATTCATGACTTAATAAAGGCAGGAGAGATTATTTAAAAATAAGATCAGAAATATAAACAGGATTATAATTAAGGAATGTGCTTACCCCCGCCGAACCCCATGCCTCGGCATACACCTGTCATTAATGAAATTATATACATATATGTGTCTTGAGGATATCTTCACCAAAACGATTCTCAGCTAAACTACTTACTTACCTGCTTTTCTCCTGGCAAGCCTAACTGGCAGCAAAACTAGCCTTTGGGAAAAATTACTCCACGCTACAGAGGCAGGTGGCGGAGGGGCACCCACACGCCGGGCTCCCCCAGGCCCAGCGACTTCCAGTCCTTACCTTTCGGCTAAGGTTTTAAAACTGCACTAGGAGTTAAGCCTCTGCAGTGTGGGACAGGAGCAGAGTTTACATACTGGGAGTGAGACGTGGGACTGGCACTGTATTTAAGGTCAGTACACACACACAGTCGCACTCTTCTCAGAAGCTTAACTCTCTGCGCCTCTCCTGGCTGGTATTTTACAAGCTGTTTTACATGCCACCCCCGCTCCCCACCCCCACCCCATCACTGAAAGTGAGCTCAAAATCTGTATGAGCGCGGAACCCCAACGCAGAAATCAATTTGCCCAACTGGTTTTATGTAAGAAAACTTATGGAAGGAGCAAATGCCCTTCTCAAGTCCTAACCTGCAGTAGCTAATCCTGGCAGCGTTGTCATACCTGACTCAGATACCAGCGGTACATGGGAGAGTCTGCTCCTGGCCCTTGTTAGGGGCCTCCGAGGGTAGTCTTCATTAGACTGCACGTCACAGCTCTCAGGCTGGGAGCTCCCCCTCCTGTCCTCACCTGTAGCCCCAGAGCCACTCCCATTAGTCCTCTCATCATGTGCTGGGCCTGAAGACCCCCCTGGTGGCAGAGTCCTAAAGGAAAAGGCGGATCTCGTACCATCCGGGCCATTCACAACACAGGCTCGGCTGGTTGAAGGACGTTCCTCATCAGAACACCTGCTAGTTCTCCTTTGGGATTCCTGGGGCCTGTGACAGCAGCATCTGGGGCAGACAGAACTCTCTGCATCTCCCTCCTCCATGGCCTCAGAGTCCTCTGACCCACCGGGGGAGCAGACACACTGCCTGGACACATCCACTTCTGTAGGGCTAGGCTCGGAAGAGCCGCTGCTGTTCACCGTCCTTACAAAGTCGGGGCTTTGAGAAGCAGTGCTGTGCGAGCTGGAGTTCCCCACTGTGCTGGCGGTGGTGCTGCTGCAGCTGGGATAAACATCCTTGTTTTTTTTCTTTTCAGGAATATCCCTAGCTGCTTTCATATCGGCTTTGATCTGCTCACTGGTGACCTGACAGCCTTTCTCACAGCTGCTTTCCTCGAGGGGAAACTGCTTCGACTGGCCCATCTGATGGGAGTTGTACCTCTTTCGAAGTGGAGTCTTGCCTTTTCCACTTACTGCTTACAGAAAAAGAAGAATGGCCCGAGGAAAAGAAAAGATTTCAGTACAAATTCTGGACAAAAGGCAAGAGTAAATCTGGAACAGGAAACAATGTACACTAATTTTCCTAAAGTATAAATGGTGACCACATCACTCAGCTGCTCAAAAGTTCTCTATGGCTCCCTAGTGCCTACCTGGTTAATACTCATTAGCTCAGCCTTCAAGGCTTACTGTGACCTAACTGAAAACTAACTTTCCACTCTTGTCTTCTCTATAAACATTCTACACCCCAGTCCAAACTTTTCTCTGAATATACCCCTGCCTTATTACCTTGGAGCCTTTACTCTCATCAATCCTTCTGCTTTGGACCTCTGTCCCATCTCTTCTGCATCCCACCCCAAAGCAAGTGCAGTATATGCCCTGTAATATTGTTATCTATGTTTCTGACCTGACTCTTCAGCCAGACTACAGAGAGAGAGACAGAGAGACAGTGAGAGAGAGGGACACAGAGAGAGAGAGAAAGAGAGAGAGAGAGAGAGAGATATCAAGACTTATTCATCTCACCCCTCACAGCACCTAACACAGTACCTGGGGCACAGTAAGCCTCAATGAATATACAAAGGAATACTTAAATAATGTTTTGTCTGGCTGACAGAAGATCTGGTTTCTAAATTCAGAAACTAAACTTTCTAGGAAACATCAGGTTAGTCAGCTGGTCACATTACTTTTCCTAAATTTCAGTGTCCATTAAAGCTCTTTCAATCACAGTGTAAAGATATCTGAATTTCTTAAAAGGAATAAAATGAGAATTGAGTAATCAGTCAGTGGTTAGTAATTATTCCAAGTCTAAAGAACTGAGCTTACCATACACTGAAGTGTGTATATATTTCAGGTTCAGTGTTACATGTATACAAATGTATACTAAACATTCAGATACATTAATGAGTAGGGTACCCAAGGAAAAATAAGTAGACAATTTTAAAAACCTCATCCTTTGCAGAAAGTGGTAAGCATATGGTTCTGGGAAACAGAAGGGAAGACAAGGAAAGAAGTATAAACCTAAAAGTTAAGAGAATTACAGTTTCTTGGTGAGGCAAATGGCAGAAGGTTGTTGACTGGATTTAAAGGGAGACAAGGGATTGTAAGAACATACTTTAGGACTTCCTCAAGCACCAAACTAGCCACCAACATTCGCTAAACACAACTGGACAGATTACCAACTGGGGAATGGTTGTTTTTCACTGCTCTGGATGACTCAGTTGTCATCTTTTATGTGACGCACAGGCCCCTTGCTAATCCCTGATACTCTGATGCCACAACTTCCTAAAGTCTCCACTGTGGGACTGACAATCCTCACATCTTCTCTTCCCTGAGCCCCAATTCCACAATATTCTTATTGTGCTGCACCTGCCCTTGATAGCACCACCCAGATTTTCCTCTCTTGCTTGGGCTGCTGCCTTTCTTGCCTCCTGTCACATTTTGTAAGGATATGTTAACTGCACCACAAGCTGTGGCAGGGACACCATTATATAAAGGCCAGTGTTGTCTGTTCTCATGGTGACTCTCACTAACAGATCAGAGTAAGACACAGTCTCTCACCTGATAATTCCCTGGACTGTACAGACTCTCCGGCTTTTTCTTCACGCTCAGAGAAACGCCGGGCACCATTCTTAGGAATCCAGACTTCTTGGAGTTCTAGACTGTCTTCCTCATCGTCACTCTCTGAGTCATGGACAGTAATTGGGGTTGGTTTTACTACACGCTGAAGACCGCTGGGTCCTAAAAGAAAGAGCACAGGCGTAACAGTCACTTTTTGCCCAACGAAGGGTCTCACTCAAAGTACTGTTTCCAGGGATCTGGGCTCACAGAGATGCTTTGGCTCTATGCAGCCTCCCTGATCACTCATTTTAATGAGCATATACTTGGATGAGACACTGTGAAAACACTTTAATTCTAAAGTAAACATTAAGTATGATTAATATACCACCCAACACTATATATCTCTAAAGGAAAATTAAAGTAGAAGAGCATATGGCATCTCCCTTCAGGATCTTCACTGTTTGAAAGAGTCACATAATCATCCTAAAAATAATCAAAATAAGAGTCATAATAATCATTTAAAAAATAGGCTAGATATTTTCCTAATTTTGCAAATGTATGAATGAAAGCAAAGCAAATGAAGATGAGCCTCTGACACCTATGGGACTGGTGAGAACTCTGCATTCTTTAAGTATAGGTCTAATGCATTGGATGTCACAGACATATTCTTGAAAGGCTAGATGCATGTTTCAGTTTGCTTATTTCATTATATTTATGTCAAAAATGTTTTATCTACTTGGCATTACACATTGTAAACCTTCAGCTCTTACAACCCACTTTTCTCTGACAAGTGACTGATATCTACTCCATCAATAAAATGTAAGCTCCAAGGAACCTTCCCTGTCTTTTTCCTGTCACACTGTACAATGCCTGGCACAGAGTAGGCACTCAAAAAATATTTGTTGAATAAGTGACTGCATCTGTAAGACACTTAAAACAAGAGTAGTTAAAGAATATGTTCAATTCAAAGACAAGGTAGCATTTGAACAGACCAGGAGTGAGAAAACTTGAGTTCTCATCTCAATTCTGTCCTTTGATCAATAGCTGAGCGGTCTTGAGTAAATCATTCAAACTTTTGAAAGAATATTAGTTTCCCCATCTGTAAAGATGAAAGATTATATTAGGTAATCTTTATGTACTATATGACTCTTAGCCTGCCATAAGTGACCCAATGGCAAACTGAGACTAGATCTTGGTCTGTTTATTAAATCAAATCAACCTCTCCACTGCTCTTTCTCCCCACCAAAATGAAGGGAGAGGACAAGCAGAATATTTAATCAGGTTGTTTATTTTCCTAGCTATAATTTGAGTGCTTTCTTTCTCTACACACACACACACACACACACACACACACACACAAATACACACACGCACAAATATGCATATGTGTACACCAATATAGAAAGAGGAGTTGCTGCCACAGTTACAAAAAAATCAAAACCAAACTTTAATAAGATATGTATACAGATGCGCAGCAAGAAGAACATCGAAATGTAATACAGGCCTTGTCAAAAATAAGCAGCATGTAACACAACATTAGCTGTAATGTTGAAAAAAATAATCATTCTCAGTGTTTTACTTTCTTCATTAGAGTCAGGCCCTAGTTTTCAGAACCATGAACGTGGGAAGTCACACACTTACCTGCTTGTTCCTCGTCGACGTCCACAGGGATCACTGCCTGACTGTGAGCTGGAGCCTCACGCTCACTCTCAGCCGTCACCTCTCCATCTTCTGGAACCATGTCTTCCATCTCGTTCAGTGCTTAAGCAAAAACAATCACAGTCAAAGTAAAACCAGGAGATGTCTAAAACAACCACAATGGCAGGCAAAACTGTGGCACCCTTGAGAAATGAAGAGCCTCATGATCATTAGGCCCATTCAGAAAGAATATCATGTAATTGTGCTTCATTATATCGACATCAATAAGGAGTGTCCAATTCTATAGGAGGGGAGATCACAGATGGGAAAGGATCACTTGGTAGAGAAAGTCCATCATTTTAAGAGGAAAGCAGGGAGGAAGGCACAGCTGAAAGAAGAAAGCACCTGTTCATTCCTGAAGATGTTACCAGGGATGGCTGTATGAGGCAACTGTTTTGTCTCCCTCTAAGCTATTTGCCTGATGGCAGTGAGAGCCAGCTACTCGAAGACCTTACGATCATCTTGTAAGCAATTAGTCTTGTAGTATCTGCCAGTTGAATCAGGATGCATTCATTGAGCAGGCAAGCTCAAATTGTGTATTTCTTTTCCTGCTCTGTAGAGACTGCATCATTTTTGGCTAATGTGTGGCAAGGATTATTAAACAAAGTAAGTACATATTTAACATTTTAATATCACTCAAATGTTTTATTTGCATCTAAGTCTTCACTAGGGTTATTAGTGCCTATCAGTGAATGGGAACGTTTATATTTTTCCAGATGATAAGCACAGTGAACAATATCAGACTGATAAGCTTCAATCACTTTACTACATCTTCTTAAGATACAACGGTCACTTTTCTACAAGGATCCTAAATAAAATAATTCCTGTTTACCAGTTTTTTACAAGATTAAATCCAAATCCCTCAAGTCAGTATTCAGCCTAGTACCCTCCTACTACCTACACCTAAGCTTGGGTACCTGGTGCTAGTTTCAGTCAGGACAATACCAATACTGTCCTTTACATTTATAGCTCGGCCAGGACCCAGAGGGCGGCAGACTGTGTTTACCCTGTGCACCACTCAACGCCTACGGGTGCTCAACACCACTGCTGTGACATCAACCAACCATCTGAATGAAATGAATAAACCAACACAGAAGAAAACAAGATCCTGTTCCTGAAAGAACTAAAGAATCTACTGAATTTGTAAGTAGACAGGACAAATTCATACAGTCAACAAAGAAACAAGATAAAAATATGAGTAAGCCAGAAAGATACCACTCAGACAAATGCCACTGGAATATACAGCAGAGAAGTCTGAGATTTCAGGGGAACAGTGGGGTTTGCTTTGGTCTTAAATATACACAACAGTACATTCCCCCTCATGTTTAGCCTTCCAAATCCCAAATTTTTGCCCAGCCTTAGCCCTCAATAACTACACTTTATGTAGGGCCAAAAAGAGAACTCACCTTGTTCAGAAACATTACATGATAAAAGCCAATCAATTCACTTCTATCATTCAACAGTGATTATGAACAGCGGCTAGTAATTAATGTGTACATACTCCATGTCTGGCTCTATGCTAAATGCTCTTATATACATTACCATATTTATTTCTTATAGCAATCTTACGAGGGTATTACTACTAGCCTCATTTTTGCAGTTGAGGAAACTGAGGCTTAGAAAGGTTAGTAATTTGCTAGGATTTGAAATGAGGTCTGTTTCCAGAGCCTGCTACAGTACAGGGACGATGAATAGATGGGAAATTTATAGTCCCTGCTCTCAGAGAATGCACACCTTCAAGCAGAAATGTCAGACACACAGAATAAGGTCAGAATATACCCATTAAGTGCTAGAACAGTCCAAGTAAGGGGAACATGGACAAAAAAGCAGCAGTTAATTCTCCTGTTCAACAGGGAAGGTTTCACTGAGATGGGATGACATTTCATATATACTAGGAAGCACGTTACATTTTCCAGAAGAGTAAGTAGGCCAGTGATAAAAAGAACAAGAGTTTGTGTTGAGATGAGGGTATGAAAGAGAATAGAAAGCTAAAAAGGTAGTCTTGGGTCCCAGATTGTGAAAAGCTTAGAATTGCTTCTTATAGGCAGAGGGAACCACTGGAAAAGAAGTACATTCTTATATCTACGTGATAAGGTTTTCCAAAGCTGTTGCTTTTTAGGTTGCCACAATAACCTGTGGAAATATTTAATATAATATCTCAAGGTTATTTTAAACTTAACTTCTTTAATTGTATTCATTCATTTGAATATTTATTTAGCACCTACTACAATGTGTTACTGTTCCTAGGTGCTAAGAAACAGTGGTAGTATTCAATATCTCTATTTTCATGGAGCTTATTCCAGTTGAGGAAGGAAAAAATTTTTTTAATCAACAATAATGAAAACATCAGAAAATAATATCTTATGTAACAAAATTAAAAGAGGATGATATAACAGAATGAATTGGTGACAAAGTGGTAAGGTGATCAAAAGGTACAAATTTATAGTTACAAAATAAATATAAGTCATGGGAATATAATGTACAGCATGGTGACTATAGTTATTAATACAGTATTGCATATTTGAAAGTTGCTAAGAGCAGATCTTAAAATTTCTAATCACAAGAAAAAATCTTTGTAACTACGTATGGTGATGAATGTTTACTAGACATTCTTACTGTGATTATTTTGCAATATATACAAACACTGTCAATTATACCTCAATTGGAAAAAAAAAAAAAAAAAAAAGATTAAGGTGGTAAGGAAAGACAGCTCTGAGATTAACATTTAAGCTAAGACCTGAATATCAAGAAGAAGCCAGCCATGCAAAGATGGAGGGAGGGACATTCTAGGAAGAGGCAGCAGTTGGTGACAGCTTGGCACATTCATGCATGGTGTGTGAGGTGGGAAGTAGCACAAGGTGAGGACAAGCCAGATCATGTAGCACTTTATGGCCCAAATCAAGAAACTGGAATTTTTTCTAAGGCAGGGCGAAGCTAATGGAAAGTTTTAAGAAAGGGAGTAACACTGTCTGGTACATGTTTTTTAAAAACTGCCCTGGCTGCTCTAAGAACTAATTTTACTTTGAAAGCTGTTAAAACATTTAGGTAAAAAAGGTCTGGTACAATGAGGAAGGAGAACATAGATGGACTGGGGAGATGTTTTAGAGACAGTCAACAAGACTCGCTAAAGGACTCGATGTTGGGGAGTGCAGGTAGGTGCAAAGAAAGGATAATGTCTCAGTAGATGTCTCTGGTAATTAAATGAGATGATGCTACCCTTGGGCTAGGGAAAATGCAAGTGATTCCTGGTTTTGATTTTTTTTCTTTGTTTCAAAATATTTTATCATTGGGCAGTACATCTTTTTCGGAACAATTTTAACTTACAGAAATGATGTAAGCTATCTTTTAATCAAGTATCAATGTTTACCAAATATTCTGTTCAGAAGAAATGTTATTTCAGTTGTAAAAAAATCCTGTTACCAAATATAATCATAAACCTTAATGGATCTGAGCTATTTTTACAAATATATTAACTGGTCTTTTTTATATAAAACCTGATTCTAAATTTATAGCCTTCATTAACCATTAAAAAATAAAGAAGTCGGGCTTCCCTGGTGGCGCAGTGGTTGCGCGTCCGCCTGCCGATGCAGGGGAACCGGGTTCGCGCCCCGGTCTGGGAGGATCCCACATGCCGCGGAGCTGCTGGGCCCGTGAGCCATGGCCGCTGGGCCTGCGCTCCGGAGCCTGTGCTTCGCAACGGGAGAGGCCACAGCAGAGGGAGGCCCGCATACCACAAAAAAAATAAAAAATAAAATAAAGAAGTCACTGACGTTTAATAAAATAATTTGCATGCAACAATTTCTAGTATCAGGAATAACTATTTAGCGGTTGACAAGTATTTGCCCCCAAATAGAAAACAAAATGAATCTACTGGGATTTTTTTTTCACATTGTAGCCTGTCCTCAGACTTCAAAAACAAGGATTTTCCAAAAGTCAGTGCTTTTCAACATATGATTCCCAAACAGCAGCATCAGCATCACCTTGGAACCTGTTACAAATGCAAATTACCTGGCCCCACACATACCTACTCAGAGCCTCGAGGTGAAAGCCAGCAACCTGTTCTAGCAAGTCCTCCAGGTGATTCTGATGCACTCAAATTTGAGAACCATTGCCCAAAATAAGTGCTGCAGAGCAATTTCACTTAGTGGTTACTTTGTGGAGGTAGTGGTGAGGGAGTGGAGTGGCACCCCACTATTAAAAGCAGTATGTGGGATTTGTTTTAAATCCAGATAGAAAATTAGTTAAATGATGTATAGGCAAAACTATGCTTTGTCGTTATAATTACTTCAAAAATAATTATATTAAAATAATGTGGCAAAATGCTTTAGCAATTACAGAAACATGATTTTGACACATGGTAATGTTAGGCAACGTGAATTGTTAGAATATATGAACATCTCTTCCTGTTTTACAGTGCTGCAAAATGAAGGTAACGAACTTGTATTTTCAGTTAACATAACTAGCTTACAATAAAGCATTCTAAATCTTAACACTTTTGGAAGTGCAAATCTAAGAAAGGTAATATCCTTAACCAAATTATAGAATTTTGGTAAATTAATACAGTACTCTGTAAAACAATAAAAGCATATTTTTGTTGGAGTCATCTATTACCTTAATGATAATGTTCACTATAAAACACCATATTTTATTTCAGTGGTTTATAAAGTAAAGACACAACTTATACAAATTAAATGGCTTTTAAAATTATACAGTGCCCTTCTTTGATAGGCAATTACTTCATGCAAGCTGATTAAGTTAAATACAACAGAGTAAAAGAGTGAGTGAATCCGCTTCATTCCAGCGTTGGTCCAAAAGCTCATGCATGGAAAGTTTTAAAATTCTACGTTAAGGAAAGTCAACATGTGAATACCAATTTCAAACTAAAGTAATATTTAAAATATTGTTATGCTTGTACTTAAAGAGTGGAAGCATCAATGTTAGTCATTTCAACTAACATTATTTCCCAATGATCCCTTTTATTTTTAATCCCTGTACCACTCTTTATGTTTTTTTCTGTTAGTTGTTTCTCCTTCTTTTATTTGAATTCTTTCCACCACTCCTGGTTTTGATCAACAGTCACATGGCCTTTCTCCAGGTCCCTTTTTTTTTGGTGGGGGGGGGGGCGTGCCATGTGGCTTGCGGGTCCCCTGGTCAACCCAGGCCACAGCAATGAATGCACCAAGACCTAACCACCGGACTGCCAGGGAATTCCCCTGGTCCTTATTTTTTTATTTAAAAGGATCAACCTGACATGTATGTAATAATAGATACACATAAACATATTGCCAAGTTGGAAAGACCCATGGAACCTAATGTTTTATGCCAATCTTCATTTCTCTAAAATTCTGCCACCATCTTTGGTATTCTTAGGCTTCCTCTTGTTGAAGCTGTTGAATTCCTCAATCTTGGCATTTATGTCACTAATTCCTTTGCTTCTCAGCATCTGAAGATATCATATTTGACAAATACTGTACCTCAAGTATATGGTTTGTAGTCATGTCTCTCATCTACTGAACTTTAGTTTCAAATGTTAGTAGATTTAAGTTTCCATTGTTCTCTCTTAAATCAAATACCGTGTTCTCACATAAGTTTTAGCTCCTGCTGCATCAATATATGACTTCACAATGGAAGGCATCCTCCATTCTATACTGAGAAGCCAATGGCCATGTAACTTCCTAGTGGAGTCTATAATCTGTCCAGTACATCAACTTCAACCACAACTGGGTTTGTAGGATTTGGGGAGTTCTGCACTGCAGCTGCTGTAACAGTTTTCTATGAACAGTTGGTATTCTCTGAAGTCCAGATCCTTATCATGGCACTCAAGAACAAGGCAAAGAAACAATACCTGACCTCACTCCCCGCTCCTTCACCCCAGCACCTGCTGGCTCTGCACTTTTGTTTTTGTATTTTAGGAGGAGAGATTTAGCCATAAGTTTGAAATGCCTAAGAGTACTCATGTGGAAATTAAAAGTATGCAGTTGGATATAACTGCAATTACTTTAAAAAATAGAAATATCAAAGCCGAAAATACAGGTTTAGAATTCATTAGCATATAGTTGGTACTGAAGCCATGAGACTGAATGAGGTCATCTAGAGAAAATGTGTAGAGAAAAAGGGAGAGCAAGGACAAGGGTGGAATAGAGGAGGTGGTGCAAGCAAAGGAAACTGAGGAGGCATGTCCAATGAGATAGGAGGAAAACCAGGAAAATGGTTTCAGAAAGGCCAAGAGGAGCAAATATCTCAGGAAGACAGAAGTGGACAACAGTGACAAATGCAGCTGAGATGAGATGTCAAAGAAGATGCAAGTGGAGAAATGACCACTAGCCTTTATAAGAGCTTTGCTAAGAGCCAAAATGGACAGTTCTATAGAGAACATGTGAGGTAAGGAAGTGAAGACAATGCCTACAGATGATTCTCAGGTCAGGACACGCATACTCAGAGTGATCCTAAAGGAAATTACGCTCTATACACAGAATACTTTCATAATGAAAGGAGTTAATAACACCAGGGCACCCCATTTCTCATTAATTACTCTGCCTACGAGAACGAGTAAAAGGGCAACAACCAAATAGTGGCTAGAAGAGATTCCTTTTTCAGTTCTTAAGGGTCAACTGGGAACCTGGAAAATTTATTAAGGAAACGATTTCACTCCATTCTCACTCATCAACACAGGGGCAGATGAAGCCTAATAACACACGGGCTGGCACACAGCAGGAGTTCAGTCAGTACCAAAGAACTGGAATGGATAGTTACATAAGTGAAATCCCGTAGGTCCTTATTAGCTCATGTACTTAATTTTCTGGGTGGTTTTGAAGACTTAATGATGAAAGGTATATGAAAGGTTTCCAACACAATGTCTAGCACATGACTACTATTCATTTTTCCAGTTCTTGGAACACCCAAAAATGATCTCCACGTTCAAGTCCAATGTAGCTATCTGCTGGTCAGGAAGATACTGAAAGATGCTCCTTCACCCAAATCCTGACAGTTAAATCTCCATTAAGCCAGGCCTCTAAGGCTCACTGTACCTTAATTCTCATGGCATCTAAGTCCTTCCCTTTCTGTAAATACCCCAATAGATTCTATGGACAAGAGGCATCACAAAGATAACTTTAAAATAAGCAAGCAGATAGGCAAACTCCATCCACCCCCTCATTTGCTTTGTTAGCAAGGTCCCCCAATGTGTAAAGTGACAAACTGAAATAGGGGGTGAAGGAAAGAGAAGAGAGTAAGAGAAATATGACCCAAAGTAAAAATCATTTCTATCTGGAGCTCACAAAAGATCTGGGTTACCGTCGGCTGCAAACTGCTGCTCTCCTGGCTGCAGGTCTTGCCGGAAGTCATTCTCCTCGTCTGAGTCATCTGGGTGATGGTGATTGTTGTCGTGGATGTTGGCATTATTCTGGGCATTATTATCATTGTCATTGTTGGAGTTCTGATTGCTAACAAGGGCCGAGGAAACCCCAATTCCTGTGCCTGCACTCAGACCAACCCGAGCACAGCCCTAAAGCAAGAAGAAACCACGTGCTTATTAATTTGGGTTAGTGTAGAACCCTGCATTTTTAATATTCCTTCATTTCATCTTTACACAGAATATTTATATGGCACTTTATGAAATACTTGCACATATTCATAAAGGACCTCGTTTAAGGCCCAGAATACTTCAAGCAAGATAAAGCGTTATCACTCTTGATTTACAGATGATGACATGCATAATGGGAAGGGATCTGCCCAACAGTGCACGACCAGTAAGTGGTACAGCTGGGACTTGAAACCCAATAATCTGTCCTCAAACCCTGAGCTTTCCCCACTATATCACACTGCTTCAACAGTGGGAATATAACCGTTAAGAACTGACAAGAGAGAACATAATTTGTTGAAACATTAAGTTTTTATTACGATGCGAGTATAAACTTTATTTGTTAAGCAGTTTTAAAATAACATTTTGTACAACTGGGCAACCTCAGATTTCCCCAGATATGCAACTAAACAGAAAAGGTAGCAGCAAAGTAAAACATTTCCAAAACAAAATTCCTAATCCTTACTTATATTTTGGGTTGCTAATTAGAGATTTACTCTTCCAACTAATTACTCTTGAGTAATAACATTTGCTTTAGCTTAAATTTCCACCTTTGCTCTTACCTTCACTTTATAAACCTGACGGAGACAGCTTTCCATTTACTTTTTCCTTTCCTTTCTCTGGAAATCCCTTAATAGTCATTTACAAGAACAAGTGGCTATACATTATTATAACATTTATGCCTTCCTTCGCTGAGGCTGGCAGTAAAAAGTCAAATTATAACAGTGTAAAGGCATATTATTAGGAAAAAAATTACTTAGGTTGTTTTATTTTCTTCCTTCAGTATCAAAATAAACAAAAATGCTCTCAAATGTGACTTACTTTGGGTGGTTCACGAAACATCTGGTCCAGTGAAATAAACTCCAGGCTGGGCAACAATTCAATAAACTGGCCAAAGGAGTCCAGCTTCAAAGCATGGCAACGCACTAAGTTGATATCAACCAATCGAGTCCATCTTGAGTGGTCTATTGAAGAAATGATATGGCCACAGAGAATGTAACTAACACTTCCTCCATTACTCATGAATTTTGCTATAGGTCACAAAGACTTTCAAATCCTTTTTTCTTGAGTAAATGTTCTTTTATTTCATGATCTCTAACACTTGATGACTCGAAACTATGATGTTTCCTTACCTAATTTCATTGTGAGAACTAGATGGCTTGGAAATGGTTAACTTGAAACTAAGTCAGCCTATATTTAAATGTGATTCACTTAAAAA
This sequence comes from Physeter macrocephalus, assembly GCF_002837175.3. NCBI lineage: Eukaryota > Metazoa > Chordata > Mammalia > Artiodactyla > Physeteridae > Physeter > Physeter macrocephalus. The sequence goes on along the minus strand of NC_041221.1, from coordinate 143,754,512 downwards.
TCTACATGCCTATTTAACGATAGGATACTAGTTAAAAGAAATGTTGGCATATTCCTTTCATAAAACAGTATGCAGCTATTAAAAGAATGAAGAAGAACTGAATATGCTTACTACTATGGAAAGCTCTCCAAAAAATTCTTAGTGCAAAATACAAGCTACAGGACAATGTATACACAGTAAGGTCCTTTCGTATATGTAAATCATTTTAAAATGCTATATATGTATAGGCTGCAATATGCACAAAATAACCTGTCCAGAAGAATATACAAGAAACCGTTGATGGTGGTTACCTTTGAGAAGAGGAGACTTTTCATTTTGTACCTTTCTGTATTGTTTGATACTGTTTATCAAGTGCATGTATTACTTTTAGCTTTTAAGTGTTAACAGGAGTTCTGAGTGATGGGATTATAGGCCATTTTTTATTTTCTTCTTTATACTCTTCTGTATTTAAGAAAACAAACAAACCAAAAACCCAATAAATGTTATTTTTTAAAAGCGATCTACGCCGCATACAGGCTAAAATTTATTTCCCAATAACATCTTGGTGCTGCTGGGCAAGGGGTAGAACTTCTCTTCTCATGGGTGAGACATGGCCATTCTAACAAATGATCTCAGCAGAGGCCTGGGAGCCCTACAACAGGTCTGGAGATGGGTTTTGTAAGGAGCTACAGTATCGCTGTGCGGTGGCTCAGACGGCAGAGGAGACTGGTCTGCAGGTGTCAGTAAGGGGGCCTGGTTTACTAAGAGGAAGTCAAAACGAAAATTCTCTAGCTCTGAATTTATTTAAAGGCTTGTGAATTTAGGTTTTTAAGAAGGGCTTTAAAAGAAGTAAATAGCATTACTCTCTCAGGAAGGGAAATAAACTCCCCTCATAAGGAAAAATACCAAGTGCAAAAGTCACACTTCTATACACAAGGGATACTGTATGGAGGGGAGATTTGAAATAGCCTAGGATTTTAAGGCAATAGAAAATTTCACAAGTTAATGTTTAATATGTCACCTAACTCAAGTTTTTAAAATACATACCCACTTTGTTGCTTCAGATGATATGCCATTTGAAGGTAATACAGAGAAAACAACCATAACATCCCAGGCAACAATTCCTAACCTAAACTTTACGTGCCTGGCCCAAAGAAAAACACATAAGGATCAGTACAATTGAATCTATAACTTGGACAGTGCAAATTTGTAGGCAGAGAATTTCAGGAGTTCAAAGAGGCACTGAAAATATTTCCAACTCAGTTATCAAAGGTTCCCAGAACTTCTATGAATGATCCATATAAAATATCTACATTTTATATCAGGAATGTTAATTCATGACACACACAGAAAACAAAGATACATATTATGTTGACATTAATAAAATAGAGCCACACTTAAGCATATAGTACCTGAGATCCAATTGTATGGGTTATGTAGATGGGGGCAATTATAAATTGCCAGATATTTGATACAGGAAAAAACTTCATTGACTGCCTTCATCCCTATATCAGTGATGATACCAGGATTTTCTACCACATCAGCCAAACCATACTTCACCAGATCTGCATTAGCCATTCTGCCTAGAAAGATAAATTGATTTAAAAAACAAAAAAAGGTTCTTAAAGTGTCATGGAGTGTTGCCAGTTCTTTATTTTAACATCCAGTATGATTAGTGTCTATGATCATCTGGCGTCATCTCTCCATCATCAGGTTCAGGTTCAGGTACAATTTTAGGTTAGGTATTCTGTACGAATGGTAGCCTTTATTTTGAAAAACAAAAATTTATGTTAAAAGTTAAGGGACAGCTAGTAGGAAAAGATTATTTTCAATTGTTTAGAAAAGGAAAAAAGAGGGCAAAGTCTTAAAGCAAAACTGAGGGATAAATTGTATTGGTTTACATTTATGGTGAAGTTTTAGTTTAAGCTTTTAAAAAGAAAAATAAAATCTTAAAAATGTAACTCTTTCACTCTATAAGGATAATGTTTTTGGAGTTGGGTGTGGCCATGTGTAGAGAAGAGTACACTTTGAAATTCAGATTCATTTTTAGAACCATGTATAGGTTAGTAAATATGTACCTAACCTCAGAAAGTGGACTTTTAACTCACACACACACCCACTCTCTCTGCCCTTGGGCTATAGTGCCTACTGTCTTGTCACAGACTAGGGAGTGGGTTTAGTAAAAGGATCCTCCATCCTAGATTATGCCACTGGAAATCACACCTTATCCCTTGCTTCCTATCATTATTCCTGCCACCTGCCTGACCTTTGCTCTACAGGATGGTCCTCTTGACTATGAGCAATTTGAAGGAAAATGGGACTCTGCCTAGTTAGTTTATAGTTACATTTTCAATGTCCAGCATAATGCTGGGATATTATGATATAGGAACCCAATAAATGTCTCTCATGGTCCTTGCAATCAACTGACATAAAATACAAAGAAAACACTTGCTCTGGACAAGCTGCCCTGCCCTTCAGGGCAGGGATTCATACCTTTAGCCTGGACATGTTTAAAACAACCAGTCTACTCCCAACTCTTCCAGTTTCACTTTCCATATAGTTGTTCACGGTCTTTCTCCTAGAGTCCCTGTTTTTTGTATTTACTGGCATTTCTTGGAGATTTCACCTTAACCAATTCTTCATAATTTTTCTGAGCAATTTTCTTTAGTCTCCTGGTAAAAACTTCTTTCTTGCCCTTTGGACTTAAAATGTGCCTTCTCCCTTATGATCAGGTAGATTTTGAACTGCTCCCAGGTAAGGTGTTGTCAGAATAACTGCTACAGCCTAGCATGAAAAATCTATGTCTTACATTCATTCCTTTGAGACCTGTTCCTGCTCTTAGGGTCTCCTGATCGTCACACTCCCTCAAAACCCTGATGACATCACCTAGGACTCAGATTGTTTCTTTCTGATTCAGCCCATAGGTCAGCTAAAAGTAAAAGCTACCATTCACTGAATGCTTTCTAAGTGTAAGAGATTGTAATAATAAAAGACCATGTTTTCTCATTTGTTAAATGGAGATAAGACCGTTTCCCACTTTTTTATTGGGTGGTTTGAACCCAAGAAATAACTTGCCCCAGGTCCCATGATTAATGAACTTCCATCTCACTCTCTCTTTCCAAAGCCCCAGCACTAAAGACTACTCTATACTGCTTCTGGATCTGAATGAGTTTTACACCCCTATCACCTTCACATGAATCTCTGAAATCATGAATCTGTGTAAACAAAGAACCCCTAAGTATTCATCCTTGGATCACTTTTCTTATATTCCCAATACACAGCATCTACTTTTCAGCACACCCATTTCCCCAATCGGGCACTGTCACTTTTACGATAAGTGTATGGGGACAAAGGTGATGTTTCTATTTATATTTTGCCAGAACCTTTGTAACAAAGAAATGGTGCAAGTTTTACCAGGAGCCACCCTAACCTCCTGGAGAGATGCTTCAAAATCTAAATGGCTGAGAAGCAAGAGATTAAGTGAAAGAGTATAAGCAGTGACTTCTCATTCCTCTCTACATAGTCTCTTAGACACACCTGGCACCTATTTTCATACAGAGAATCCCAGACTGTCTTTGGAGTAATAGAGGAGAGTACGTATACAGGAGAAATGGATGAACTGCAACAAATATGAAGAATGGCTTATAAAAAAAATCAAAACTAAGAGACTATTAAATATGAAAGAGACTATGAAACAAGTTACATTGAAAAATGAGATAATGGTAGTCAAAAGGTAAAGTGTTGGGACGTCCCTGGTGGTGGAGTGGTTAAGAATCCGCCTGCCAATGCAGGGGACATGGGTTCGAGTCCTGGTCCGGGAAGATCCCACGTGCCGCGGAGCGACCAAGCCCGTGCGCCACAACTACTGAGCTGCAACTACTGAAGCCCGTGTGCCTAGAGCCCATGCTCTGCAACAAGAGAAGCCACTGCAATGAGAAGCCCTCGCACTGCAACGAAGAGGAGCCCCCACTCGCCGCAACTAGAGAAAGCCCGTGCACAGCAACAAAGACTCAACGCAGCCCCCAAAAAAGGTAAAGTGTTTTTCTATTGAAAATGTGTGTTGAGGGGAAAGAAACACTATACGGAAATAGCTGGTTCTAAAGATAATTCTCAAAGACATTCTTTCAGTGGACCTAAATGTGGCAATCATGAAAATACAAAATTTGTCAAGTTTTTAGCTTTCGGGAAAAACAAAAAACAAGACTGTAGAAAAAAATACCAATTACCAAGCTAATAATCTTAAGTTACTAAATAGATACTATAAAAACGGAATGTTAGCAACTTCACTGAAAACCAGAAAAGCCTGATATCAAATACATTAATTTTATTTGAAATTACTATGCTAGTTTAGCATTTTAAAGCTACGTTGGTAAAAAGCTGATCTTTTCAAAGCTATATAGATGAAAAATGATTCCTGTGTTAAAAAGGCTAGAAAATAATGCTTTGTTTTTTTTAATGCTTCACCTGTATTGATGAGAACTGCAACAAAGTAAAAACAAACCAAAAAAACCCAACTATTATTGTGACTTATATCAGAAATGAAAAGGGACAAACAAGTCATATTGTTTGATCTGGACTAAGAAGAATTAAGCCTTCTATGTTCTTCTACAATGCAAATTAGATCCAAAGAAAAAATGTCATCTGGTATGACAGTGAGAGTTTAAGAAGACTTGTTACAAATTACATGGGTAAGAAACTAATTCTTGCAAAAATAAAAACATGCTGAAGGTGTAAATGTTTTTGCATTGTGCTCATTGCTCATTGAAGAATGCATCTTAACATCTTATAGGTAGGAAAACAGTGACCAAAAGCAACCTTATAAATTATAGTTTGCTGCCCAAAGAACAGCTTTAGATTACAAGGGGAACCACGGAAGGCCCAATTACAGAAGTGACGACTTTTTAGAACCAAGGACAATTAAGGGAATCGGTCTGACTAATGTCATGTGGAAAAAAAGTTTGAATAATGAATTGACATGCATTCAAACCCAAAGGAATGAGTTCCCAATTGTAAATACATTCCAGAAAATGCTGTGAACAAGCCTTCCAACAGCAATCATCATTAAACGAATACTGACCATTATGTGCTCACACTATCTGGAAAATCCAGAACCCCCAGTGGGCTTATTACAGAAATGAAGAGCATGGGCAGGGAATGGGACCTCATCAGAGAGGACCATCAAAAGCTTCAAGAAGTGTGGCAGATCAAATTCAACAAATGGAACCAAGGATGACATTCTGTGAAAAAAATGAAGCAGAATGGGAAAGAAACTTGGGGAGCAAAGTGGAGACAATATCAAATGTAAATAAGGATCTTTTTTTTGGGTAGACAATCAGTACACTTTCTATAATATGCTAAACTCAGAGGCAATATAGAAAGAAAAAAGTCACTGACACTTCAAGTTTAAATTTTTCAAGAAGTGAGAGCACCTAAGATTTTAAGCTGTTTTTATATTCAAGGAAATAATGGCACATCCCAATTCAGAGTTCACTTTGTCAAGTAAGTTCCTGACAACAATTTTAGGGATTAAATGAGATAATTCTTACTCTGCAGCAAAAACTCATCTACATATCCCAGATGAAGGGTTTCAAACTGCGGGAACTCCAACTCTGCCATCTTCAGGGCACTAAAGACGCCATCTTTAGTTAGGGAAGGCTGGATCCGAACTTCATGTAACCTATGAACAAAGAGATACATAAAAAAGTAAAATGAAAGCCATCAGAATCAAAGGTACTTCCTAATGTAAGGCTCTGAAAGAAGTTTATGTTACTGAAGTGTCAAATGCAAACAACTTCCCCCCCTCTACTAAAAAATATCAGATGTTTCCTTTAAAAGAGTATTTTATAAAGTGCGGGCACATCTTACGTGTACACTGAAGTTACAGTAAATAATAATGAATTACACTGTAATAATCTTATATCCTTTCTGGTACTTTCTTTTTTTTTTTTTTTTTTTTGTGGTACGCGGGGCTCTCACCGCTGCGGAGCACAAGCTCCGTTTAAAAGAGTATTTTATAAAGTGCGGGCACATCTTACGTGTACACTGAAGTTACAGTAAATAATAATGAATTACACTGTAATAATCTTATATCCTTTCTGGTACTTTCTTTTTTTTTTTTTTTTTTTTTGTGGTACGCGGGCCTCTCACCGCTGCGGAGCACAGGCTCCGGACGTGCAGGTCCAGCGGCCATGCCTCATGGGCCTAGCTGCTCCACAGCACGTGGGATCCTCCAGGACCGGGTCACGAACCCATGTCCCCTGCATCGGCAGGCGGACTCTCAACCACTGTGCCACCAGGGAAGCCCCTCTGGTACTTTCTTAAACCTGATTAAGTCAAGGCAAGAATCTGCATCTGGCATTTCTTTAATATCTTTTTTAGGCTAGTATTAAGTCCCATTTTAACAAAGAGTATAGCTCTATAGTAGGTAACAATATTTACTCACTTAAACTTAGATACAGTTTTGTTTTATTTATATTCTTAATATTCTACTGATGGAAGAGTTGTTTTTTAATAAACTGAAAAATGGTTAATTCAATTTAAGTATTATAAAAGTAAAAGTAGAGGCAGACTTTTGATATGTAGGAAATAGTAAACATGGCATAAAGTGATGTGAAAATAGGTTAAAAATATAAAGATGTTAAAGGTCAGGACTCTGTAAAAGCTAACTTATAACACTGATTTCTGAATAGCAAATATTATCACCAACTAACTAAAACAACTGGGAAAACCATCTGGAGGTTAAAACAATGGCTCCTGAGCAGGCTGCTGACACCAAAGCATCAATGCTGACTTCTGTTGGAGTCTCAGGCACTTCCAGATAATTGACTGCTTTTCTCTGATGAGACCACGCCCATTCAAAGCTTGCTAGGTCTGGAGTGCAGCGCAGTTGGTCATTAGTCGTAACAGAAGACTCCCACTAAGTGATAACCTACTGCTATTTAAACAACTCCTTTGTATTTTAAATCTGAAAAAGGAATGCTCAAACTTCAAACACATATTCCCACCAATTTTTATAAAACAGGAAAAAACATAATTCTAAGACAAAAGACACAATGTGAAGAGGAAACATACCTACGGGCAGCAGTGATGATGAGGTAACCAAGATCTACTTCAAGTGCATTTTTGCAAGCTCCCAAAACAATAGTGTGCAAATTTCTAAAACCACCTAGTTAAAGGAGAAAAGGAACAAAAACAATAAGTGTTCCATTTGACCACAGCACTGTCAGTAAAGCATTTCTACATACTTTAGATGATAATTGTTTAGGTGTAATCATTTTAGTGCTTGTATATCACATTGTGGTTTTAATTTGCATTTCCCTAATGATTAGTGAAATTTATCATGTTTTCATGTTTACTGGCCATTTAGATATCCTCTTTTGTGAAATCTTTTCTATTTAAAATGTTTTCCCATTTTTCCTATTGTGTTTTCTGACTTTTTCATACTAATTTTAGGAGTTCTTTCTGGATACAAGTCCTTTGTCTGTTAGCTGTATTGCAAATAGCTTCTCCCACTCTATAGCGTGGCTTTTTACTCTCTTACTCATGCCTTTGGATGAAGAAAAAAATCGTTAGCACAGTTTACCAATTTTTTTCTTTATGGTAAGTGTTCTTTGGTATACTATTTAAGAAATCTTTGTCTACCAAAGGTCAAGAAGACGTTCTCCTGAGTTTTCTTTTAAAAACTGTATTTTTTACATTTGGATCTATGAATCATCTGGAATTAACTATTGTGTGAGGTATGCTGGCTCCTTAAGTAAAATAGAAGGTAAAGTCATTCTTAAACACCTATTAGGGAAGAAAAGTCTCTGCTGCTCTTTTAGGCCCTTTATGCAAACTCTTAGCTTTTAGTACCTCTCTCCAGGTCTTCTAATGAATGACTGCACTGTGGTCTTCTTTTCCTTTCTTTTTTTTAAATTTATTTTTTACTTTTTATTTTTACAAGAGGTAAATAAACTGACACCAAGCATTCTTTTCCTTTCTGACTTTATCCTGTTAGCTAGAGCCATGGAATAAAAATTATGCTGTTGATCTTGAGGAAGTCTCCATCCCCTTCACACAATGTAATGAAGTGCACTTGTACCAGACTTGATTAACTGACAAAATGCTAAAAATGTACTTACTCATATTTTAACAGTATTAATGATAATGTCTATTTGTTACCAATGGTACTAGATAATTTTTCATTTATTTTTTGGATATTCACAGTTACATTTTCTGATCCCAACTATTAATTATCTATATAGCTAAACTTCTTGGTCTTTTTGTTGCAGTGAGGAGATAATTAACGTGGAGCACGTTATGCTACATATGATCATTTAAAATATAATTATGGGAGCTAGAAAGTAAAATCTTTTTTCTTTTAAAAGCCAACATCTGATGGATGGATCTAATATCCAACTGATAAACATGAAAACATTTTATATACTATAAGTATTAAGCAAATGTTAGATTAACATTACTAATGCCTAAGTTCTTTTGTAGAACTAAGTTGTCTAAGTCAAAAAACATCTCTTCCCAGCAAACGGCACTAGGATATCTACGTTAACATCTCTCAGAAAGATTCCAAATATAACATGAGTTATTAACTAAGCAATAAGTATTAACAAGCCAGAAAACATGCCTGATCACTCTACTATTTTGAGAAGGTTTAACACTGCATAAAAAGGGAATGAATACTGGCCACACTCACGGTTACTTATTCTTCACTAAATACATCAGATAGAAAGTACAATTACTAACAAGCATTTTCTTTTATAAAGACTCAGAAGAGAAGCTAAATAAAAGCTTAATAAATTTTAAACTGATTTTTAAAATATTTAGTAAGTAAAGGAAAATGAATACCTGATCTCCAACTGTCTTCAACTACATGTTGGATAAGACCTCCAAGGAAAGGAACTCGAACCATTTCCAAATGTTCCAAGTTGCGGGCAGAGGCTAAGCCTGTTACTAAAGGGACATATTTCAAGGAGTTTGTGGGTCCTGGAGAAAGACAATTTCAATGGAACAATGTAAACTGTAAAGATGATTTTTCAAATCAGCAACTGAAATGAATAACTTATAAATTCTATGTCTGAAAATGACAGCCAAGTGGCTGGCTCTCTGCGATTTATACTTCTCATTGGAAAAAGTATTAGTCTGTTAACCACATACTTATTCAGCATAAGGATTTTTCAGTAGCATTGGAGATTTAGTATTTTTTGTAAATTCCCTGAAGTTTCAATAGTTTTGAGCTCAAAATAAATAAAGGGAAAAGGCAAGTTGAAAATTTGATCCTTCACTCTAACAAACAGCTCAATGACTTAAACATCTCTCTATGTGACCAGTGTTATATTAGGTGTTATGGAAGATTAGAAAAGATAGGATCCTATCCATCAAAGAGCTTGCAACTGACACGAACATAAAACATGAATAATTATAAAAAAGATAAAAAGGCAGAACATATCAGGTACAAAAATAAGATCTGATATACTACATAAAAAAGAAAAAAGAGAAGAAAGCAAGTTTGAAGAACAAAACTTAAAAAAACATATACAAGTGAAGAGGAAGAAGGAAGTGTAAACCTCAGGACAAGGAAACAATAATATGGAAAAACACTCAGGCGAAAGCTGGTATGGCTGTTTGGGAACAGTGAGTAGGCAGGCCTGACAATAAAAGGAGTACCTTGGAAAGGAGTCTGAAATAAGGATATCAAGAAGGGCCCTGGGTATTATGAACTCTGAAGCAGAACAGTTCCCACTTGACACACTAGGGCAACAGAAGTACTGAAGGTTTCAGAACAGTAGTATCATAAAAGCAGTGTTTTATGCTTTAAGGTAGATTAGGTCAGACAACTATTTACATGCAGAATGATCAGGAGGCCAGAGACAAAGAAAGTAAAAAAAATTTACTAAAACAATCCTATAAAAAGTGCCCATAAGAAATATGTAGAGACATTTTGACACCTTATTTTTTCTACTAAGGGTCAAAGACAAATCATATGTCTACTGTCTTTACAACAAAAAGTACACTTACCTTCATAAGGTAAGTTACAAACATAAACAGTAATAGCATAATATAATTTCACTTACAAATGTGGCTATGGAGTTTGCTTTAGGACATTTTTAGAAGAGTATGTGTGTAATTCCACCACAACTATGTACCCTTACCTGCACAGTTCCTCATGACAAAAGTTCGTAAGCTGATGCAAAGAAAATCTTTGAATGGCTGTGGTTTAGTGAGTCTTACCCACTTCATATAAAGGTGCCTTAGCATTGGGATACAAGGAATTTCAGGAACATTCACCCCTAAAGCATATATACAAAAAAAGAAAAAACAAGAAAACCACTAAAAGACTCTGTATTCTGTGTATAAGTTCAATAGTCTATTTTTCAAGTTAACAATATATCCTTCCTGTGTATTTTCATCAGAACAAATTACCTAATTAACACGTAGGAAGATAATCTTATTTAAAACAGGCTTGTAAAGAACAATTTAAGAAAACAATAAACAGACTATTATTTCTTTAGAAAAGGCATATGGGAAGATGGGATTTAAAAAGTACTTCTACATTTTATACACACAAGTTTTTCTTGCAACTCTAACTCTTCCAGAGTTACTAGGAATCATACCTGCAGAGGACCATTTCTGGAAGAAAGGGTATGTAGAGTGGGAGGATAAGTCAGTAGATATGGAAGGAGACAGAGCATGGGTAACTTGAAAATTCTTATGGTAGGAAGCAGTTTGAGGAACCTGTCCAAGAGTCTAAACACTGTAGACTAGGGAACAGCCAAGAAGTGACACAATTCTCGGAGAGAAATATAAGGATCCAGGGTGATGGCATTTAAAAAGCAGTAGCTGGCAAAACCAGTTTAATATAACTTTTAACGTTGAATCAGCAGAAGCCCTGCTAGCAATAGCAACTAGAGAAAGCAAAATTGGGAGTACTTAAATTGTTGGTTCTTTGAAAGCTAAATTCTGCAGAATGCTCCTACTGTAAGGATTACTCCTTAACCTGGTCCACCCCAAAAAACATAGTTGGCTTTAGTACTGAACTATGCATAAACACTGTGCTAATTGGGGATTAGTCCAAAGGAAGAAAAGCAGAAGAAGTGAGGTTCAGATTGGGACTCAAGATGCAAAACTCACAAAGGTACATTTAGCATCTACCATGATGGTGGTAGCTCTGACTAGGAAACCCAAGGGTAGCAAGGGTGAGACAGATCCAGACAAGACAGTTATATTCTATGCCCAATCCACATTTTACCCCAAATCCATTCTATAAACAAAGGACACAATTACCTGTCTTCCCCAGCATTTTCATTAATCTACTATACACATTTGTATCACCATCACAGTGTTAAACTGTTGAATTAATCAAATGAATTAAATGCATTTCAACAAAATTTACAAAGTACTCATTATATTTGCAATGAACTATGACAGGCATCATGGAAAATATAAAGATATAAAAACAGTCTCTGACTTTACAGAGCTTATATTATAAACTTTAGATATTATAGAATCCCTTTATTATCTAAAAGTCCGAATTCAAACGAGATATCCAACTCCTTCATCAGAACCACTCCTTGATCTTGTAAATGAAGGGTTACTAGAGAGCTTTGCTCTTCTCCCATAATTGCACATCTAAGACTTATTTAAGACCTAGTCCTTATCATCCCTGCTGCTCTCCCTTCACCACCTGACCCAGTTTCAGAAATATCCAGTTCTTCAGGGCCATCCTCAATACCTGGAATAAGGTACAGGAGATACTCAGTACGTATATTTTAAAGAAAATATTTAATAAATATTAATAGTCAGACTATAGTAACAGGAGTCCCCCAAAATTCCTTTCAGCAATCTAAGCCAAAGATGACATATTAAATTTGAGAAAATATCTGTTCTTATCATTTACTTAGGTTGAAATTATTAGGATACAATTTCAGAGAATATTTAGATGGAGAATGCACACTGTGACCATTGCAAATAAGGTGCCTTTGGAAAAAGACCACTCCCTCTCCAGTTCTCAGGAAAACGGGAAGTGGCAGAGTTTTCCATCAGCTCTGGGTTGAAGAAAGAGGGGCAATTTTCTGCTTGGAGAAGATACAAGTAAATTTAGAGTTATCTAAGATTTTTTATTCTGTGATGTTCTAGAGCTGAGCAGGATAATAAAGTAGCCACTAGCTACATGCGGCTATTTGATAAACATAAAATAAAATTTAAAAATTCAGTTCCTCTGTTTCACTGGCTACAATGGGTACCATATGTGATAGTACAAATATAGGACATTTCTATCACCACAGAAGGTTGTACTGGAGAACTCTCCTCTAGAGGGTAGAACTAGGAGCAAAAGGTAGATATCTGAGAATAAGGGCAGAATTCTGGCTCATTCAAAAAAAAACAAAAACAAAAAAAACCCAACAACTTTCAAAACTACCCTAACTGCCTATCAAAACGGGATCAGATTGGTTGTGAAATAGTAGTTCTCTCACCTACCTGTCCGCCTCCAACCCCCCACTCCCTGGGGCCCTTTAATGGGAAATCTAAAATTGTATACAAGTCTCACAAGCATTTCTTTTGCCATCATCAATCACCAAAGCCGTTTGTAAAATCCTCATTGTTCCCTTTCAGTGAATATTCAGTTGTATGGCATTTCAAGGAGTCACAAGCAACCCAAGAAACATGTACTCACCAACTAAATGTAAAGTTTGGATTTTGGCTCCTACAGGAATCTTCAGTTTATTTTCAGGAGGAATTGGAAATGCTCCATTACGATTACGAAACTTCCCCAAAATATGAACATGTGGCATGTATGTCCAAATGGATTCTACCAATTCCAAATGAGAAGTTTCCACACCCTACAGAATAATGCCAAAGCAAACACAAGAAAGGCTTTTAATTTAGCATCCAAAGCTTCTATTTCTGTATCATAAGATGCTAAGTATGCAGTGGAACTTAAGTTTGTTGTGGATGAAATTTTCATGGGACTGAATATGTTCTATCATACTTTTAATTTAATATTTCATCAATTAGTTGATGTCAAATGTTCAACCAGGTGCACTCACCACTAAGTTCGGGCATGCCTGCAAAGCTTCCAGAACTCCTGGAATGCTAAAAGCCTCATGGCCCCGTACCCTTCGCCTCTCAAGGTATCTAGGGTGAAGGCCATATAGCTGTTCAACATCTGGCATCTTCTTCAATAATGTCAGAAAACTGGAATCTGTGAAGCCTAAGAAGTTCACAAGTATTTAGAGCCAAGTTCATCTTTCTGTTGGTCAACATTTATAGGCACTTGTAATTTTTATCAAAAGTTAAAACAACAAAAAAAGAGATTTCCTTTTTAAATTTTCATAAGGCTAACACTACAGCTGAACAAATGGTTAAACAGAAAATATTTCCCTTAGTAACAGAGGAAATGTGTCAGGAACACCACTTACTCTGAGTTGATACTTTACAGCTGAAACTTCTAATTTACTATTTTCTTTTTTGTTGTTGCTCCTGCTTTTAAGGCACAGAAATCTTCAACTAAGAAAAACACACTTTTAACCCAGATGACTTGGACCTATTTGACTGATGTGTGAGGACGGACAACCTTTCTGGCCACCACCCCTCCTCCCCCAAAGGTACTCTCTGGTCCATAAAACCTCTAGGCTCTATAGAGGTCACAACTAAAAAAATAAGTAAGACAGGATCCCCATCTTCAGGAAGCTCACAGTTCTAACCCAAATCCCATCTCAAACTGGGTTCTCTTAGTTACCCATTTCCCAATAATTACTTTATCCTGTGTTTAACTATCATTCCCAGGACATTTTAGACAATTCATTCTTTTGAAAAAGACGGATGCAAGTTAGCTAAGAGAGCATAAGCAATCCAAACTACGAGGATGCTGACCTGACAGAAAACTATTTATCTGAGAGGGCAGCTGTGCTCCATAGTGGGAAACAACCAGATGGGAAGAGAAAGATACAGGTTACTTTCACAGTACGAGTTGCTGGTGCGGTAAATAAGGAGATAAGTCTCATACTGATGATACTTTATTATCTTACTTTTTGTTTTTAATGGAGGCCATCAGAAAGCCAACTGTCTATTCACTAATGATAAATAAAAATATTAATTTTCAAGAATAAAAATGAAGTCCCAAACCATTAAGTCTTACTACAGTTTTCAAAAGTTGTTCTACTTGTACAGGGCTAGCCTAGATGCTATGTTAGCTTTAGATTCACAAAAAATGAAGAATAAGAAGGGACCTCAAGAGATTACCTGGTCTCTCTAATTATAATAACAGTTCTTATTATTGTCTTATACAGTAACTCTACTAAACCATTCAATGTGTTAATCATTTTACATATCTACTCTTACGACCCAATGAAAAGGTTTATCACCCCATTTAAAAATGTAAAAAATGAGTGTGACCTTTGCCAATGTCCATCCTCTCTTGTTATACATTACACGTTGCCTCTCTCCATCTTCTTTACAGAGATGTTGTGAGAGTCCAAGGAGATCATAAATGTAAACCATAAAGTGCTATATAAAAACCTTATTTAGCATTATTATATAGAGAATCAGGGTATAAACTCCAGAGACCAGACCAGGGTGGCATTAGCAAAGCAGGGTTAGTGAGACCTTATTCTAGGCTATAGAGACTTTGCTTTGACTCTCTTTTATATTTGTTGCAGTGATGGGAAGTCTTGGGCTCACAGGTATTTATCACAGACTAAAAGAAGCCAGCAATGTGCAGACAAATTCTTCTCTAATTTGATACAGGGCAGAGATTTTAATTGTAAGATTGCACCACATGGGAGCTCTGCTATCCTATCTCTTCATGTAGTGCATTAACCCCATGTCCACATTTCCTACTGGCCTAACCTCTGTTAAAGAAAATCTAGTAAAAGAAATGACAGTCCTTTTCACATTGCCCTGATTTTTTCTTTCCTGCTGTCTCTGCAATATGATGAATGCTTTTCCCTTACTATTTGAAGACAAATGTACTTTGCTTCCCATCAAGCTATGTTCTAGCCTCAAGTCTCTGCAATATTCTTCACAAAAAGATATAGTGATAACTCTGGCCAACTGATAAGAGTTATCAGTTGACTAATGACCCTCTTGAAAGCTTATGCAGCACCCCAAACTGTACAATATCTCAGTATTTCAGAGGCAGTCTGTTCTGTTCCACACAATAGAACAGAAGAAGACAATTATCTCCTCAGCCCTTCACTTCTATTAAGGACCCCTCCCCTTTGCCCAGCACCACAGCTTCATCACATTTTCAAAATATCAGGATCTGAATATTGTTGATGAAAGGTAGTTTAAAAAGATATTCAAAATTGCTAAACAACATTAACTAAAGTGGAATAATTAACAGATTGGTGTTAACTGAAAAGAAGCCTGATAGGCCCTTAATATTATTTCTTCCCTTTGAGGTGTGCTCTGCTTAACTAAAGTCATGAACTTTCTTTTCTGGTGGTCTCTTTACCTGAGGTCCATTTGTTGTGGTTAGGGTACTAACTTTGAGTTCTTCACATGCAAGGCCAATGCATTATTTGAGAAATCTCCAAGACCTAGCACAGGCCTTTTAAAAGTGCTAAAGAAATGAAAGTTCCAGAAGTGCAATTTCTGTGACCTACAACTAGAGCAGCTTTACAAAAATTGATAAATATGTTTAACCAGAGGGTGCATGAAAACCTGCATCATGGAAGAAAGGACACTTTGTCATATTAGCTAAGACATATACTTAGCTAATCAAAGGCTCAATATGTATTCTCCAATCATATATTTGTGGAATAGACTGATGTAGTTTCTTAAGGAGTAGGAAATGAAAACAGACCACTAAAACAGTAAAGCCTCAGGCAAAACTCATTTCATCAACCTAAACTAACCTAAAAAATTTAGATAAAATCCTGCCTCCCTACCTACAAGGTGCCTAGATTGCCTATCCCAAAGCAACAAGTAGCTTTTGATGGGAACGTTATTAGTAGTTTCCAGTGGGGCTCCACTGTACATTACAGGCTAAATTTACTTACCACTCGGCATGTATTCCCACCATCGCCCTGCACAAAGATCCACTACCCTCACAACTCTCAGATATAGGGTGACTGCTTCCTTTAGCTTCCGGGAAAGACATTCCATACACATGATATCCTGCAGAGGGAGGTACCTTTGTAATAGAAAGAAACTCATATTTATCAAGTGGGTAAGTACTTCATCTCACTGACAGGTTATTTTTTTCCTTCCTCCATTCTCCTGCCCCTCAAATAAAATAAGACTGTAGTAATATTCACCGAGTTTTAAGATTAACATGCACACATGCCTTTTTACTAAAAAAAAAAAAAAAAAAAAAATCAGCAAATGCTCAAGCATCCAAATAAAGTGTGGAGCTCCCTCCATAGAGTGTTTGATAAATCCTGCCTTTCTCCTTTTAAGGACAAAGAAAATCTCAAAAAAAAAAAGAAAAAAAAAAGGAAGGATAAAAATATTTCAGTACATTTCAAGGTATAGTGATAAGGGAATGTACAAAAGATCAGAGAACTGATCAATTTGAACCTAACCAATATTTTTTCATAGTTTTTACAGAATCCATTTCCTAAAGTGGCTAAAAAAAATTCCTCTCTGCTCCCGCTCAACACCACCCAGAATCTCTACTATTTTCTTCAACAAATATGTATACTAAGTTTATAGTGTACATTTTCCCCTAGATCTTTTACCTTTTAATCACATACTCTAATAAAAGTATTGCATAAGCATTAAGTGAAAACACTCATCTGAATTACAATTTCCTTTTTTCCGACCTCCCCTGTTATCTCTTCCTTCATGAAGCTTTTCAACTAACCTCTACTTTTGTTCTGTTTCCAGTAATACCAATACATATATCTCTCTCTCAACAGACCTAGGTTAATTAAAAAAAAAAAAAAGGCAAAAGCTACCCTTTATTGAGCTGGTATTGTGTCACAGACACTGTACTACAGCCACTGTTTCACAACTTTTGCAAGCTAGGTTCTTTTCCTGTTTGCAACACAGCCCTCCCCCAATCCTTTTTCTTCCCTTCTCTGTTCTGCTGTGTTCCCCACCCCTCTGGCTATGAGGTGACTCTGGCCAATGGAAGGCAGGGCAAAGGCTTTCTGCTATTGCTAGTCCCCTAGCTGAATGAAACTTCAGCATCTCTTCCTCGTTCCCTTAACCCTACCTACACCTCTCTGAATGATGCCTTCATTAAGTTATCTTCAAATTCCAGCCGAGGGTATCCTGTTTCCTGCTACAACCCTCATTGATATAGTAGGTGCTACTGTTACTCCACTTTACAAGTGGTGAAATTGGCTCAGAAAAGTTAACCAGAAAAAAGTCAACAGCTAAATAAGAGAGAGGAAGAGCAAGGATGTCAACAGTTGGGTCTATTTCCTAAAAATTAAGCTAATTCTAAAGGAAAGTCCAGGTATACCTGCTGAATATTTCTCTGCTCTATTTTTTTCTACCTCTGGCCCCTCCGCATTCTCCTTTATAACTATTTAAATAAAGAGAATAAAATAAAGTCAAATTCTCTACTAAAAAAGCATTATTGCCAACTTAATTTAGTTTCCATAACTTAGATATGATACTTTTCAGAAACTATATAACTATACACTTTATAAACAATTAAAAACTGAATTTGTTTTCTAAATCAAGTTTTGCCACTAAAACTTTTTTCCACAAATCACTGATTTTTATCCAAAGTATTTGCCTGAGTTAATATTATACTCCCTTGAAATACAAACATCAGTCATCTTATGGAGATTATCTTATATTTGCCCTCAGAAAAAGAATGTATTTTTACTCCACAAATACATAGTCAAAAAGCTGGAGTTCAGGGCTTCCCTGGTGGCGCAGTGGTTGAGAGTCCGCCTGCCGATGCAGGGGACGCGGGTTCGTGCTTCGGTCCGGGAGGATCCCGCATGCCGCGGAGCAGCTGGGCCCGTGAGCCATGGCCGCTGAGCCTGCGCATCCGGAGCCTGCGCTCCGCAACGGGAGAGGCCACAACGGTGAGAGGCCCGTGTACCGCAAAAAAAAAAAAAAAAAAAAAAAGCTAGAGTTCAAAAGGCAGATCAAACGTATTTTAGAAAAGATGTGTTTAACATGGCAGGTACAGCAAAGATTAAGTTTCTTTTAAGGAAGCCATGGTTTTTCTTGTTTCATGAAAACATGCTAAATGGTTATTACAGGACTACAAAATGAGTCCTCAGATAAAAACTTTTAGAAGCCTAAAAATAAATGTTTATTTTTAGAATACCATATTCAAGTACTCAACTTAGTTCACAGTTCTCCTTACATTCTGCCAATTTGCTGCATGTATTTTTCATTATAACCAGGATAACATCCTTCTATTTGATTCCACTCCTTCTGCTGTTATACGCTGTTTGAACCGCAAAATCGAATCCACTCTCAATTTAAAATATGATCAAATTTGTTCATAATATGCCCTACCATTAGTCAACAAACATCTAACACACATCCCTAGAAACGATTTTACCTATGCTTTCCTCTAGTATTTTAAGAGCTTTATTGTTTAATTCACTGATACATTTAGAATACAGTTGTCAGATATGAGAGAGAGAACATGCTTTTATTATTTTCTTAAATAGGTTGTGACATCATCACTGAATAATCCACTCAGCTTTTCCTCACTGATGTGAATACCAAGTTTATAATAAACTAGATCCCCACGTATATTTGAATCTACATATGGAGCCTATATATGGAGTTTGTTTTACCCAACTGTCTGGCTATCTTCTCCCGTACCAAATCTTTAATTATTGTGTATTTTAGAATACATTTGAACATCTAGTAGGGTTAGACTCTTTTTCTGAAAAATTTTGGCTACAGAATTTTTCCTGCCAGATGAACTTTAGTATTATCCTGTTATGTTAAAAAAAAAGTCTATTATTTTAATTGGGCCTTCTATTCCCAGAGAGAACTGAACAAAAACTACACTGTGTCACATAATAACAAACTGCAGAAGATAAAGACTAATACAAATTTATACTGGAAAAGAAAAATAAAGTGCCCATAGTTCCCTAAAATAACTCTGCTAACATGATTTTAAAACTTCTTAATCTGCAAATATTCAATAATTTTTTAAAAATTCAAAACTTTTCTAGGAACTTCATATATGGAAATCTCCCCTAGGTAAGTAATCTAAAATAATGGGAAATTCAGATGCTTAGAGAAGTTAGTTGCATTATATAAGAGAAAAATTAGAAACAACAGAGACGAAAGAATACAAGAAAAGGTAATTATCACGTCATAGTCAGAGGAATAGAAAGCAGTGACTAAGATGATAATTATGAAGACCATGCAGCAATATGAAAAAAGGCACAACACAATATAACCATTAACACTTACCAAGTGTTTATGCCATGCAGTGTATTGAGTGCTTTAAAAGCATTATCTCATTGAATCCTTATAATAACATCTTTATATCTATCACTGGTCCAGAGATAGTAAATGAGAGACTCAGGATCAAACTCTGGTCTCTCATTCCAGTGACAAAGTATATTAGGATGTGTTTATTTGAGTGGATAATGAAAGAAGAGAGCAGGAGAAACTATAATGAAAGGGTTTCATTGGTTGTTTTTTTGGTTTTGTCTCTGGTTTCTTTAACAATTGTTATAATACAGTTTAGATAAAAATATAATTTTATGGGCTTCCCTGGTGGCGCAGTGGTTGAGAGTCCGCCTGCCGATGCAGGGGACGCGGGTTCGTGCCCCGGTCCGAGAAGATCCCACATGCCGCGGAGCGGCTGGGCCCGTGAGCCATGGCCGCTGAGCCTGTGCGTCCGGAGCCTGTGCTCCGCAACGGGAGAGGCCACAACAGTGAGAGGCCCACGTACCGCAAAAAAAAGAAAATATATATATAATTTTAAAAGAGGATTTTGAAAAAAATTTACCTCAAAACAACCTCAATATGTGCACTGCATATACCAATGATGGGTATTATTTCACAAAACCTTTTTCATTTCCTTTCGTGTATGTGCACACAGAGCAAAATGTGTTTCTCACTGTGGATTGTAATCTAAAAGTCAGAAACACTGCTTTATATCATACACACAAGGTACTGTAATAATAAAAGTCAACAAATCTATCAGTCAGTAAGAATTCCAAGAAGCCTGGAATGTTAATACAGTCTAGATAATGGCTGCCCAATAAAACTTTCTCCAATAAAGGAAATATTCTCTATCTTCACTGTCTGTGCTATCCTATACTGTAGCCACTAGCTATACTGGATCTTTAATTTAATTTAATTTAAATGCCACATGTGGCTACTGACTACCATATTGGACAGCATAGCTCTAGCATTTGCTCCTACTTATACTATATATTCCATGTAGGTGAAAATCAACCAAACAAAATCTTACCTAAAAATATGGCAAAGCACTTCATGTGAAAGTTGATTCATATAGTCCTTTGTTTCATCTGATATTGTTTCTTCAGGAATATCATTGTTTATGAGACACGTTTTAACACTTTTCTTTCGTGGACCCATTGCTGCGTTATCTCCAGTATCAAAGAGCAAATTTCCCCTTTTGGTTACTTGAGTTCAAAGACCTGAAAGCAAGCAGTGATTAGAGTAGACTAAAACACACCAAACCCAGATGCAGAAATTATCTTGGTAAAACAATGTTTATTTTAGAATACAGACACACAAAGGTAGTGCTATTACAATGGTACAGACTACATTCAAATTAATAAAAATACTACACGAAAGGCACAGAACATCTTTTTTCTGAAGAGCAGTAGAGATAAAAATGCATTACTTAGAATGAGCAAAAATCCAAGGAATCAGGAGTCCTGGATTCTATTCGTACTCTGTTGCTTCCTGGCTAATTCACTCAATTTCTCCAAGCATCAAATTCCTCATATGTAAGATAAGATTAAACTAGACAAACAAAACCCCTTCCAACTCCAGGAGCTTGTGATTCTAGGACTGCCCCTAACACAGCAGAAAGGAGAAGACTCTTGGATTCTAGTCCTGGATCTGCCACAAACTACTTCTATGAACTTGAATCACCTTTTAACTTCTTCCTTCTCCCACCTATAAAGTGAGGGGATCAGATTTCACTGGTGGGTCACATATCCCTTTATGAATTTGATAAAAAAAAAACTATTAACCTTCTCCACAAAAAGTAATAACCAAAAAAACTACTTAATTTTACATGCAATTTCAGAGGAAGAATACAACAACCCTTCTCCCTCTCCCTCTCCCATAAGTATTAAGGAGCAGAGGTTAATTCACTTTTGTATCAGATGTATGTTTTGTTTGCTTTTAAAATAAGCTTTAGTGAGGGAGGAAGAGGAGAAAGGAGGAGGAACGGAGTGGGGGAAATAAAATAAAAGTCAGATGAGAGAACTTCTGCCCAGAGGTTTGTTTTATTTTGCAGATCTGGTTAAGAGGGAACTATGTGAAAACAGTGTCCTTTAAATAGCATTATCAATTATCTCTGGTAAAATTTGGAAAACTTATCTGGATTCAAAGTGAGAGAACTGTAGAGTTCAGAGCTTAATCATGCTACAGCGATGCAAAGAATTGCTGTTGCAAATCTGTCAATCTCTAGATTAAACAGTGTCTGCTCCCTTTTATGCACCAATGTTTTTTCTTAAATATAATCTGTTACTATCAAAAGTTTCTAGAGTGGACCCCATGCTTCCATTTTCTTACACAGTTGCAATTAAAGTGTAACCTTTTCTTGATGACCTGAGGTTATCATTTGAATATACATTATATTCTGCAACATAGTCTCAGGGACTCCTGAACTATATGGAGTTCCTGGGGTTCCTTTGCTTCAGCAGCATATGGAAGCAAACTACAAGGTTAAGTGAATTCTTATATTTCGTGTGTGTGTGTGTGTGTGTGTGTGTGTGTGTGTGTGTGTGTGTGTGTGTGTTTTCTGGTCTCTTCTTCCCTCACTGAAAGGTTATGCACTGTGACTTCTAACAGGTGTCAGCATGCTTGCTTCTCCCTGCACTCCACACACACACACACACACACACACACACACACACACACACACAGCTCTAATTTGCTGCTTCTAATCAGCTATGGCCTGGGAAACCAAAGAAATAAGTTTTTAGAATTTTATGTGGATTAATATCAACAGGCAGTTAGTAGTATGGACTTAAGGAATTCTGCAAAGAGTAGGTACATGAGCTACAGTTCACTAAATTTGTTTTTAAAGAAATTTAATACACATGATCAAACAGAAACCAAATCAGCCTACAAGAAATCCTAGTTTGCAGAGGATAAAATCTTTCCAACCTGACCAAGCCACCTTTCCAATCTCATCTTTCAATTCTTATCACTTGCTCACTCCAGCCACACCAGTATCCCAGTTCATCCATTTGTT
Organism: Physeter macrocephalus; assembly: GCF_002837175.3. Taxonomy (NCBI): domain Eukaryota; kingdom Metazoa; phylum Chordata; class Mammalia; order Artiodactyla; family Physeteridae; genus Physeter; species Physeter macrocephalus. The sequence continues at coordinate 143,732,191 of NC_041221.1, read as the reverse complement.
TAACATTCATCTTTTATTCCTAGTAAGCTACTATATCTGGCTAGAATGTCCTTCCCCTCCTTTTTTTTTTTTTTTGCCTGGAAAACCACTATTCTGCCTTCAAAATCTAGTTAAACGATTAAGTCCTCTGAAAAAACGTCTCCTACTAAACTCCTCTTCTGAGCTCCCTGTGAGACTTAACATTAGCTTCTCCCATAGCAACTTGGATAGTATTATATTGATCATGTCTCTGCCAGGAAAAGGAAGAGAATCTCAATCTCCTGCCACTGGGTGGTAAAAAATCACACATGTCTGATGTGTGAATATCCATCAGTCTTTCCATTATTCCATATGCGCGTAGCTGCAAGGCTGCTAAGAACCATTTCATGCGCCTGTTTTTGCCACCACAGCACTCAGTGATCTCAGCAACAAGCCTGTAACCCTGGCAAAAATGCAATCACACTTTACTCCAATAGGAACACATAACAATTAGCAACCCTGAGGCATTCAAATACGTTGACAAGGCTATAAACCAGTACAGACCAATCCAACCATGGATTAATTCTCCAGCTATGTTATTTAGCACATGCTTCACCTTTTACACCCTCACCTTTGACAACTCTAACCGTTCATGGATACCACGTTCTTGATTTCATCCTCTAAGTAAAAATCTTTCTTGGCCCTTCCCCCTTCTTTTTCTTCAGCAAATCCACACCACTTAATAATTTCCACCATCATCTTATGATTCCGCCTTCTATTGCTCCTTATTTTGCAATACTGTGGTTTTGTGTGAATCAGATTTAGTAGCTCCAGTGCACAACATACACTCGAAATTTTAAACCAACAGACTGCACCTTAAATATCACTGAGTTTATATAAAGTTCCCTTGTTTAGAACTCACAAAAATATTTACTCACAGATATGACATTATACAACATTATAGAGAGGTTAAGTCTCCAGCAAGCCCACAAAGATCCATTTAACCTACTATGCATTAACACTACTACCAAAGGGCCTAAATTAAGAGGACTACAACAAAAATTTAGGTGAAATTGTAACATAGTTCCCATATCACATCTAGAATTGAAAACTTGTTCATAGAGCTACTTATTTGGCAGCAGGTGGAGTAGTGACTCCCCTGCTACAAGGCTTAGGTGGGAAAGGGACTTGTGGAGATGAACATTGGGGTAAAGGATAAGACCACCATCTTCCATCTAGGGGCTTTAACAGTTCAGGACCCCATAGCTGGGGGAAATTCCTCAGTCCTCTCCAGTCCAAGTAGGTGCCCCTGGCAATATTAAGGAGATAAAAGGCTCATTCAAGGACTCAAGTATTTTCCCTCACCACCATTCAAACTCTACTTAAAAAACAAACAACAACAAAAAACCCCACACAACTGTTTCAACTAAAGCTGGATTCATCATCACTTAAGTGAAATACATGACTGGACTAGGCTGAGAGCATTTCATCCCAGGCACTGAGTACAGAGGCCTGGTATCCCTGTCTGAAAAGAAACACCATGAAAGACAGAGACCTAGTGATGATGGAGTCTCTCTTATATGTGCATGCTCTCTCTCAATTGCTTGTCTTTTAGTGGGATGAGGGATAAAAGCAGGTGAGAAAACTGCCATGACTAGTCTTCTATGTCTTGGTTTCTTCCTACCCCTATCTCCAAAATATCACCACTCACCACTTGAGAAACTCAATAAGGTAGAGAAGGTCCAAAGCAACAGCAAGTAGAAAGAGGAAAAGAGGGAAATTCCAGTTATCAACAGTAGATAAAGATGACACATAGGAAAAGGCCTAGCAGAGGAGTTATGGAGGGTAAGGGAGAGGTGAGTATAAATAACAAGTGGGTATAAATATGCAGAGACTATATTTTGCAGCACTAGGTGTTATTTTTTAGGGTTAGCAAGTCCTGGAGGCTGAGATTCTAAACCTCAAAGAAATATCATTTTGAATCCCAGAAAGTTAAAAGGTGAAGGGTCCTTCACAGACTTAAAGGGTCACACAGTTCTTAATTTTTTGTGGGTCACAAACCCATCTGAGACTATGATGAAAGCTGTACATCCTCCCAAGACAAAAACAAAACACACCCAGACTCATATATAATTTCAGGGGCTTCACAGAGACATGGAAGCTCATCCAGAGGACCCTATCCAAGGCTGGTCCCTCAATTTTTAGATGGACAAACAGAACCAGAGGGTATAAGTCACTTGCCAAGGGCATATATTAAGTGTCAGAGTTCAGGCTGGGATTCAGATTTCTCAGCCTACACTATACAACCTGTCATCAAGTCAATCCTTTGCACCTCGGCTGGCTGCCTGCATTCCAGAGCTATGCCCCAGTGCTTGGAGATGCACTTCTCGATGCTCTGATAGAACTGCTGCTGACCACACCCTCCTTCACAAATTAGAGCTTGCGGTCCATCTAATTTGGCTCACACACAGTAGCCTACAGCAGCCGTGGGTCTCCTACAGTCATCCTGTGGCTGGCTGTTTAGCAGACCTTAGCCACAGGAAGCATCACTTTTGTCCTAGTGGCCCAAGTATGTTCTAAGTAGTAAGCCTGAATTGTTTCTGAGCATTCTTTAAACTTGAGAAACTCAACAAGGTAAGGAACGTCCTTCTCCTTAACACTTAGGTGTGCTCCTCTCCTTGCTACCTGCCAGTTCAAATCTCCTCCTATCCCAAACTAGACTACACTATCCTCTACTAAGTTAATTCATTCCGGTTGCTCCCAGATTTATCACTATCTTTTAAACCTTAACCCTCCAGGCTACTTCTACCTCTTGTTGAGGAGCACCAACATTTCCTTACTTGCAAAAATCATTTTCCTTTTTATTCTCTACTTTCATTAGAGAGGTTTTAACACATATTGTACACAATTCTGACAATCGTTGATACCTATAAAAGTCCTATATAAACCTACTCTTTTACTCCTTAAATGCACAACTTAGAAATCTTATTACACCTGTTCCATCTTGTCAACATCCTCTTTCACCCGTCTTATTCTACTAATTACTCTCTTACTCAGATCACACTGGACCCTCCAAGGTACATGTTTGTCTCTTACTAACATACTTTATAGGGCAGTGATAAACAGACTTACCTTACAACTAACGAGAAAACTTAGGGACCTCTTCTTTTATGAAACTTTCACAATGCTGAATCAATTTCCCCATTCTGTATCTAATTAATAGCAATTTTTAAAAAAGGAGTTTCTCCAGAGAATTGTTCTCTTCTATCTATTCATCGGTCCATCCAACCAACCCCTCACTCGACTATTTTTTTATTGCCTATTAGGTGCTAAGTGGTGACAAAGTCTTTCCTCCCATGAGGCTTACAGTTCACAGTGGAGACAGATTCTACCACCAGTTTCTGACAACTCAGCCACTTCAATTACTATAACTTAAATTCCTTTCATTAACCTCACCAAAAATAACTCTCTCCCATTTAAAACTTCCCAATGTCTTCAATCATCCTATCTGGTCAAGGGCTCCCCTGCCCTTCAGGTTTCTAACACCTTTCTTTCGTTTCTATTGGCTTCAGCTTGCTCATACAATGTAATATTGCATGTCAATTTGACACCATTCCTCATCATAGATCTTCTATGTCTACTTCCTAGAACAGCCTCTCTTGCCTAAAGAAATGCCGCACCACATCCACCAAGCTGCTCAGATAAAAAACAAATAAGAAAACAGAATTACAGTACTGAAAATGTCCAGGAGTCATCCAGTCCAATCTTTCATTTTCCAAGATAAGGAAAGTAAGAACCAGAGAGGTAAGCTGGCTTGCCCAAAGTCACAAACCCTGAAAGTATCAATACCAGTGCTAAAACAAGGATCCATGTCTTTAACTCTAGTTCAAGTCCAATTTTATTTCACTATGTCACTTTTCCTTACTGTAATCTAGCTTTTCCTTCTTCTCCTATTGTATGTCTTAGTATCTTTTTTAAACTAAAGTGTGGACTTCCAGGCACACAGTCATTTAAACAAACACACAAAAGTCTATATTCTGTACCCAAAGAGGACATAAGAATCACAGCATCACAAATTTTAAAGACAAAGAGCCTTAGTGATAACCTAGACCAGTAATTGTCAAAAAAAGTTAAAAATTACAAGCACAGATTTTTCAATCTATATGGCTACATAAGATGTACTCTCCACACCTCACCTCTTCCCTCCCGCAGAAAATCATGGCTTTATGGAGCCATTATTTTATTCTTCATTCGTGCAGACTATGGGAAAGGGGATTAAGAACCTGTGACCTAATCTAACTTATTCGTTTGTGAGATAAGAAATCTCCAGTCCAGAAAAAGGAAGGTAAACCAGCAATTTAATAGAAGTTTTAAGATAAAAAACAAAGGTTTCCTATGTTTCACATTTGCATGTTTTACACTGCTGGTATAGGTTTCTAAAACAAAGTCTTCAGGACAGAGCTTTCCACTACACAGGAAACACAGGAACCTTACGAAGTGCCAGTTGCCCTTGGCCAATTTGGTGTCTGGAAAGAAACATGGTAGACACCTCTGAGAAGTCATTTCCTGGCTACACAAAATGCAGGGAAGAGAAGCTTTTCTGGTCTGTCTCTAAGGTAAGACCCCTTGAAAGGGAGTTGAGAACCTAATTTTAGAGCTAGGAGGGGGATCAGAAGCATCCAACACCTTCGTTTTACAGATATGTAAACCGTGCCACAGAGAGGGTAACGGACCTGGGCAAGGTCAGAGAGTGAGTCGGTGGACAAGGTAAGTCTAGAACTCCGGGCTCCCGATCCCTTAGCTGGCCACCTCTCAAAGATGTATTCACTGCGTCCTGCTCAGAACATCTCAGTAAGACGACTACAGGCCTTAACTCACCGGCTTAAACACTGACTTAACGTTAAAATCGTGGAACTTCTGACGCCCAGAGTGGGATGGGGTCCCAGAAGTTGGCCAAGCCAAAAGTCTCCATTTTGTTGAGAAAATCAAGACTCAGAGAGGGTTCTGTATCCTGAGATCTTGGGCCAGATTCAGGCAAGGTGGCAAACCCTTGCCACCAGGGCCTAGAAGGCCAAGAACCACAAACCCAATCCCGGCTCTTCGGGAAGCTCTAGGCCCGAAAGGGGCCGAAGACCAAGAGCCCGAGCGGTCGGGGGCCACAGAGCCCCATCCAGCCGCCTCCACCCGCCGCACGCACCCCGGGCTCTGCAGTCCGCCGCCCGCCCCCGGCCCACCCGGCCGCCGCCTCACCTACGCCAGCCCTCCGTTTGTTGTAGTGGTGGAGGGAGGGAGAAACGCAACAGACACTTCCCGCGGCCCCCACCGCCGGGGCGCTTCCGCTTCCGCCGCCCCTCGGGCACTTCCGGAGTGTTGGTATCCCGGGCTAGGCCCGCTCCCCATGCCCATGCTGGGTGTGGGGCGCGGGCGTCCAGGCCCGGCAGCCATGTTAAGCGTGGCGTTTGGAAGCGGACTGGGGGCGCGTCCTTCATTCACGTGACAGCGGCGCCACGCCCAAAGCGTCTAGCGTTGGACGCCGGATAAATGCTCGTGATTCAGAGGTTTGCTTCTTGTTGGCTTTGGGTGAGCTTTCGGTCTTCGCGTTTCTCTTTTGTAAAGTAGCGAGCTAGGTTCCAGTAGAGATATATCCAGAATTCATTCACCTGAAAACAGAAAATCTTTTTTTTTGGGGGGGGGGTGGGGCAGTTAAAGATGTCAATGTTAAATCAGCCCTTCCCTACTTTGGGGGCATTGTCTCTGCACGTAATTTACAATATTTTATAGTTTCCAAAGGGTTTTCACGTCATTGTCTCATTGAAAACTCCCTGACACCGTGACGTATGGGCAGGAGTCAGTTTAACCCGTTTTTTTTTTCTTATAAAAATTATCGTCAGAGAGGATATGGACTGAAAAAAAATGCACAACTTGGAAGTTGAGAATTATGTTTTATTCAGCGCACTTGCTGAGGACTTGAGCCCGGGAGACAGCTTCTCAGATATCTCCGAGGGACTGTTCTGAAGAGGTAAGGGAGGAACCAAGATATGTAGGAGATTTTGCAAAAGAAAACAAAAACAAAATGCAAAACAAAAACAGGTGGTCGAACATGAAAATATTACTGCTGATTAAAGAAAAAACAGACATGTCAAATTAGTGACTTTAGCTCTTTTTTATGTATGAGAAGATGTGAGAATCTGGGCTTATTGAAATCATTCCTTTGATATGTACCGTTAAGTGTCTAGAGTCTGTAATCCTGTTTTTCTCCATCCTGAATCCCCTTAGGGTGCACCTTCAGGGACAGCTGCAGTGATTGATGGCTTGACGGCCACACCATTCTTTGTAAACTGAAATGGCAGGCAGCATTCTGTGTCTACATAGGTAATTTCTCAGTGTCACACAGCTAGACAGAAACCCAGATTTTTACCCTCCAAATCCCGAGTTCTTGCCCCTAAGTACAGGTAACCCTTGAATATCTCTGGGATTAGGGGCCAAAAATTCACTTATAATTTTACAGTAGGCCCTCCGTATTGCAGTCCACATCTGCAGGTTCAACCAACCATAGAGTACTCACTCTGTGACCTTGAGATGTCAGCTCCAAGCCTTGGGTTTGTTAGGTAAAAATGGACATCATTGTGGTACCTGCATAGCAAAGCACTGCAGAATTTAGGGGCTAACACAAATAATTTGTTAGGATTCTGTGAGTTGACTGGGCTCAGCTGGGAAGTTCTAGATTGGGGTTTCATGCATTTGAAGTTCGATGTCAGCTGAGACTTTAGTTAACTTCGGGCTCCAATGGAAGTTATATTGTAGGCAATTTAAGCTGAAGCCCTCTAGGGGCTCAGCTAGAACTATCCACCAGAGTGCCTACACATGGTCTTCTCCCTCTGGTTTGGATCTCTCAGGGCAAATCGCTGGGTTCTGATAGGGAACACTCGGAAATAGAGCAGAAAGTGAGCTGTTTCAAGCAGTACAGGAGGAAGCTCAAGGACAGGACTTCATATGATCTAGCCTTGGGAGTAGAAGTTACTTCTGTCACATTTTGTTGATCAAGGAATCTCCCCAGATTCAAGGGGAGATAGGGAAGATTCCTCCTCTTAATTGAAGGAGTAGCAAAGAATTTATGGTCATCTTTAATTTACCATGCTACCTCATTTGTTTGTTTTTCACTGTTTGTTCTTAGAGGGTTGTATGTAGATTTTATCAGCACATGCATCAAAAAGGAAGGCTGGTAGCCCCACCAGTACAGTCTTAAGTCTGTACATGAATGATTCTTTACATGATTTATTTTTAATTGTGGTAAAATACAGAAAACACAGTTTACCATTTTAACCAATTTTAAGTGCACGGTGGCATTAAGTACCTCATTGGCATTAAGAATATTTACATTGTAGTGCAACTGCCCTGCCATCCACCTCCAGAGTTTTTTCATCTTCCGTAATTGAAACTCTATGCCCGCTAAGTAACAACCCCCACCTGCCCACCACAGCCCCTGGCAACCACCGTTCTACTCTCTGTACCTCATATAAGTGGACTCGTACAATATTTGTCCCTGTTTGTTTGGCTTTTTTCACTTAGTGTAATGTTTTTAAGGTTCATCCATGCTGTAACATGTGTCAGGCTTTTCTTTTTAAGGCTGAATAGTATTGCATTGTATGCATATATCATATTTTGTTTGTTCGTTCATCCATCAGTGGACATTTGGGTTGCTTCCCAAACGTCTGCTGTGAATAGACATTTGTGAATAGTGCTTCAGGTAGTATTAGTGTGCAGATATCTCTTCTAGATACAACTTTCCATTCTTTTGGATATATACCCCAAAGTGGGATTGCTAGATCATATGGTAATTTTTAATTTTTCCATAGCAGTTGCACCATTTTACAATCTCACCAACAGTGCAAGGGTTCCAGTTTCTCTACCACCTTTCTCTCATTTGTGTTTTGTGAGGTAATATTTGTAATCCACTTAAAGAGTGCCTAGCACACAGCAAATATTCCACAAAGGTTAGCTGTTACTGTTTGATTCTTCAGAAGCCTCTTTTTCTTCCTTCTTCTCAGCAGTGTTTGAAGTTGCAAGGGCTGAATTCTTAGCATGTGATATTCTTAGCATGAAGTTCACTTTCAAAAGCATCATAAATTTTCCCAAGTTACATAAGGAAATGCTGTGAAAGGATGTTGTACGTAGGTATGTGCATAGGGAATCGAAGTTTCAAAACCAAACACAAGGTGGTAGATTAGGCATGCACACACGCACACACACAAAAGGAAAAAAGAAAAAGCTGCATAGGAGGCTTTTACAAACATGAAGTCAGAGTGAGCATAAAGGAACAAGGCCCTTGTTTTTCATTTTTAATTTGGACCATACTGTTCAAGATCAAGGTTATGTCACAAGAAAGTGAAAAGATTTAGAATGAAACTTCAGAAACTCAAAAAGCTTTCTTTTAAATAATTAGCCTTGGTACTTCCCTGGAGGTCCAATGGTTAAGACTCCGTGCTTCCACTGCAGGGGTCACGGGTTCCATCCCTGGTCAGAGAACTAAGATCCTGCGTGCTGCGTGGTGTGGCAGAAAAAAATAACAAATAAATAAATAAATAGTCTTACTGTGTTTTCCCTGTCACTGCATCTAGTGCTGATCTTTTAGCCTGATCTCTATAGAGGTGTGAGAGTAAATAAGTTATTTTTTTAGAAAAAAAATTGTTTGAAATGCCAAGAGCTATTTACCATCAGCCAACATTTACTAAGAGACTACATGGGACCTGGGAATATGTTAGTGCTGCAGAGATGACTAGGAAACGGTCTCTGCTCCTAGGCAATCTGGGAGACATCATCTACAAGAACACTTAAGTGAAATTTGGGAAATCCTGGCACAGTGGAATGTCAGGATGCCCAAGCAGCACAGAAGACACTGAGTGAGTCCAGGCGCTATGCAGCTACACTTGAAATAGTAATTACAAACACCCTCTTCAGCTCACTTTTCCTTCCCCCATGAGCTTCTCTGTCACTACTTCTTTTTTTTTTTTTTTTTTTTTTTTTTGTGTTATGCGGGCCTCCTTCTGTTGTGGCCTCTCCCGTTGCGGAGCACAGGCTCCGGACGCGCAGGCTCAGCGGCCATGGCTCACGGGCCCGTTCGCTCCGCGGCATGTGGGATCCTCCCAGACGGGGGCGCGAACCCGGTTCCCCTGCATCGGCAGGCGGACGCGCAATCACTGCGCCACCAGGGAAGCCCACTGTCACTACTTCTTAATTGTGTCTCTGTATCATCATCCTGGCTCTAGTGTCTCTCTTGCAAATTCTTAATGTTTTGTATTTTTTTAATCACAATGTCTCTCTACCAACCATTTTAAATACATGATTATATTTAATCCCTATGAACTCTGTAAGTATTGCTTGCCCCATCTTACAGGTAATGTAACTCAGGTTCAGAGAGGTTAAGTATTTTGCTAAAGCTCACACAGCCAGTAAATAAAGAGAATCATTGTGAAATTTTCCCTGTTTCCAAAACCCACATTCCTCCTGTGCAATCTTGTAATTTTTCCTCCAAATAACAATCTGATTAATCTTCCTAAAGCACACTGGGTAATGTGTCAATGGCTCATTTTTTCTTCAACTTTAAACCTTAAGGTATACATTTGTAACTTGTTAATCAGACTTCCAAGGCCCAGTATTCACTGGTTGCAGCCTACCATTTCAATCTCATTTTGCTTCACAAACATCATGTCCTATGTGCACACAGAACTCACTGTTTCCCTCATATACCCTATGACTCTCCTGACCTTGACTAAATGAGCAAGTTGCCCCCCCATAAGTAGAAGGTGAATCAACCTCATCCATCTGTTACAAGGAAAGAAATGGAAAGTGCTGGTGAACTGGGCCCAGCTAGGTGAGCCCAATACTGAGATGGAAACTGATCTTCCTTAAATTCCAAAAGTAGCAGGTAGAAAGCAGTTGCAGTTTTCAAAAGCTGGTTGCATTTTGAGCCTGACATGGTTCATTAATTCATTCAACAAATATTTTGGGGGTGAGGCATTGGACTAAGTGCAAGGGAACAATTATGATAAGTGGATATGTTTCTACCTGCAGTTTGGTAAAGGGAGACAATCAAACATCCAGGTGAAGCAGTTTCTCAAACATAAACGGTGGGGGCGGGGGTGGGCACACAGTTAAGTTTAGTTGAAAGAAGGGATTAAGGAAAGGATAAATACACTCAGTTTTTGCTTTTAAGCACTTCAGTTGTTTAACAAAAAACCTTCACAAGTAAATGTTACAACTCTATTCAATTAAACATAAATATGGCAAATGACAGCTTTTCAAAATGCCAATAACATTTACAGTCTTAATAAAATTTTTATTCTCTTAAACTTAAAATTCTAAATTTAAATCAATAATTAAAAATTTTAATTTGGAATCATAAGAGTCATCCATCATATTCTTTACTATGCTATATTTTCTTAAAATATAAATATTTTAAATTACAATTATTTGTAGACTGTTTCTTAACCCAAACTACAATATAGATGTGATTTATTCCTCATTTCTGTGCTTACGTTTAATCTTTTGGAGGTTATAAGACTGTTAAAAAAATTCAATTCCCTGTACTGGGGGATTGCAGTTGCATATTGATGGGGTGGTGGCTAAGCCCCATGATTTCCCTTCGTCCCTCCCCCAACCCTTTTCCTTTTGGCTCTCGAGCTATGAGAACACCTGCCTGGGGTGGTAGCAGCCATTATATCATCATGTAGATGGAGTCTGTATGGGAGATGATGAAACCAGCATGTAATGAAATTCATAGACTACCAGAGGGCAGAGGTGGAGAGTAAGACTCCTGGCATTGCTTAAGTCTGGTGATACTGCGATGCTTGAATTAAGACCCACCCTGGATCCTCCTAATCGCATGAACCCACACAATTCTTGTTTGACCTAAGTTTCAGTTAGATTTCATCACTCTTAACCAGAGTAGTCCTAATATATTTCCTATGCTATGTTAGCCATTAATCTCTATTATCCCAAACGTTCAGAAAACATTTGTTACCCTGAATAGCCTTGAAAGTGCTTGAGGAATGAAGGAAGATGGGGAGAGTGTAACCTGCACCAAAGTGGTGGAGAATGAGGTGTCAGTATTAAAAGGTGAAATGAGGGGCTGATGGAGAACTCTGCAAAATTAGGGATACGGAGCAAGAAGTAACCATGAGAACATAAATGCCCTGGGGTCCTCTGAATTTGGGAGGACACCAGACTGCCCATGGTTTGTGGGCCAGGATGTCAAATGATTTTGTATGGGTACGAAAGTGTATTTTCCAGAAGCTTTAGCTCTCTAGGTGACATTTCCTTGCCATCTACCAAGATAGTAAAGTGTTTCAGCTCCTGGAAGTACCATAACTTATTATGATACAAATAGGCTAAATAGTTAAGTGTGGTAAAGGCAGAAAAATAGCAGGGAATTGAGCTCTGGGCAGGCCTGAGGACAGCCTCAGATTCAGAGGAGGGAAAAATGGCATCCAGAAAGGGTAGTGTCAATGCATGTTGTTTTTGCTTGACTTCTTTCATTTCTCCTGGCAGTAGTGCCTCAATATTCCTTTGGGGAGCAGTTCTTTATCCTCTTCTAGTCCACGTAGCAGGGCTGCCTCACCCCTGACTCCTGCAATGCCTTGTAAATCAGTCCATTTCAATTTCAGTAATAGTTAAGCATGCTTGTAGCACTAAAGACTGATTCAGCAGTCTTATCCCAACTAGTCTAATAAGCTTCAAATCTTTTGTTTTGAGAAAGGAAAGTTCTCTTCTACTGAAGTTGTAACTCTAGAACTGCCAGTGTCTACCACTGCGATGGGAACGGGATGGGGTGGTCAAAGCCTGGGAATGAAGACAACCTCGAGGAGAGCATGGATGGATCCGAAACATGGAGAGAGAGAGATTCTGGCAACATTTTTTGAGACTCCGTATCAAGCCATGCCTGAATTCAGAGATTCCTCTGGACTTTTCAAGTACAGGTGCCATGGAAATCCTCCCTGCCTCCCCCACTTCGCTTCACATCCCCCCACCCCCCTTTTTAAAAATTCAGTCACTGAGTTGGATTTTCTTTTGGATGTTATTCTTCCAAAGAAGTTCAATATGCTACATGTAGTTTCTGCACTAGAGGTGTAGCTACACCTCTCTCACTGTACCGGGAGCAAGCCTTCAGAGACGTAATGCTGGCAGGCAGGCATTTGTTGTTAGACCTGTTGGGACGGTGCACGGTCCCAGCCACAGAGGTCACATTGCTGATAGGGCCTTTGTCTTAGAAGAGCTGGGAGAGCAGTCATTACCAAGTCCAAGCTCATACTACTCACTGCATGACAGGCCAAAAAATCAAGAGACGAGGTGTTGGGGCAAGGAATAGCAACTTTATTTGGGAAGCCAGGAGACCTAGAAGATGGTGGACTAGTGTCCCAAAGAACCATTTTACCCGTTCAGGCTTCTTTTATATGAAAAGGGGAGGGAGTGTGACTGGTTGTTGCAAACTTCTTGGTGCCAGAATCCTTTGTGCTTCCAGCTGTCCACATAGGTCAGGTCACAATGTTCCTGTAAACTTCTAACAAGCCAATGTTATTCTCTGTTCTGCAACTTTTTATTTCTATACACATGCTTTACACAAGCTTTAAAGGTCAAGCTTGGAAGGCAGAGCCTTGAGAATGGGCTATCATGTACATTTCAGGTTTTTTCTTCTCTGTTACAGTCAGATGACCAAGGCAAGGAAATGGAATAGGACCAGAGTGCCAGGTGAAGATTTCATCTCAAGAACAGTGAAGCTTCCTTAGTCTTAAAAAGAAAAAGGTAAGGGCAGGAATGGCAGGTAGATTTTGTCATCCATGCCAACTCTGATAGACACAGCATGCTTGGATTGCTATGTTGAGAAAGATTTTTGAAACCATATTCAGCTCAGTGGAGTATGCTGACATTGATTATGGATATCTGGTGTGGGCATGGAGAGAAGCAGGAGGGTTGGATGTGATAGATACTTTCCATCTATGGGTAAGCTGTTTCTCAGTAGGAGTACTATTGGCATCTTGGATGGGTCCCTTCTTTACTGTGTGGGACTGTCCAGTGCATTGCAGGGCCTTCATCCACTGAATGCTAGTAGTACCACTCCAGTCACTGTGACAAGCAAAAATCAAATCCCAACATTTTTAAACGCCTCTTACGAGAACAGTACTGCTCTACTTGAAAATCATTAGATTTGACTAAGAGTGACTTGACTTGGACTCACCTGAGAATTGATCTAGAGCTTCTTAAGTTCTTCAAGACTAACAGGAAAAAATGAGGATTTTTCTTTTAGAACCTGAGAACAGACTTGTTACCTGTAGTGGATAGGAATTGAAAATGGAGATAGGAATGAAGAGTCCCTAGTAAAGGGAAGAAGATGCTTATGAGGACAGGAAGTCAGGTAGAACCTGACAGCTGGTGATTAATATGTCATCCCTGGTTGGGGAAAGGGTAGAGGGAGCCTCAGCTATTAGGGAAGGGGTATCCCATTAAACATCAGTGTTATTTGGGGTACGCCCATCCCACCTTAGCATTCCATTGTCTAGGTGTTTCCTCAGGTCAGGAGTGTTATCTTTATATGACAGTTCTCAGGGAGTTGCCCCCTACTTTGTACCTCTGAATCCACTGAACAATATCAGCCACATTAAATTATTTTTGGAACAAGTTAGCATATAAGCCAATGAATGAATAAATAAATGAATAAACTATTCCCTACCCCTTAATTTAAGAGTTCAAGTATCACCTATTTTCATATTCTTTATACCCCTGTCAGTGCCCCTGCAGAGAGAAGTGAGAAAAGAGGGTTTGACCAACAGGCTTGGTATTGTTGCCACTTTCAAGTTTTGCATTTGTCAAAGACCATGAGGAGCACTTTAGTTGGACAAATTGGGTTGTATTATTCATCACCGCGAGCGAGAACACGCATGGAAGCCATAGGGTATCTCAGTAAAAGGATACTAGGAAGGATTTACTGTAGGATTTGGGATTGTTAGGTTGATTTAGGGAAATTTTAAGGAAGACTGGCTTTGCCCTGGATTGGATGCTTTTAGGAAGTGAGAGTAATTCTATGATTTGGTATCTTAAAAAGTCTTATTTAGAAGGAGGGAAGAATAGCCACAGGCTAAAGTTCTAATTGGTAAAGAAGCAACAGTCACTCATATTAGCCTAGATAGGGGATGTTTGGTAGTTTGGATAATGTTTATGTTTTGCCTGTGTTCAGGCGTAATTATGGAGTAGTATTGTCCTTGTCTTGATTCATCATGGTTGCAGAGCAGCTTTGTTGGATATTAATGTTTTGTGAAATTGTTTATGTTAAACAGGAGAACATCAAGGCCTAGCTGTGAGTAGAAGGCCAAACTATAGCAATGCCACGGTCAGCTCCTGGATGTCATGGGTTGCTTGTCTCTTTCTCACATTTTATTATATTTTTTAAATCATGTTTTCTTGCTCCCTCACTGGATTGTAAACTGCACAAGGGCACAGACTTATTTTGATTACCATTGAGGACCCAGAATCTAGCCAAGTCTCTCAGTTTCGTAAGTCCTTAAAGAATATTTACTGAATAAATGAATGAATTGTCCAGTTAGCCTACCAGACTGTGAGTTGCTTAAACTCAGGGGTCACTTCCTACTCAGCTCTGTATTTCTAGAAACAAACACAATTCTGGTGCATCTCATTAAATATATCTTGAGTTAAAGAGGAGGTTTCCATAGGATAAGATTTATTGATTTTTTAAAAATAAGAAAATATAATGAATTCCGCTTTTTGAAGGAAAGATGATGCTTGATTCAAATCGGTTCACTCATGACGAACAAAGGAAAATCACTTCACATTCAAGACTTTTTGGCCTTCTGACATTTTCCACTGTGTTGAATTGTAAGAGTGAGGTGCAAAGCTCTAAGAGAAATTGATATAAATATTTAGTGACAATTTGTATGAAATACAACCTTTCTTCCTTCTACTCTGGCTGTACTGTTATAGGGATTTTAAGCAAAGACAGGTCTTGATTTGTAAACTCTTAACTTACAAATAACCCGGAACTACAAAGATTTGCCTCTCCCCTCAATACTCCCTTCGCTCTGGAGACCCCTCTACTTTGTAATCATGGTGAAATATTATTAGAGCTTTTAGCAAATGTATAAATTTGTATGTGAAGTAGGGGGAAGGGAAAACAATGACTCCCTGAAGAACCATGGGAAAATCTTTTCACTTTTCTGAACCAGAATTTTCTTATTTGTAAAATCACCATAATTATGGTCATTTTGGGTACCTACTGAGATAGGCTCTTTGAGGCTCATAGTGAAAGTGCTCTATGAACTACAAACAGGGAGGATTCATATTGTGGGGCAGCAAAGAGCATAGTGGTCAAGAAAAAGATAAATACGGCAGTGTGGAAAACATAAGTGAAAATATTTGTCTTCAGCAGAAATGTAATAACAACAGTAAGCCAATTACTACATTTTGTGATAAATTATAGTCAGTGGACTTTTGTTATTGCATTTTTCTTGAAAAAGTGGTTCATTAAAAAAAAAAGTAACAGTAGCCACATAGGAAATAAAAAATATTGTTCATCTGTAAATACTTCCTATTTGACTTGGGCAAAGCAATTAACTTTGGAGTCTTTTCTTATTATGTGTAAAAAGGGAATAATCTCATCCCTGCCTACCATGCAGTATTGGTATGGGTTTCATAGGTGCCCTGTTTAGGAAAGTACTTTCTGAACTCTAGCAGGCTGTTAATTATATACCTGTATTACTTATAGTAATAGCCTGAGAGTAATAGTATCTTATTCTTTTTTTTTTTTTCACTTTACCTGCACCTAGCACAGTGTCTGGAACTTACTAGGTGTTTATTAAAGATTCATGAAACAAATGGATAAATAATGAGAGATTGTTTTAAAAAATTCTAAGGCTCTGGCCAATAAGATTCTAATCAAGATAATGTGAAGTTAAGTTGAGGGCTCTGAATGTTAGATTTCTGGAATTGTTTCTTGGTTTCTCCCCTCATGAGCTATGAGATCTTGAATAAGTCCCTAAATTCTCCAAACCTCAATTATAAAATGGGAGTTAATACCAATATCTACTTCATAGGATTGTTTTGAACATTGAATGAGATAATTCTTATGTAGCATCAAGCACAGTGCCTGACATATAATAAACATTAAATTAAAGTCAGGTGTATTTATAAGTTTTCAAAAGCTCCCCATCATGTAGTCTCTTTAATGTTTTATATTTTGGTATATATGTAATAAATATATTTTCAAAAGTCTGATCATACTGTATACATCATTTTATATCCTTAAGTTTTCTCTTTTTTAACTAAACATTGTATCATGATTGTTTTTAGAAAACTTAATGCGTAAAGTCTAGTGGGACTTTTTAAAGATCATATATGGCTTAAAAAGGATGAGCCTTTAAGCAAAATGTTCAGCCAGAGAGTTTTGGTGTTCTCAAGCAGATCAACCATTGACTGCCCCAGGATGCAGAAAGAAAATATCAGACAGAACCTGAACTGGAGCCTGAAGGATGGAGGCGCATGTGTTGTCAGTGTAAAAGTGTGCTTGACCCCCTCATCTTATTATGTACATGCCCTGGCCTCACATTTGGAATGCCTTCATAATCTGAAAAGAAAGCAACTATAGGCTAAAGAAGATACTGTGAAAGTTGGAAACTCAAATAATTCTTATGTGTGAAATCTCTGAAACTGCTGGGCATGAGAAGCAGAATGGATTTCTCAACTGGCCTGGGACAAGAAGATTCTCATGACATAGGTGTACTAAACATCAGGGAGAGGCATGGACAAGGATGTTTAAGTGGCAGTACCACCCTGGGAAAAGGAGCAGATTTAATTTGAGAAAACTGTACTTCCCTTCAGTCCTGTTACTGTCTTTGGAGATGCTAAGAACTATTTGGGAAATGAAAACCTTGGGAAATACTAAATTTCCTGCCAGTAAATTCAGAGATCACTGGGTTATCTACATTTTTAGCATTACCATAAGCAGTGACACATTTCCTTCTCTGTTAGGAACTATTAATTACAGATATAAATTATTGAAACCAATCATCTATTGTTAGAATACTTACTTTTCCCTTGTATGTTACTCTTAGAACTATTATGCTAAACAGATCTGTACATTATTCTTTGACAACACCTTTAATACTTTCTGTAGCACCCACAGTAGCCAAAACAATTTGAGAAAGAACAAAGTTGAAGAATCCACCTTCCTAATTTCAAAACTTACTGCAAAGCTACAGAAATCAAGACAGTGTGGTACTGGCATAAGGATAGACATATAGACCAATGGAATAGAATTTAGAGTCCAGACATAAACCCTTATATTTATGGTCAATTGATTTTCAACAATGATGTTAAGACGCTTCAGTGGGAAAGAGTAGTCTTCAACAAATGGTGTGGAGACAACTGGATATCCACATACCAAAAGTGAAGTTGGGTCCTCTACCTCATACCATATACAAAAATTAACTCAAAATGGGTCAAAGAGATAAGTGTAAGAGTTAAAATTATAAAACTCTTGGAAGAAAACACAGGAGTAAATCTCTATGACCTTGGGTTAAGCAACTGTTTCTTAGATATGACAATAAAAGCACAGCAACAGATAGATAAATTGGACTTCATCAAAATTAAAATCTTCTGTGCTTCATAGGACACCATCAATAAATGAAAAGACAACCCACAAAATGGGAGAAAATATTTGCAAATCTATATCTGATTAGATACAAGTTCCTTGTATCCAAAATATATAAAGAACTCTTACAGCTCAACAATAAAAAGGCAAATAATCTGATTAAAAAGTCAGCAAAGAGTTTGGATAGTAATTTATCCAAAGAAGATATACAAATGGCTAGTCAGTCCATGAAAAAATATTAAATATCATTTCTCACTAGAGAAATTCAAATTATAACCATGAGATGCCACTTCACATCCACTAAGATTGGTTGTCATAAAAAAGGTGGACAATAACAGATGTTGATGAGGTTGGGGAGAAATTGGAACTCTCACATATTGCTGATGAGATTGTAAAATGTTGCAGCTGCTTTGGATAACAGTTTGACAGTCTGGTGAAATGTTAGACATAGAGTTACTATATGACTCAGAAATTCCACTCCTAGATATATACCCAAGAGAATGAAAAGATATGTCCACACAAAACCTTGTATATGAATATTCACAGAATATTATTTATAATAGCCAAAAAGTATATACAACCCAATGTCCATTAATGGACAAACGGATAAAAACAATGTGGTATAGCCATACAGTGGAATATTACTCAGCCATAAAAAAGCATAAATAACTGATACATTGTACAACGTGGATGAACCTTGATAACCTAATGCTGAAGGAAAGAAGTCGGAAACAAAAAGCCACATATTGTATGACTCCATTTATATTGATTGTCTAGAATAGGCAAATCCATAAAGGCAGAAAGTAAACTGGTGATTCCCAGGTACTGGGGGGATGGTAGAATGGATACAGGTTTATTTTTGATGAAAATTATTCTGAAGTTAGATAGTGGTGATGGTTTCACAACTCTGTGAATATACTAAAACCTGGAGTATATACTTCAACAGAGTAATATTCATCCTCCTTTTAAACTAAAACCCTAAGGATAAATTCTTAGCCCTGAGAAGTTACTTTTCATTTCCCTGAAACCTTGGGATCCTAGGATAGTGGGTAGACAGTAAGTTTGAAGAAAGGATGGAAGTGAAGAGCTAGTAATAAATTTGGGAGAAGGAGTAGCAATCATCTGTACAGTTTCTCTTCCCTCTAAGGAATGTCGGTGTGTTCCATGGGATTATCATGAGCACTCCCTTGGAGGCCTATAAAGTGAGGTTTTGAGATTGTCTGGAAGATACTGTTGTAATGGCTGAAGATTACTATGATATAGGTTTTATAGTCTGAGTGACGGAAAGACTTGGTAAATATGGAAGGAGAACTAGGGGCTAGGTATGAAAGCCTGTTGATGGTAAGATGACAACTATTCCGGTCTGTCCGAGACTGTCCTGTTTTAGCACTCAAAGTTTTGCATCCCAGGAAAACCCTCAGTCTCAGGCAAACTGGGACAGTTGGTCCTCTAGTTAGAAGCAACATAACAAGAACACTGATGGTCTCCTATGTGACAGGTATTATGCTAGGCTCCCTTTATGGATTATCTTTTTCAGTTCTCACGGCCAACCTCTCAGGTAATTACTGAGGTTAATTATCGTCCTAGATCATAGTTTAAATAGAAGAACTGAAATTCCAATTCAGGTCAATAAGGATCGGTCTTCACTCTTAACCACACTCTCAATTCTGAGAGATTGAGTCCATACAACAAGTGACAAAACTTAAAAAAAAAAAACCTATAAAGGGTTAAGTTTAAAAATGCTTTTTATACCCATTATCACTTTCATTCTCCCCAAGAATTCATTCATTCAATAAGTACTTACGGTGCTTTTGAGGTACTAGACATTGTGCTAAGTACTTTGAATAAATCAAAAACCTGCCTTCTGACTTCATGGAGCTTAAAATTAGGAAATAAAGAAATAGAAAAAAGGGGACTTTCCTGGTGGTGCAGTGGTTAAGAATCCTCCTGCCAATGCAGGGGACATGGGTTTGAGCCCTGGTCCGGGAAGATCCCACATGCTGCGGAGCAACTAAGCCCGTGCGCCACAACTACTGAGCCTGCGCTCTAGAGCCCGTGAGCCACAACTCCTGAAGCCCACGCACCACAGCTACTGAAGCCCGTGCGCCTAGAGCCCATGCTCCGCAACAAGAGAAGCCACTGCAACGAGAAGCCCACGCATCACAACAGAGAGTAGCCCCTGCTCGCTGCAACTAGAGAAAGCCTGTGTGCAGCAACGAAGACCCAAAAAGCAGCCAAAAATAAGTAAATAATTAATTTAAAAAAGAAATAGAAAATAAAGTGTGAGTTATAAGAATTACGAAGGAAACAAAGCATATTAACATGGAAAATGTCAGAGATAAATCTGTGTTAGGTAGGATGGTCAGGGAAGGCATCTGTGAGGAAGAGATATATAGGCTGAAACTTAAATGAAGAGGAAGAACTAGCCCTATGAAAATCGTAGGGAGAACATTCTTATGTTTGTCCAAAGGTCCTGAAGCAGGAAAGAGCTTTGTGCATTTGAAAGTATTAGGAAAGAAGAGTCAGTGTGGTCAGAGCATATTTAGCAAGTGAAGCAGTAAATCTCATATTTGTAAATAAGAACTCAAGGTTTAGAGAAGTTATGAGATTTCCCAGTATCACTTAACCACAAGGGCAGGACTCAACCCAGGATCTTCTGACTAAGTACTGAGACTTGTTGCTTTAATTGTTATCTTGAAAAGGGCGATTTGTCTTGACAGCTATGATTTTCAAACATTTTAGGAACAAAACCTTTTTCACATAAGACCTCATATTGAAACCTAATGTTCAACACTGATAGAGGGAGGCTTCTCTGCTAGAATTGGAGGTGGGACTCAAAATCTCACTTGTTTAGTGCCTGTTACCCCACGCCCCTTGGATTCAACCAACAGAACTGAAACTCCAATGACGCTGTTTTCAGTTTAGAGGATCACATCTTAAGGAGTTCACACACATTTTCCAAAATATGTAGAAGTGTTATCAGTCAGCTCCACATTAGATTCTCAAAAGAGGGTTCTGTTTGGGGATTGAGGTTTTCACTTACATGTTCGCAAAGCAGTACACGCAGGAGTTAGAATATGTAACATTATTAGAAGCACATAATGGGCTGACTTTTATGGAGCATATGTGTTTCCGTTGTATAGCCTTCTTTTGATAATGATGGCACGAAATGTCCTAAAACAAAACTCAGAGGTCAGACTCTCTACCCAGCATGATCTCTTAATGGCTTCTAATATAAGTTCTCGGGTGTTTTGTGCAGAGAGGAGATAATGATCAAATATGTCTTCTTTTAGACTTCAAACATGAAAACTCTTAAATTCAGCAGTCAGAGTCTTTGGAATTTTCTCTCTGAAAGGCAGCTGAGGCTGTTCAGCCCTAATCCTTGACTATTTTGTATCTGTAACTTCTTAGAAGGGAAGTAGATTATTCTGGGACGTGGCAATAATGGCTATAACCACTGTCTAGGAATGACTATAACTGTTGTCCAGGTGCCTCTGGAGTCAGTTTAGTTCATCAAAATCCACCCTCCTTTAACTCTTGTGCCTGGATTGGTCTACCCTGTGTGGTCCCACTCTGGCACTGGCTATAGTTCAGTCTTTTGGGGATTAGGAAGCTGGAATAGTGAGGGAAGAAGCTACCAGGTTCAGATTTTACCAGTATCTCCCCCATTTTATCCTGATTTCTTCAATATTACCAGAGTTGGAGTAAGCTGGTCTTAGAGGAACTTGAGTGACAGAATAATTTGTCTGTAGGCAACAGGGAGACTTGGAAAGTTCATGAGAACTGTGTAATGAGCAGATTAGGAATGAGCTGCCACAGTTCCCTACTCTATAGGTTCAGATCACAGTCTATCCATATATCCAGTTTTTTAGCCTACTGCCCTGTGTACAAAACTTCAGTGGCTCCCATTACTTACAGTAATGTTTCTCAGATTTCAGTCACTTGGTTCATGATTCCTTCTGAATTCATATGCCATTTTTCTTTAATTGGCTGCCTTTTTAAACTTGACTAGTCACCTTAGATTGGTCCTAAGCATGAATATCCATGATATCTTGAATTTGAAGTTGTACTTATATTTTTTCTAACACACATTTTAAAAAGCTATAATTATTGCAGTAAAAGATATTCATTGGCATATTTACTAAAATCATCACTAATACTATAGGAAGGTACTCAAATCACTCTTTGGGAAATACTGTTTTTGTCTCTTATCTCGTCTTTTAATGATTAAGCCCATATGGTTTGTTTGGGAAGTTTTTACTGAAGAATTGATTCTTTAGTGTGTTCCTAAAGAATGAAAATGACTTCTAAAATTGGATATAAGTATAGAACGAAGGATAATTTAATTAGAGGGAATTACAGTACAAAGACAAACTGGAATAGCAGGGACCCCAAAATGGTTTAAGTTAGCTAGAACCTAAAGTGAGAGAAGGGGAGTTCTCCTTTTACGGACAAAGAGGCTGGGTCAAGGAGGATATGCAAAAAGTTTACCCTAAGGGTAGTAGGAGTCCTGCTTTAAGGAGGGCGGCAGCTCAATCAGATTTGCATTTTAGTAGGCCCATTCTTATGGTTGTGGAGAAGATTAGTGCAGGGATTGACAGACTTTTCCTATTAAGATCCAGGTAGTAGATATTTTCCAATTAAAAGCCATACTACACTCTCTGTTGCCCAGCTTTGTTGTTGAAAGCAGCCAGAGACAGTATGTAAACAAATGAGTGTGCCTGTGTTCCAATGAAATTCTATTTTCAAAAAGTGGTGGCCATGGTTTGCCAACCCCTGGGTCAAACTAAGTGCAAGGAATTCGTTAGATGGCTCTTGAAATAATATGGGCAAAAAGTCAGAAGGGCTTGAATGAAAGCATCAGCAACGAATTTAGAGGGAAGAAAGTTATTACAAAACAAAAATTAGGAGCTTTAATTGCTAGCAGTAGATAAGGAGGTGAGGGAGCATAAGAGACAGGGATGAGTCCTGGTTTTCCTCAGTATTTATTTTGACAGAGATGTTTAGCTTGAGCCATATAAATTGCCATTGTGTAGCTCAAAAATGGTCAAATATTAGCAGTTTTATATGGTTTAATATGGTTCAACCTAATAGAAATACTACAGGCTTAGGATTGTAAAATCATTCTTATGCAGGAAGTAGCAAACTTACCTTATATGCAATGTTACCAAAAATATCTGGAAAAAAAAATTTAGTAAAAGGATCAAAAAAATGTAGTGTTGAGATGTGAACAGCTACTTTGCCCATTAAGTAACCTCATGTAAATTAATAACCATGAAAATCATAGAAAAATATGAGGCTTCTTCACACAAGGTTTGTCTGACCAGGCTGATTCCCAAACACTGTTTCCTTCCCCTCCTCATGCCTGACACACAGTGTGCCACCTGAGAATTCAGCCTTAGCCCATTCTAGCTTTAATGCTGACCTTAAGCAGGAGAGATTTAAGCCCTGGGACTCAACATATCATCCACTGCTGGGCAGCTCACACATTGTCTAGACCCATTTTAGAGACAAGTCTAGTTCTTGATAGTCGCCCTGGCTACCTGCTGACAGAACTCTTAGATACCTGCCTTCATAAATATATATATATGTTTTATTTCCTGTCTTGAATATACTCTTTCCAAATTCTGTATGTTTCTAAGGAAGCGTCTTCCTTTGTTGGCCTCTGTGTCAACAACTGCTTACCCAAACTAGTAACGGTTCCTATTACCTTCATCCTTTATGTCTACCTCACAGCCTTGACTTCTTTCAGCTCTGAAGCTGAAACTTCTCTTTGCCTCCCCCTCTATCTGTGCCATCTTGCCAGCAGATTGTTTCACATCACGGACTTCCCTTGTTGGTGTCATTTTGCTGGACTTACTTAGGAAGAGCTGAGCCCTCTCTTGAGATTTGGTAACATCGGGTTGTGCTGTAATAGTAAGCCACGTCAGAAACTGACCCTGCTTTGTGTAGAAGGCCTTTGTGTGTTTGCTCACACACAGCACAAGTGTGTGGGGGTGTCTGGCTGGTGAGCAAGTATCAGGAAGAAGAGGGAGGAGAGAGGAAATTGATTATCAAGTCAGAGACTGACTATTTATCAAATGTTCGTTGTACATTTTAGGGATCATCCCTTACAATATCTTGAGTCTGAACCTCTCTGTGGCAGAATTCTTGGGATATTCAAAAATGGACTCAACCACCAATAATCATTTTAGTTGAGGTAGTGAATTCGTTAACTCCAAGAGAAATGTCAAAATTTCAAAAATCCCAACATCTAGAAGTCAGTTATCATTGTCTGGTTACTTCCCTTAGAAGATCAAATGTTTACTCCCTCCCTGAGGTTCTGTGATACATCCTTACATGAGAAATAGCCAATAGCCAAGACAGCCACAGAGAAAGGTTTCATCTTTTCCATAAAGAACAATATGATTCATCCACCAGAGGTCCTTCAGTTGAAAGTTCATAGCAAATCCTCAAAGGCTCAGTTCTGTTGATGATCTGAGAGCTGTGGCCCCATTATGAGAACCTTAGAATCCATTATGAAGTCACTTTGCGAATAACTGTTTACATATGACACTGAGGGCAAAGTCATCCTGTCACTAAAGAACAAGACTTCCAGGTAAAATGTTTCCTTCTTAACAGGCTTTGGAGCTGAGGCTTTGACAGCATGATATAACTTTGTTTTGTTTGATTGTTAAATTATTATTCAGTTCCATAGAAGTATATCTATATATTTTAACTAGCAAGAAGAAACAAATGTGAAAAAGATGAACTTAGAATGAGTAATTTTGGGAAACTTTTAAAAAATTTACGTCTGCCTTCAACACCTGCTCCCCTCAACCCAAAGATTCTGATTCAGTAGGTCTAGAGTATGACTCAGACATATAACACACACACACACACACACCCCCACACATTTAAACTGCATAGTAGAATCTGATTCGCCTCTTTAATTGAGAACCAAGGATTAGGAGACTATAATTCTCTACTAAAGAGTTGATTTTGGGGGTCCTTTCCTCTCTTACTTCCTAAAGGCAATTGTTCTGTTTTGTTAGAGCAATCTCCTTTTTTTAAAAATTGAAATATTGTTGATTTATAATATTGTATTTTTTCAGGCATACAGCAAAGTGATTCAGTTATTTTTATATATATATATATATATATATATATATTCAGATTACTTTCCATTATGGGTTAATACAAGATATTGGATATAGTTCCCTGTGTTACACAGTAAATCCTCTTTGCTTATCTATTTTATGTATAGTAGTTTGTGTCTGTTAATCCCATACTCTAATTTATTCCTCTTCACCTCACTTTTCCCTTTGGTAACCATAAGTTTTCTATATCTGTGAGTCTGTTTCTGTCTTGTAGATAAATTCATTTGTATTATTTTTTAGATTCCACATATAAATGATATCATATAATATTTGTTTCTGTCTGACTTCAATTAGTGTTATATTCTCTAGGTCCATCCTTGTTGCTGCAAATGGCAATATTTCATTCTTTTTTATGGCTGAGGAATATTCCATTGTATATCTATACCTTCTTAAACCAGTCGTCTCTTGATGGGCATTTGGGTTCCATGTCTTGGCTATTGTAAATGGTGCTGCTGTTAATATTGGGGTACATGTATCTTTTCAAATTAGAATTTTCATCTTTTCTGGTATATGCCCAAGAGTGGAATTGCTGGATCATATCATTGCTCTATTTTTAGTTTTTTAAGGAACCTCCATAATGTTTTACATAGTGGCTGCACCAGTTTATATTCTCACCAATAGTGTAGGAGGGTTGCCTTTTCTCCACACCCTTTCCAGCATTTATTTTTTTGTAGACTTTTTGATGATGGCCATTCTGATCAGTGTGAAGTGATGCCTCATTGTGGTTTTGATTTGCATTTCTCTAATAATTAGCAATGTTGAGCATTTTTTCATGTGCTATGTTGGCCATCTGTATGTCTTCTTTGGAGAAATGTCTATTTAGGTCTTCTCATTTTTTTGATTGGGTTGCTTGTTTTTTTGATATTGAGTTGTATGAGCTGTTTGTATATTTTGGAGCATTAACCCCTTGTCAGTCGCATTGTTTGCAAATGTTTTCTCCCATTCTGTAGGTTGTTTTTTCATTTTGTTGGTTTCCTTTGCTGTGTAAAAGCTTTTAAGTTTGATTAGGTCCCATTTGTTTATTTTTACTTTTAGTTCTTTTGTCTTGGGAGATCTAAGAAAATACTGCTATGATTTATGTCAGAGAATGTTTTGCTTTTGTCTCTTCTAGGAGTTTTAGGCTGTTGTGTCTTATATTTAGGTTTTTAAACCATATTGAGTTTCTTTTTGTGTATGGTTTGGAAGTGCTCTAATTTCATTGATTTACATGAGGCTGTCCAGCTTTACCAACACCACTTGCTGAAGAGACTATCTTTTCACCATTGTATATTCTTGTCTCCTTTGTTGTAGGTTAATTAACTGTAGTCATGTGGGTTTATTTCTGGGCACTCTATTTTGTTCCATTGATCTATATGTCTGTTTTTGTGCCAGTACAATGTTGCTTTGATTACTGTAGCTTTGTAGTACTGTCTGAAGTATGGGAGGGGGTTATGCCTCCAGCTTTGTTCTTTTTCCCCAGGATTGCTTTGGCAATTCTGGGTCTTTTGTTTATTTTTACTTTTAGTTCTTTTGTCTTGGGAGATCTAAGAAAATACTGCTATGATTTATGTCAGAGAATGTTTTGCTTTTGTCTCTTCTAGGAGTTTTAGGCTGTTGTGTCTTATATTTAGGTTTTTAAACCATATTGAGTTTCTTTTTGTGTATGGTTTGGAAGTGCTCTAATTTCATTGATTTACATGAGGCTGTCCAGCTTTACCAACACCACTTGCTGAAGAGACTATCTTTTCACCATTGTATATTCTTGTCTCCTTTGTTGTAGGTTAATTAACTGTAGTCATGTGGGTTTATTTCTGGGCACTCTATTTTGTTCCATTGATCTATATGTCTGTTTTTGTGCCAGTACAATGTTGCTTTGATTACTGTAGCTTTGTAGTACTGTCTGAAGTATGGGAGGGGGTTATGCCTCCAGCTTTGTTCTTTTTCCCCAGGATTGCTTTGGCAATTCTGGGTCTTTTGTGGTTCCATATAAATTTTAGGATTATTTGTTCTAGTTCTGTGAAAAATGTAATGGGTTTTTTGGTAGGAATTACATTAAATCTGTAGATTGCTTTTAGTTATATGGCCATTTTAACAATATTAATTCTTCTAATCCAAGAGCATAGGTTAGCTTTCCATTTCTTTGAGTCATCTTTAGTTTCCTTTATCAATGTGTTATAGTTTTCAACGTACAGGTCTTTCAACTCTTTGGTTAAGTTTATTCCTAGATATTTTAGTTTTTTTTGACATGCTTTTACATGGGACATTTTTTTTTAACTTTCTGATATTTCATTGTTGGTGTAAAGAAATGCAACAGATTTCTTTATATTAATCTTCTACTACCTTGTTGAATTCATTTATTAGTTCTAAGACTATTTGTGTGGAGTCTTTAGGGTTCTCTAGATAGAATATCATGTCATCTGAAAATAGTGTCATTTTTACCTCTTCCTTTCCAATTTGAATACCTCTAATTTCCTTTTTTTTTTTTGTCTGATAGCTGTGGCTAGGACTTCGGACATTATGTTGAAGAGAGTGATGAAAGTGGGCATTCTTGTCTTGTTCCAGAGTTTAGTGGGAAAGCTTTCAGCTTTTCACTGTTGAGTATTATGTTAGCTGTGGAATTGTCATAAGTGGCTTTTATTGTGTTGACATATGTTCCCTCTAGACCTACTTTGGTGAGAGCTTTTAGCATAAATGGATGTTGAATTTTATCAAATGCTTTTTCTGCTTCTGTTGAGGTGATCATGTGCTTTTTATCTTTTCTTTTGTTAATGTGGTGCATCACATTGTTTGATTTGCATATGTTAAAACATCCTTGTGACCCTGGAATGAACCTAAATTTATCATAGTGTATGATCCTTTTTATGTGTTGTTGGATTGGTTTGCTAATATTTTGCTGAGGATTTTTTCATCTGTATTCGTCAAAGATATTGGCCTATAATTTTCTTTTTTTGTAGTGTCTTTGTCTGGTTTTGGTATCAGGGTAATGGTGGCTTCATAGAGTGAATTTGGAAGTGTTTCCTCCTTGTTAATCTTTTGTAAGAGTTTGAGAAGGATCAGTATAACTTCTTCTTTTTGTTTGGTAGAATTCCCCAATGAAGCTATCCGATCTTGGACTTCTGTTTGTGGAGATGTTTTTTTAAATTACAGATTCTATTTCATGTCTAGTGATTGGTCTGTTCAAATTATCTGTTTATTCTTGACTCAATTTTAGCAGGCTGTAAGTTTCTAGAATCTTGTACATTTCTTCTGGGTTGTCCAATTTGTTGAAATACAACTGTTCATAGTATTCTCTTACTATTTTCTATTTGTTATTTCTCCTCTTTCATTTCTTATTTTGTTTATTTGGGTCCCCTGTTTTTTTCTCGGTGAGGCTGGCTGGAGGTTTTTTATCTTGTTTGTCCTTTCAAAAAAACAGCTTTTGGTTCTACTGATCTTTTCTATTGTTTTTTAAATCTGTATTTATCTCCTCTCTGATCTTTATTATTTCCTTCATTCTGCTGACTTTGAGTTTTGTGTGTTCTTTTTCTAATTCTTTTAGGTGGTAGGTTAGGTTTATTTGCGATATTCTTATTTCTTTTTTTTTTTTCAACTTTATTTTTATTTAAAATGAGGCCATATTTTCCTATTATAAAAAGAGAGTTTAACTAGAACTGTCAGTTTTCTCATCTGTAAAACAAGAGCACTGAATCAGCTGACTATATTCATTCAGAACTCAATTCTTTATCGTATGATCACTAAGGTTCTCCCTAAATCTAATATACTAAGGTTCTAAGGAAAGGAAAATACATTACTAACGACATGTTTTGATTTTTATTTCTTAGAGTTCAAATGTCCACCATTCACCTTGGTCTAAGCTTAAGGAACCATTCAGGGGGATACAATGCAGATGGGAGGGGAAAACAGAACCCTCACACAAGCTGTGCCGTGTTGCAATCAGGCTTCCATTTGAAAAATAATCTTCTTTATAGCTTTAAAGTGATAACTTTGCACCAGCAATGCTTCTTGTTTCAAATGGATTTTCTCTGGCTCTTCCTGAACACTTTCTGAGGAATCATCGACCTCTTTGATTTCTGAGGAGGAAGGACTCTCTACTGTCACAGCCACAGGAAATTCTGATGGACCTTTGTTAACATACTTAAGTCTCTCTCTCTCAGAACTAGCCCAGTTAGCTCCATGTTCCTTAGTGCACCCGACGCACTTACACAGCATTTATGAGCTTTACACAACTGGAAGGTCACATCTTTATTTCTTATCGCAGGAACACAACTTCTGTAAACTTTATTTCTGTCACAACACCTGAATGGGATGCAAAGAATAATCTGACTTCTCTTCACCAGGGGATGAGTTGAACTGTCCTTGGAAAAGAGATAACAGATGGTGTGAACCCCAGATCCTACTGCATAGCACAGGGAACTCTACTTCATATCCTGTAACAAACTGTACGGGAAAAGAATCTGTCTCACCAAGCCGTGGCTGGAAGAAGCTCTGGATACAGATCAGGGGCAGAGGGTGCTCAGGAGCGGCGCCCAGTCCACCCCGTGGAGGCGGTCGGTGTTAAGTCCAGCAGGCCCTCCCGCAGGGAAGCATGCACAGCGGGCAGAGGCTCCGAGTCCTGCAGCGCGCACAGGTCCTCAGCGCGAGAAGAGGTCGGCCGCGCTGTCCCGGCGCAGTTTCACCGAGTGATCATGGCCCAACCGCAGCCTCGGGGACGCTGGCTGCGGACACTATGCCCACACCTGCCTGGGGGCCCCAGCTCGCCTCCTGGCCCCTCGGGCGCCCACTGCCCGGAGGCTGCGGCCCCTCAGCGTGCGCAGGACCGGCATCGCAGCCAGAAAACATAGGGCCACGGGCCCCAGCTAGGCCGGCCCCTCCATGCCGCACTCCGGAGCCCCCGCGTGGCCTAGTGTTGGTGCCGACATCAACGTCCTCCGCGCCGCAGGGCTGGGGTTTAAGCCCTATGAGAAACAGTTATCTACTGTGGCCCTGAAGGGGTGTTTTTATGTGGGAGTGTCCCTGCGTAGACTGTGAGTTGAATATTTTTGGCACCAGGGCTGTTTTTGGTATAGATGCCAGCCACGTCTTTCCTCAGAGTGTGCTGTCTGTTATCCCCTTAATAGGCGGTGTGATGGTGTTGTGGTGTCCAGAGCCTGCACTGGATGTTCAGTGGGGCCTCCTCTTTGCTCTGTGCCTGTCACAGCCCTGTTGGGGGCCCTCTTGGCAGTCTTTGCACAGCTAGACTGAGTCCTCTCCCAGGGCCCATCTTCCCAAGATTCAGTGCCTAGGTGCAGTTTGTACCAGCAGCTCTGCCCAGTGTGCATTTTGGACTGTGAAGTGTGGCAAGGAGGCAGCTGTCAGTGCTGTTCTCTCTCCACCCTGATTGCTAGCAAGCCAGCAATGCGCACTCCTAATGAGCAGAGTCCAGACCCCTCCTGCCCCTCTTTCTGTCTTGGTGGACCTCCCAGCAGGCAAGGGGGCCTCCCAGGGTGAGGGGCCGCTTGTGTGGACCTTGCCTCCTTTACAGATCCCTCCTAGGGACACTAGTCCCATTCCGATGACCCCCCTTTTTTTGCCATTATACTCTGTTACATGGGGATCTTTCTTGCAGCTTTGGTTATATAAGAGATCTTCTGCCTCCCAGTTTCTGTGAGAATTGTTCCATGTGTATATATATTTTTGATGTGTTTGTTGGGGGAAGGTGAGGTCCACGTCCTCCTACTCTGCCATCTTTATCCTTTCCTAGAGTGATCTCTTTACCCTTTATTATTACCGTACCCATTCCTACTTCCCTGTTCATAGCATCTGCTAGCTCATATTTAACATAAAACATATTAAATAAATAACCAGGGTGCATGCATGGGGACTCAAGTCCATTATATGTGATTTCTATTATAATACGTGGCTTGTATAAAAAGGCAGCGTCCTGCAGATCATGAATAAGCAGTAATTCTGTGCTGAAGGTTGTGTTATGACCAAGTGCAATAGGGCTTAATTCATATTGTTACCAAAACAAACATATGAGAAAATCAGGCCTAACTCCTAAGGAAAGAAGTCTTATTTTAAAAATACCATCAGTTCTCAGATTTCCCCAGGATGCCCCACTGGGGAATTTGACTCCAGAGCTCATCAACTTAACCACTCTATTATTTAGCATTTTGGCTCAACATAAAGAGTTCATTGAGGACAAGGATGAACTTACCATTGCATCTTGGGCCCCTAGCCCAGTGCCTGGCATATGAGTGGTTAAAAGATAGTGAGCAAACAATTTTCTGAATCTTCAAGATGCCTAACAGTGACACAGGCTGCCTTAGGGAGGCCTGAATTCCCCATCTTCAGGGCTATCCAGACAGGAGTAAAAGTTGAATAATGATCTCTCAGAGATATGGAATCAGATTCCTCTCTGAATGGAAAAATTAAAGGTCTTTGGTCTTTTTCAAGCACTGAGATTCTGTGATTTCTTGATAGTCATAAAAATGCATTTTCACAGTGCCAGGCAACTGTGAGGTGACAATATCTGAGAATTCTTTGGGCAAAAGATAGTCATGGGGCTGCTTTTGTCTGGGGCATGGCTAGGGCGGTGCTGAAAGGGAGATATACACTGAAGACAGATGGAAAGCAAAGGCAAAGGGACAGGAGTCAAGTGCTATTTTCATTTGCTTGAGGTGACCAGGGGCAGTGAGGTAAAGTCAAGACAGGTGACCTAGCAGCATCAGCCAAGCCTCCTGTACTTGCATTATTTTCGTAATTCATCTTGATTATTAAATCATCTCTTAGTGATTTGAGATGGTGAAAGCATGCTAGAAGTTTTTGCCAAGCTGGGAGAAGGCTTCATTTAGGAAAACAAAGCTTACAGCCAGAAAGTAGAAATAGGAATACAAGACTCAAACTTCTCAGGGATACCGCGTATACTGCTGGTCTGTTTGTGACCACCTAGAGGGGTGGGATAGGGAGGGTGGGAGGGAGGGAGACGTAAGAGGGAAGAGATATGGGAACATATGTATATGTACAACTGATTCACTTTGTTGTAAAGCAGAAAATAACACACCATTGTAAAGCATTTATACTCCAATAAAGATGTTAAAAATAAATAAATAAATATTATGAAAATAATGACTGCAAAGGCAGGCATTTAAAAAATAAATAAATAAAATAAAATACTTAAGACCAGAAGAGCTTCTTCAAACTAACAGCCATGATAAATGTAGATTCTCCCTGATATTATAATTAATGACAAGGTCTTACAGAGTCCAAAGGAGTCAGCTTTACCTGTATGCTACCTGTGTTCTGGTAGCACCTAATGGTGTTCCAAGCATATTCTAATAACAACAACAGGAACAATAGCAACAACAACATTTATATGTTTTAATATTGTTAACCTTTTTATATGTTCTAAGTACTTCCCTTCCATGCTAATTCTTACAATAGTTTTGAAAATTAAGTATCACTGCTACCATCTTTAACCCTTTGCAGAAGGGACTTCTTTGCCCTTGACCCCCAAGTTTCTCCAGCCATGCCTCTCCCTATAGGGCTAGGAGCTTGTAGGTCAAAAACATGCCCTGCACCTGGAACCCTGAACTCCTGAATTCCCATCCCAAGCAGACTTGATCCTGCTTACAGGGCCTATGTAAATGTCTTCCTCGGCTCCATTCTCCAAGGCAGCCTGTGTTGCTGGGATGCACACCCTTCACCCCAAGTTGTGACCTAGGCATGACCATTTGCTGGGGTTTGAGTGAAGTTTGGACATGCAGGCTTTGGTGTGTAGGTCCATGTGCATGAGGCTCTTCATGAGGCATGGCAGGATTGGGAGTGGAGAGAAGAGAGATACTGCATGCAGTCCAGGAGAGAGACTGATGACCCGGGGCCAATTTCTCCCATGCCACCATATTCCAGGAAAGAATTCTAAGGAGTCTGAGAATTTTACCTTTCAACCTGGGTTATCATATTGCAATAAAGCTATTATTTGCCAAGGTAGGAGGATATAATTTTATTTAAATGTGTCTTAGCTATAAATTTTCAGTACATGGGCTTCCATTTTAATTTTTGCCCTGAGCTCCCAAATATAATGCATGGGTCTAGATATTACTCTCATTTTTTTTTTTTTTTTTTTTTTTTTGCGGTACGCGGGCCTCTCACTGTTGTGGCCTCTCCCGTTGACTGCTGTGGACTCTCCCCTTGCGGAGCACAGGCTCCGGACGCGCAGGCTCAGCGGCCATGGCTCACGGGCCTAGCCGCTCCACGGCATGTGGGATCTTCCCGGACCGGGGCACGAACCCGTGTCTCCTGCATCGACAGGCGGACTCTCGACCACTGCGCCACCAGGGAAGCCCTACTCTCATTTTAAAAATGTGTTAACAACTCTAAGATGACAAGTGACTGGCTTATAATCATAAAGTGAGACTAGATTTAAGACCAGCACTCTTTGACACATCATGCCTGTGCCCTTTCCACCACATGTTTCCGCTCATGTATATTATGACATGGTCCTCACTTTATGAAGTGGGGTTACTTCTGTTTCCATTTTTGCCACTTTTTGAGGACTCTGACTTAGAGACCTGAAATGACTTGTCCAAGGTCCCATGGCACAGCCAGTCCTTAACCCATCTTTTGACTCAAATTGGTAAGAATTGTCATATGTCATGCTTAGATGAAGAGAATATTTTCCAAGAATGTTTAACCTGGAAAATAGAAGACTGAGTATGAACCATGAAAGTCATTTAAAATCTATGATAGTCTGTCACTGAGAAGAAGAAACAGACTTGGTCTATGTGGGCACTGCGAGACAGAACTAGAACCCATGGGTAGAAACTAAAGGGAGAAATAGAGATTCAACACGTGGAAGAACTTTCCAACCGTTCAAAGCTTTCAGTTGTCAAGTTGATGAGCTCTCCATTGCTAGAGGTGTCCAAGTAGAAGCTGTCACCGATGTTGTGAGGAGGGTTTCTGCATTTGTTATCTGGATTCCTTTGGCTTTTCTCTGAAGTCCCTTCTAGAAATTCAAAATTCCAGTACTCTAATTCTATAACCAAATGGCCTTTAGTTGAAAACCACTTCCAGGGTGAGTGGAAAAATCCATGCAGCCTCAGGGGCTGTACCTGATACCTTCAGTTCACTTCTCCCTTCTTCACCCTGCTCTGTGCCCTGGGACGCTAACTGCTGCGGACTTTATCACAGGACTCTTTGCCCTGTAGCTCCTGGTTAATTCATCCAATGGAGAATGCAGGCAGGAGATCAAGGAGGGAGGTGCCCTCCCTATAGGGTCTCCATAGACTACTTTTCCTTTAATGTGTCAGGTTCTGTCACATCATGTTCTCCACAGAGGGCTTCCTCTTTCTGGGTTTCCTCCTGTTTCCCCTTCAGGCCTAGGGATGGCAAGGGTGTACTTCTGCTGTCATGGGCTCTAAGTTACTGGAATACTCCCTGTGATTTCTGTACACTATGCCCGCAGCTTAGTAAACAGGCCCCTAATTCAGCTCTTCTCAAAGTAAGCATTTTGAGTGTGGTGTTTCCTGCTTGACCCCATATGATTCATTAATCCTGAGGCGACTACACTTTTCCTAAGGGGAAATCTTGGCTGTTGTCAATATAGAACAACCTCAGAACCTGTATGTCAATATAGGACCCCCCTAAAAGGAGGGCCCAAAGCCTTTGAGGTATTGGAGAAGGAAGAAAAAGCCTGAGAAAGGTAACAGTCCACCAAAAAGCTGGTAGTTGCTACATGTAAGTATATATGACGCTTCAGAAATGTTTCACACTCGTAGTAGAGTTATACACCAAATGCAGCTACAGTAAATTTTCCCCAATCTCAAGCTTGTCCACAGACTCAGCTGGTTAAGAGTGTAGGTTCTGGAGTCTGACTCCCTTAAGTAAAACCCTGACTGGTTCACTTGCTGGTATCACGACTATGGATAAATCACTTCTCTGAGCCTCATTTTCCTCATCTAAAAATAGGGGTAACAATAGTGCATATCTCCTGGAATTGCTGTACAAATTAAATAATGTATGAAAAGTGTTTGTATGCATAGTACCTGACACATGGTAAGAATGAAATAATATTAGCTCTTGTTTTTTATTAGTCCTACTGTAGTTCTGGAGACCTTACCTTATCACAGACTCTGATATCAATTTCTTGACTGTGGGGAAATCAAAACATCCAACTCTCAGTCCTTTTAGCAACTAATGCTTATTCCTTTACCCCAGTCCAGCATTTAGGAACCCATTATGGACAGAGGGAGAAATGATTTTATCAGCAGGTTGAATGCATAGCTGGGTTCAGTAATGTGCTGTGGTGACTTCAGGGTGAGTTTTCTAGGGTAACCTTCAACATTAGTTCAAAACTTATTAAATAGCTTATTAATGACCTCTGAGTGTGTTTAGATTCTTTTCAGCCACAGGGGAAGAAAATGATTAAGAAACGATTTCATTCTTCAAAAGGTCCATACTCTAGTGGTGGAGTTTTGCTTACCAGCAGACAACTACATTTCAGTGTGGCAAATAACATAGAAAAATATGTAACATGTAACAGTAGCATCAAAAATGGAGACAACAGATATTTCTAGAGGAGAGTGACCCAAGAAGCCATCAAAGAAGGGGCTCTAGCTGAAGGCTGGCTAGGAGGTCTTCAGTCACATTTACAGGGTAAGGCCCAGGTCCTTCAAAAGCATTCTCACAGTGGTCCAGCCTAGTCATTATTTCGTACTCTGATCACCTGTGGTATTTAACATCTGTTCTTTTGTATTTATCCTGTGGACTCTTGCATTATTTATTTGGTTTTGTAAATACTCCCTACATACCTGTCTCCCAAGCCCAAATGCAAGCTCCATGAAGTCAGTAACCATTTCTCATTTCTTTGAATTCTCAGAGTATCCATTGGAGATTTTCAAGTAGTGAATAACACAGTAAAAATGCTGCCTAAACCCAGTTACTGTTTATTCAAGAAGTATTTACTGAGTGGCTGTTATATTTAAAGTACTGCACTGGGTATATCATGTCTCCCCAATTACAAAAAAAAACTTAGAGCAGGGACAAAATCTATTCCATTTACTATTATTTCCCCAGAGCCTAACACAATACTGTGCATTTAGGAATTCAATGATTGTTTGATTGATTAATGATATGTGAAGGGGTTTCAAAGGTGATCAAGGCATCTTCTTTGATTTCAAAAGATCATGTGATCAAATAGGGGTATAAGATATTTCAGATCTGGTCTTAGGGATCAAATACAGTAATGGAAGGACAGAAACTGACCCATTAGAATATGCATAACTTTATATGGATTCATTTCCTAGATGCTTCAGCCCAGTCTACTTGGAATGAAGGGGACAGTCAGAGAGAATCCTAATCCAGGGCAGTTCTCGATGTTATACTTGAGGGAATATCCGCAGCTCCTGGTAAAAGTACACTTTCTGGTTATCAGAAGTTAAGGCCGCAGTCTTCTCATGTATTCCTTTATTCTTTCAGGTTTTAGTGAAGAATCCACATGAACCAAGCAAAACATAGGGGTTACTTTCTTGGCCTTGGTTAGAGAAAAGCATGTGTCTTAGTCCCTTTGAGCTATTAATTCCCATTGTTGGCAAGCAAAAAGAATTCTAGTAGAAAAGGCTCAATAATGGTCCATTAGCCATAAATTATGACTAAAGTAAACCCTAAAGAGTTAAATTCCATACCAAAAGTTTCAGAAATAATTTACTTTAGTTCTGTTTTACTTCAGAGCAATTAAATTTATAGTGGTGCCTAACACAAGGCATCCTTTTCCTGGGAAATAACGGCCTCTTGTGAGTAGAATGCACTATAAATGATTTCAGAGCCACGTTACTTTCCCAACTGTAAAACTTCAGAATTATTATTACTTGCTTCATGGAGAGGTAACAAAGACAGATATTAAGCGTGTGTTTTCTTAGCATCAAACTTCACCATTATGATTTAAGAAACTTATTCCTACTTGTCAACAATTTTAAAGGGAAAGCCTGCTGTCCAAGAATATCTTAGTGAATGATGTAATGCAGTAAAGAAAAATATCTTTCAGAGTTCACCACCCTCAATATCCTTTAAGTCATTATTTTATTAATTTTTGTTTTCAAAAGAGTCAAAATAATTTGTAAACTTTCTTTTATTCTGGATTATTATTTTTTTAACACTGTTTGATAGTGAATGAGGAAATCTAAACATCCAGAAATATTTTTTGCTTGTTTTCCTTCATAAATAATACATTTTGGAAATAATTCAAATGAAGGGTATGTATGTCTTAAGATCAATTGTAATTTTGTTCTGTTTCTTTTGATAGTACTAATGGGTTCTTTAAGATGATCACTTTGAAATTATTAGACTGTTTTAGTCTATATAATTTACTCTTCAAATCCTCCTTTGGGGTTTCTAGAACAACAGAATTGTTTTAGGTTTAGCAAAACATGTAAACCATTTGCCAGTTTTAAATATATAGAACAAAAGGCATTGTTCTGTCAGCATTGTCCAGGAACGTGTTGTGCAAACTAACAGGGAGTGAGTTTCTAGCCAGTAGAAGTACTCAGTGTGGCTAGGTAGGCCACCTGGGGGGGCTTCCTGGTGAGATAATTTAAGCAATGGATGTGTGGATGGGATATTTTATGATTCTCTGGCACAGCTTATGCTATGTAAAAAAGAACATAATAGATCTGAAAATTCTATACATCAACAGAATACTATTCTTTAGAGCAAATGTATGACACATTAAATCCCCTGAAACACCTTTCAAATGAAGTTTATAAAACTTAAATATAGGGGGAAAAAAGCCATTTATATATTTAAATTTGGAGCAAAAAATGTTAATTTTTGGAATAGGTTTTGCCTACAGGTAACTTTTGATGTAAAATTACTTCTCCTGGTGGCTGTTTCTTATAAGAAAAATATTTTTATATTTTTAATAATACATATTAACTGTTGTGAGCTATTCTTGATTATACACATTTGGCTTTTTCAATTAAATCTAGTAGACTCTAAATACAGAAACCTGGTCTCTGTCTATCTCCTGTGAAATATATGAAGGAAATGAACCTCTGAATTACACAACTGCTCAAAGCCCCGTTCTTTGTAAACGGGATAATCACGTGAACTTTGTGCGTTTGTAGTGAGGAATAATGAAAGCAGTCATACATGTTTAGTGCTTAGTATAGTGTATTGCAAATAGTTTGGGATAAACGTTAAGGATTATGTTTAGTTGTGACTTAAATTATACATCCAGATGACATAAAATCTTCATCAGTATCTCTTACTACCCTAGGGTTTCCATTCTGAATTTCTAATTGATTGTTGAACACCTCTACCTGAATATTCTGCAGTACCTTCAACCCATCGGATATCCAAAATTAAACTCATCTTCTTCCTCTTGACCTGCTTCTAGCATTTATTTATTCTGCTTCCACATGTTGTGTCTCTACAGTTTTTTAGGTATTAGGATGGATACTGGAGTTATGTAAGACATGATGCTGGCCAAGGAGAGCCACAGACTCTAGCAGAGACAAGAATTACAGAATTTCTTGAAAAATATAGTGTAACATTGAGTCCAAAGGGTTGAGGTACATTGAGAACAACAAATTCTGCACCCGGTTTTATAGAAGACTGTGACTGAGAAGTAATAACATTACCATGTAACCAATTTTCCAAACCATAAACATCATCAACATCGTAAGTATTTCTCATCATCCTTATCAGAGGGTTTGCCAACTCTTTTCCAGTTCCGTTACTAAAATTTGTCTGCAGTCGCCCATGCCCCACTTTCTCTTCCTGATCACTAATCTTGTGCAGATGCCTATTATAATTTCCACATGTCTCCTAACTTTTCTCCTTTCCTCTCTCCCCTATCTCCACCCATCCTCCATCCTTCATAGTTCATCAGAGAGCTGCCCCCTCCTCTACTCCTTTTATTTCTTAGGATCTGTTCACCTCATAGCTAAGCAGAGGCTGTGTGGTGCAGTGGATAAAAGTAGGGACTTCTGCTAGAATTTCTGAGTTCAAATCTTATCTTTGTAGCCTTGGGCAACTTATTTCACCCTTTGACTGACTTTTTCCATCTGC
Organism: Physeter macrocephalus; assembly: GCF_002837175.3. Taxonomy (NCBI): domain Eukaryota; kingdom Metazoa; phylum Chordata; class Mammalia; order Artiodactyla; family Physeteridae; genus Physeter; species Physeter macrocephalus. Next base: position 143,693,419 of record NC_041221.1, on the reverse strand, counting down.
AAAGTGTGGTAGAAGTACCTACTTCATATAGTTTTATGAATATTAAATGAGTTTATACACAAAGTGCTTAACTTAGACTAGTAAGTGGCATGAGGCATGAGGAAAGGACTATATGTATTTGCTATAATTATTCTTACTACTTCTGGCATTCTTGCCTGGAGAGTGATTTTTCTGAAGCACAGTTCTGCTTAGAAACTGCCTGCTTATGGTGCTGTATTAGTGCCTGCAAGATGGAGGCTGAATGGCTTAACATCACACACATTGGTATTCACTACCCCAGGTACCTTCACAGCTCTAGGAGAATTCTTCAGTACCAGGACCCAACCTCCAGCCTCTACCCTCCACTAAATACTGTTTGCTTTAGGTCCAGTGAAATTCTCACCGCATCCAAATCTGGGTCATGTACTTTTATGCCTGTGTCATGTACCTCACTGCCTCTCACCGCTCGCTTAGAAAAAAATCCTGTTTATTTCTCAAGACCAGCTCCCCCATTTATCCCACAAACACTCTTCAGTCACCCTTTTTACAGCCTGCATGCTCCTTAGGAAAGTAAAATGGTAATAGCTGACATTTATGAAACTCCTGGTTAATTGCCAGCAACCCTTTGAGAACCCTGAAGGTGGTTTACTTTTTAACTGTTGCAATTCTCTGAGGGTAGATACTATCAATATTTTCCTCAGAAAGGGAGACCCAAACAGAAAGTTAAGTAAAATTTCTAAGACCATACAGCTAGTAATTGATGAACCTATTACTTGAACCAAAGGCTGTGACTTCAAAGTACGTATTCTTAACTTCTACGCTATTCTCTTTTCCTTATAAGGCTTAACCTCAAAGAGAATTAAGGGTGTCACTTAGTTGAAAGTTTTTATTACCACATATAGGAATTGTCTAAAATATATTAATAATTTTCACTCTGAATGAAAAGTTTAAATCATGTTCTTCGTCCCCTGATGAGTAAGGAAACGTGACATTTTATAATAATACTAGCTAAACATCCTAGAATTCTTACTGTGTACGAAGGGCTATGTTTAGCCCTTTGCAAAAGTTTTAGCATTTAAGCACACAGCAATTCAAACAGGTAGGCATTGTAACAGTCCTTACAGTATAAATGGGGAGACTGAGGTCCAGAAAATTAAAGTGATTTGCTCTAGTCACATAGTGACAAAGCTGGGAACCAACAGAATTCTGACTCTGAAGCCAGTACGCTTGACGGCATGCTATATTGACTCCCTTTAATAATGGTTTGAATCTGAAATTATTTTAATAGAGCAGCTTTGACACTTAAATGGGTAAATACTCAGCTTCATACCAAAATTATGTAGCATATCAGATTTATCTCTGATTCTAGATAAATTATCCTAAATTACATCTTTTACATAGTAAAAGATATATGGAAGACCTTTTGATTTTGAGGTAGAAAAATTCATACCAACTCTGAGATTATATAAAAGTAGCAATTCTGTACCACATGTTGTGAAGTGACCACTTTCTATAATGAAAATCAATTGTTTTTGGAAAAATCTGAGTTTTACTTCAGTTCTTAGTCTCTGCCAGCTGACATGGGGTTCTCTTCAAGGCTTTGGATCAGAATAATACTCAGGTTCCACTCAGCAAAGGTGGGAATACTCTTTTGGATTGAGAATGGCGTACAGGTAGAAGGACCCTGAACTGGGAAGGTGATCATCACTGTGAGTGGTTAGTCTAGTAAGTGATGCCAGGCCATATTCAGTATTCAATAAATATGGAATGGACAAATAAGTGATATATTTTTAAATTCTTAAAATCTTTTATCAGTCATAGACGACAATTGAGTCAATGTTGATTTCTACTAAATAAAGTAAGAATAGTCTATTGACTCAGGTCATGAATGGGCTGGTTTGTGCTGTTTTTCTGTTCTTTCTTTTCTTTTGAAAAGATTTTTTTTTGCATCAAATCAGAAGCCAGATGATTTTCACTTCTCAGAGATCTCCCAGGAAGCTTTCTTACATAGTTAGGAAGTTGGTTTAGATGAATTTTACGGTCCACTCCAAAACTGAGATTATATGATTCAGTGGTTTCATGATGGAGAAAGAGAAATGCTTTAGAACAAAAACAAAACAGACTTGCTCATTTTTGAGATGGAAGAATCTCAGAATTTCCTGGACACAGGGTCTTAGTTGAGATTCTAAAGATAAATGAATGTTCTAGTACCAAGTGGGGCTGTTGCTCCCATGATGCTGAAAGTGGCCAAGAGCAGTAAGGTGGAATCAACAGAGGTGATCTGCTCTTATCAGCCTAGCCCATTTGACGTTTGCATTATATCCTGGCCAGATGTGTCATCTCTATTAAGAAATAGCCACTTCCCAGAACAGGACCCTAGAACAGATTTAAAAGACTTAATGAATCATGGGAAAGAGTTCCTTGTAAATGATGATTACATAATATGACCCAAATTAATTCTACTTTACATTTGGATGGTGCGTAAACAATTCCTAGTGCTTTCACATATATTATGTTATTTGATTCACATGTAAGACTGAGTTGGGTATTACTATCCTCTCCAGTTTATAGAAGAGGAAACTGGGTCTTAAATAAGTTAATAACTTGCCTAAGATATTAGAACTAGTAAATGTCTGAAATAAGTCTTAAGAGACAGGTTCCTGGGTTCATTACTCATTTTCTGCAACAGTGCCATTTTTGTTCATTGATAAAGTGATCAGTATGGCTATCAGCAGCAGCTGTCTCGGCCCTTTACTCAAAGTCCTCATCAACTGGAAGCTTGCAGATCTGTTCCAGACTAGACACAAAGCAGAGGAATCCATTCATTGATATTTGTTGACAAGGCTTAAGCAGTGATGCGTGCTCTACAGTAGAAAATGGCTTTCTTTTTTTTTTTAACATCTTTATTGGAGTATAATTGCTTTACAATGGTGTGTTAGTTTCTGCTTTACAACAAAGTGAATCAACTATACATATACATATGTTCCCATATCTCTTCCCTCTTGTGTCTCCCTCCCTCCCACCCTCCCTATCCCACCCCTCTCATGGTCACAAAGCACAGAGGTGATCTCCCTGTGCTATGCGGCAGCTTCCCACTAGCTATCTAATTTACATTTGGTAGTGCATATATGTCCCTGCCACTCTCTCACTTCGTCACAGCTTACCCTTCCCCCTCCCCATGTCCTCAAGTCCATGCTCTAGTAGGTCTGTGTTTTATTCCCGTCCTACCACTAATCTCTTCATGACATTTTTTTTTCTTAGATTCCATATATATGTGTTAGCATACGGTATTTGTTTTTCTCCTTCTGACTTACTTCACTCTGTATGACAGACTCCAGGTCCATCCACCTCACTACAAATAACTCAGATGTGGCACATATATACAATGGAATATTACTCAGCCATAAAAAGAAACGAAAATGGCTTTCTTAAGAGCCCCACATTTTGTGGTGCAAATGGAGCTAGTGAGTGAACTAGCCGAATGTCTATTGTGAATATACTTATTCTTTTTTGGAAGCTGTTTATTCAGATTTCTAAAGAAGAAGATCACTGGCATCCTCAAGCACCAATATAGGGGCCCATGTGGATATCTTAAGAATCCCATGGTACAGAAGCTGGGCTGTCCCTCATGTTTTGACCATGATTGCTTTGTCTCCAAATAGGGCTAACCCTAAGAAGTCAAGTACAGTTTGATGTATCAAGAGCTAGTCACACTCAGTGTCAAGGGGTATACTTAGCTAGTGATATCGTCAACTGCACTGACGTTGTCCAAAGGAAGGGCAGCATTTGTACTTCTCACTATGCCAAACATTAGGAAGTGACTTACTTATCCTGAATCAATATTTCAACAAAACATTCTTCATTTATGATGTTTGCTAAATGCGACAAGGAAATTCTTGACAATGGAAAATGACAGTTTCAAAGAGCCATTCCATGGCTCTATGACAAGACCACTGGCAGCTACTCTTGCCTTTTGAGTTCAGGGGCTAGAAGACATTCTCTATAACACTAATGGACATAGTGCCTTTGGCCTGGAAAGGCTGTGCAACAGAGATCTCAAGTTTATCTCTCTGGAAATGAATAAAGACAGCCAGAATCTGTTCAGATGATCCCTAAGGGGATAGGGATTATGATGTTGTCTACAGAACATAGCGCAGCAGTGTTTGAGAGCTTGAGCTGTACGGTCAAACAGAGCTCTTGTTGATCGTAACCCTACCATTTCCTATTCATGTTGGACAGCGTACCTGTCATCAGTAAACCTTATTTTTCTTAAGTGAAATAAAAAAGCATATTCATTCATTAACTTATTGCTCTTTTTTTTTGAGCTCCTGTCATGCTTCAGAACTAAATTAGGTGCTAGACTTAGCGTGGTAAATATTATAAACACTTCCATTTATATTTATATAAATTTATTATTAGGGTTGTTTTGTGAATTAAATGAGGTCACTATGTAAAGCACTTAGCATAGAACCTATTTCAAGGTTTTCTTCAAGTAATATTAGTAAACTCAGGAGGTACAAAAGAACTGTCTTTAAAATACTGAAAGGTTTCCCAATTAGACTTATTATTTGTGGCTCCAAGGGCTATATTTAGGACAAGTGAGAGGGTAAATAACATGGGGTAAATCTAAGCTTGATAAAAATAAGAAGTTTTGATGCTAAGAGTTGCCCTATTGTCTCAGGAAGGAGTGAGCTCCTTCCACTCAAGGGGACCCGAAAGAAACTGCATGAATATCTGTCAGGAATCCTGTAATGGCAATTCCTGCATTGAGTATGAGGTTTGTATTATATTTTTATATTTCATATATTTTTTAACAGTAACATTAGTACTTATTGAGTGCTTATTCTGTACCATACCATGAATATTCTAAGCAACTTATCATTCATGAGTTCATTTAATCCCTACAAAAATTGTATGAAATGGGTACAAACAGAATGTCAACATAACTAATGAGGAAGGAAGTTGAGCCAGAGAAACTAAAAACTTTCCCAAGTTCAAATAACTATCCAGTGATGGAGCTAGGGAATCTTTCTGTAACTTTCTCCCAGTGCTCCTTTTGGTCAGTCTCTGACATAAGGCCTCATTTTGTATCCAGTTGGTAACAGTAACAATACATGATACTTATGAAGGAGAAATTCAGTCCCCATCCCTTAGTCTCCTCAGGCATTCCACTAGCATTCCTTAAGGATTTGCTTCAATATCATTCTGTTGGTATTTAGCTTACCTGAAGATTCAGCAAGCTGATGTGTGCCTACCAGTGATTTCCTATTAGCCAGGTACCCTAAGCCTGTTTGATCAGGTTTTTTAATGGGGAGTAAGCCTCTGCTTCATGGGCTAGTGGAAAAATACTGAACCCTCAGGTTGAGCACTTATGTTAATCTCCTGAGGGATTTTTCATCTCATACCTTGTTTCTGAGTCTCAGTGAAAAAAAACATTGCTTAGATGGATACTAGAAGTATGAAAGATGGTTCTTGCCTCCTGAAATGGCACTAGTGAAGGATATTTCAGGCTATAACTGAAGTCCTTTTTGTGGCAAGGAAATGACTTACTCTTTCCCACATGCATCTGTACTTTTATCGAAGTACAGAATTGCCTTCTCCATTGAAGTAATCCAAGTGCACTTTTCATAAGCTGCAAGTTATTCAGTCCTGACTTGTATATTTCAGTAGCATGGCATAAAGTTTAGGAAAACTCTTTAGGAACTGGTGTTCTCAGTGGGAAGCTTCCCCACTATCCCAATGATTCATTAACACTGGTATATTCCCATTAATTTGTTGTCAACCCATTCATCTGTTGTCAACCCCTTCTCTTTGGGAGAAGCAATAAGCAGCTAGCTTAAAGACTATGTTCTGGAGCCTATATTCCCTAAAGAGACTTTTTCCCTAAGAAAAAGGACATATATAAACTTGTTTTCAAACATACAGAGGTATGTTTTACAATTGGCATCTTAGACTTCAAGATATACATTGTCATATGCATCATGGAATAACTCCCTCTGACCTCCAGTGTTGTATGGCTTCAAGTCTGCTCTAGCTAGAGATCATCAAGAAGAAGAGATTGGGAAATGTATGACCCTGCTCCATGGAGGTGAGATTTCTTTCCAAGAGGAATATGCATTCTGATTAAGTATCTATTATTATTTCATTGTTCCCCCCAAACTAGGCGCTAGTACGGTGTTTTAGACTTTTAACTGAGACTTATTTCTTGGCCCCTTAACCTCTGCTACCCACTTGCTGACCGCAACTTCACCTACTCTCCTGCACATGTGCCCCTGGTATACCTGTGAAGAAAATGAAGCCACACGTAGTCTTCTGCTGAGTCCTTGATCAGAATTCTTGACTCCTGCCTTTTCCTTACTACCTATATTCTTAGAAAAAGAAAAAAAAAAAATGTCTGTAACCCAATGTAAAAAGAAATGAAAGAGCACTGGGTAGGGCAGTGAGAGGGACAAATTAGGAGGTTGGGATTAAAATACACACTACTATATATAAAACAGATAACCAACAAGGACCTACTGTATAGCACAGGGAAATCTACTCAATATCTTGTAATAACCTCTAAGGGAAAAGAATCTGAAAGAGAACATATATACATATATATCTGAATCACTGTGCTGTATACCCGAAACTAACACAGCGTTGTAAATCAACTACACTTCAATTTAAATAAATAAATAAATACATGAAAGAGAAATGTATCTGCATTGAAGAGGGAATAGAGGATTCTGACTTACTGGGCCTGCTTTTTCCTTATTGTGCTGTTCAGGCAACCCCAGAGGCTTCCAAGAGTTCCTTAGAATGCTGTTTGAGCTAAGGTTAAATAAAACGCAGAACTGTGGTTGTCTCTTGGAAGAGGAGGAGAGTCTGGGGGTAGTTTTCTGGGGAGGTGGAAATATTCCATATCGTGAAAGGGGTGTGTTTTACCAAGGCATGTCCAGTTGTCAAAATAGTGCAGCTAAGATTTGTGATTTCAATTTATGTAAATTTTAACTAAAAGAAAAAATTAGTAAAATTAAAAGTGGTATGGAAAAAAAAAAAAGAATGCTGTTTGAGGACCACTGGTCTTCATGAGTGGTTCTTAAATGCTAGTACCTGGTTCAGATGAGACTTTTGGCCATTCTAAGGCAAAATGAGAAAAAATAAGAACCATTTAGTAATAAAAATAGTGCAAAATTACAACTTATTATATTTCATATTATGAAACAATTATGAAAGTGGATTATAATTTTTACCAATGTCTTTATAGGACAAAATTGGCAACCCTACATTAGTTTTCCTATTTTTTCCCAGTTAAATTTTTTTAAGGTTACTGTTTATACTGGTCATTTTAGGAAGATGGGGGAAAAAAAAAAGAAACAAGAAAAATCAAAAATACTCTTACGGTATAACGTTAAACAAATGGAACACAAAATTGTATTTATGATATTACTGCCAATATAGGAAACTCTATATACAGATAAGTGATAAAATGATAAGCTTCCTAAAGATAGTGGGGGATTTTTTTTGTCTCAGATTTATATTGTACTTTTTACTTTAATTTACAATAGATAATTATGAAAAAAGAAATTTAACTGATCTGTGATACCCAGAAGTCTGTGAATCACTGGATCAATATTTGAGGTCCTTTTTTTGACCAACATTTTCTGTCACAAGATGCCCTTGAGTCTTTGCTTTGCTTCTCGTGGGAATTTTCACAGAGAAAGCAGAAATATTCAGGCCATTGAGTAACATAATGCACTACTCCAGCCTGCATCACTTTCTCTATAAAGTGGGCCTCTGTCTTAGGTTAGTTTCCTAGTCTATTTAGGACTGTTTTTGGAAAGGAGTTAGTCTCTGTCCTTGAGAAAAGAAAGTGTCAAAGAGGCATGTAGATATTGGAGAAGAAAGAATGCCTTAAAAGTAAACATGTTGATCCTTTTCACTTAGCAAATCTCAAATTCAGAGCCAGTTTATACCTGAGAGCATCGACTTTTTTTTCTCTTTTTCCTCCTTGTCTTTTCTCTCTTTTGTCATATATCATACATGCAAGTGTATGTAATACACAGATACAGTTTAAAGAATAATATTAACAACCACAACACAAATGCTCATATATCTATCACACAGTATAAGAAATAGCACAAGCTGTATCTTTGAAATCTTTTATATCTTGTATGAAATCCTATAAACTAATATGTCTTTTATATGCCTCTTTTCTAATTTCCATTCTTTTTTACTTGCTTTGAAATTTAGAAACAAAGTTTATTTAAGATCTGAAATACAATTCCTAAAATATCAACTTCTCCGGAAAACCATGCTATATACAATAATGCATTGCCTCTATCATGTGCATTAGACTCAAATACAAAAACCATGAAAAAAAACCCACCATCCTTCAACAATTTGAGCAGAGATAGAATGCCTAAGAAACAACATAGACTTACAGAGGATGGGCTGTTTTACTTCAAGCACCATGATAAAAGAGCACAGATGCATGGGTTTTCAGGTGTATACATTAAGTTGAACCTTTGGCACGAGGAATCAGGGCATGTTTTCATGTAGCATTAACACATATTAGAAAATTGTGTAGTGTCAAAGGGATAGAACCACCAGCATTCAAGCGATGTTGTCAACTAGGCAATAAAATGTTCTAGTGAATATTTCTTCTTTGTCTTAATTACTGCATACACTAGTAGCAACTTTGAAATGAGAACAGGAGCTTTCACTCCTTTTATTTTGTTTAGAACAAAACAGAAAACAAACTGAAACATAAACCTTGTTATACATTAACAGTTTTAAAGGGCATCAATTACATAAGAAGAAGACTAAGAACAAAAAGAGTGTTTACAGATACCAGACTTAACAGTGAGTGGACAGTAGACCCTCACAGGGCTTTGCGGTGGTACTCAGCAGAAGCCACTTTATAATCACTGGCAGCAAACAGAGACGCCGCATTCTTTGCCAGATATTTTAGGAAATCATGCAGATAGCCCGACAATAACGCAAGGCTCTTCTCATCAAGGGGTGGGTATGCCAACACTGCTCCAGTTCTTATAAATAATCTCAATAGGTGTGGTGCCCCATAAACCTGGGATATTGGCACATCAGGGTGAGTCAAGAGGATTTCAGCATACTGGGGCCTCTCAAATTTGTGGAATAGCTGAGTGCCCAGCATCACACTGAAATACTCTTTTGTTCCTGCCACAACTTCATTAACTGCATACTCCTTATTATCAACATTTCCCTGTGATTTCTTACAATTTGCATACTCTTCCAGAATGGCATCTACATTTTTCTCAGCAGGGAGTTGAAACAGCTGCTTCTGCCTGGTAACTAAGTCCCAGTCCTCAACAAGCCATGGTTTTAATTCTTCTGGAATCCTCGCTTTAACTTCCATTCTATTCTTAAATGGCTCCTCACTTTGAACAGTGGGGTCTGCCCGGGCCCTTTTCTTCTGAGGTGGCTGAGGTGCTTCACTGGTGCTGCCACCACCTCTGTCCCCAGGGGTCCTCTGTCCTTTCTTGTCTTCCTCACGGACCCTGAAGGGGGTTCTCTGCAGAGCGATCCCCGCCATCCACCTGGGAGTGCTGATGCCAGATTTCTGCTGGGGACCAGCTGTCTTTTTTCCTGAGGAGGTCCCCTTCATCTTACTTTTCTGCATGTTGCTTCTAGTTGGTTTTTTGAAGTTGTCTTCTTCTGCAGTTTGTTGTCCACGAGTTTGAGAACCCTGCTTTCTGGAACTCACTCAACACTGTTTATTCCAACGAGTAATCCTCTTCCTTCTTTCCCTTCCAAGAACTCCTAATGTTTTCCCAGATGGAAACTTACAAATCTTCTGGGACGGTCTGGAGAGATGAGGTGAGACACACAGCCCAAGACTCTGTAATCAGGGATGTGCTGCAATCAGGATCAGATCTTCTGATCCCCACTATACAGCTTACTTAGCTTTTCTGATGGTAGCCATTTTGTCCTGATCTCCAAGCAGAGTGCTCTTCAGGCAAGTACACACTCAGTTAATTTTCCAGAGAGTTCTCTGGGTGAGGATTATATACCTTTTGAGTTTGCCACTAGATGCCCCTAATTCCCATTCTTTACTGCTACTCCTGCTGCCAGCTCCCACCTAATTCAACCAGTCTTCCTCTCCTCCAGCAAAGACAGTTATGCAGCCACAGACTCTAGAAACGTTTCTCTATTTCTGGAGGAATTTAGTTCTCCTGTTCTCTGCCCTTTACTAATATTGGTTTCTTTTGTTATTTTCTGGCAGAATTTAGTGTGGGACCCTTAATGCCATTAGCATGTTGAGTATGTGGCCTTGATTATATTCACCCGAAGTTTGTTCTAACATTTTCTTTCATGACAGGTTAAAAATTACATATATGATGTTTGTCAGGCACTGCGTACTATTTTTCAGGTACTGGAGAAACAAATAGACAAATATCCATTTTAGACACAAAGGTGAACAGGACCCAAACCCCTGCTCATGGGGCTCAAAACCAAAAGATATGTTTTTCCTTTTTTTTTTTAACCAAGTATGAGGACCAGTTTTAAAAAGACCTTTTTAAAGTCCCTGATGGAAGATTGTGTGTTTTTATTTCACTGCAATCAGAACTACTTCACTAACTTCTGTGGCTGTAACAGTGACGCTGTGCTCTAACAAGAGGTTCGTAGTGCTGACTCTTAGGATGTGGTCAGGCAGGGGTGATACGGTGAGTCTGGGGAGAAGACAGTGAGGGGCCAAAACCTGAAATAGAACCACCCATTATGCTTAGGGGACAAATTTAGGACAACCACATGCTTCTGTTGTTACTATTTTTTAAATCATTCATTCATTCATTTCATTCATTTTTGCTAATTCTGTGTCAGGCACAATATTATGTACTGTATGTACATTGGTTTATACTAGTCTGTAAGGAACTGCTGTTGCCCCCATTTTGAAATGCAAGAACTGAAACTCAGAGGTTAAATCACTAACTCAAGGTTACTCAGAAGTAGCAAATCTAGATTTGACTCCAAAGTTCTCTATCTCCAATGCCCTGCATCTTTTTTTTTGTTTCCTTAGGTTTTTTTTTTCATTTATCTGTATTTTCTTAAAAACTGAGATATAATGGGCATATAATATTAGCTTCACATGTACAACATAATGATTTGATATTTGTATATGCGATTTTGCAAAATGATCACTATCTTAACTGTTGTATCACAAATAATTTCAGTCTGACAGGGAGGACATGTTCATATCTAAAGGGTGTGGCAGCAAGCAGATGGTAGTTCAGGCAATCTGTGGGCCTCAGAGATAAACAGGAAATAACTGGAGCCCAGACAGGCAGTCTAAATAGAGACAGGGGGACCAGGGAGGTGAGTACCACAGCAGAAGTCTGCCACTATTTTGGGGTGTCTGCCCCTGGGCTTCATTTCTAGGAGAGGTAAAGCAGAGAGGAGGAGAGAAGCAAGGAGCATAACCTGGAAGTGTAAAGAGCCAGAGGATCTGGATGCTGGGCCAGTTATAGAGGTGGGGCCTCAGGCTGCGGTCTCCCGTATGAGGAATGCGATTCAGGAACTGGGAGCAGGGAGATTGAAACCCCAAAGCCAAGCTTTTTGGTAGATGAGTCATGGAGGACTTGGCTGGGCCTGACCTTAGCTGTTTTAACCTCAGAGCCTATTTTTTTTTTTTAACATCTTTATTGGAGTATAATTGCTTTACAATGGTGTGTTAGTTTCTGCTTTACAACAAAGTGAATCAGTTATACATATACATGTGTTCCCATATCTCTTTCCTCTTGCGTCTCCCTCCCTCCCACCCTCCCTATCCCACCCCTCTAGGTGGCCACAAACCACCTAGCTGATCTCCCTGTGCTATACGGCTGCTTCCCACTAGCTATCCACCCTTCGTTTAGTAATGTATATATGTCCATGCCACTCTCTCACCTTGTCACAGCCTACCCTTCCCCCTCCCCATATCCTCAAGTCCATGCTCTAGTAGGTCTGTGTTTTATTCCCGTCCTACCGCTAGTCTCTTCATGACACATTATTTTTTTCTTAGATCCCATGTATATGTGTTAGCATACGGTATTTGTTTTTCTCCTGACTTACTTCACTCTGTGTGACAGACTCCAGGTCCATCTCACTACAAATAACTCAATTTCGTTTCTTTTTATGGCTGAGTAATATTCCATTGTACATATGTGCCACATCTTCTTTATCCATTCATCTGTTGATGGACACTTAGGTTGCTTCCACATCCTGGCTATTGTAAATAGAGCTGCAATGAACATTTTGGTACATGACTCTTTTTGAATTATGGTTTTCTCAGGTTAAATGCCCAGTAGTGGGATTGCTCCGAATAGCCAAAGCAATCTTGAGCACGAAAACTGGAGCTGGAGTCCCACCAACAGTGCAAGAGTGTCTATACTACAAAGCTACAGTAATCAAGACAGTATGGTACTGGCACAAAAACAGAAATATAGATCAATGGACCAAGATAGAAAGCCCAGAGATAAGCCCACACACATACGGTCACCTTATCTTTGATAAAGGAGGCAAGAATATACAGTGAAGAAAAAGGCAGAACACTCTATGACATAAATCACAGCAAGATCCTTTTTGACCCATCTCCTAGAGAAATGGAAATAAAAACAAAAATAAACAAATGGGACCTAATGAAACTTAAAAGCTTTTGCACAGCAAAGGATACCATAAACAAGACCAAAAGACAACCCTCAGAATGGGAGAAAATATTTGCAAATGAAGCAACTGACAAAGGATTAATTACCAAAATTTACAAGCACCTCATGCAGCTCAATAACAAAAAACCAAACAACCCAATCCAAAAATGGGCAGAAGACCTAAATAGACATTTCCCCAAAGAAGATATACAAATTGCCAACAAACACATGAAAGAATGCTCAACATCATTAATCATTAGAGAAATGCAAATCGAAACTACAATGAGATATCATCTCACACCAGTCAGAATGCCCATCATGAAAAAAATCTAGAAACAGTAAATGCTGGAGAGGGTGTGGAGAAATCAGAGCCTATTTTGAGTGTTAAATGCCTCACGTCCCAGGAAAGAAGTGCCTAGGAGTCTAGCAACTGGTAATGATCCAGTAGTTTCCAGAGCTCTCCATAAGCATCATTCAGAACTCTAGTTCTTTTCTAGGGTTTTATCAGGCACTTTTTTTTTTTTTTTTTACATCTTTATTGGAGTATAATGGCCATCGGCAGGCGGACGCGCAACCACTGCGCCACCAGGGAAGCCCTGCCCTCCCTCTTAAGCCTCCCTCCCAACCTCCCTATCCCACCCCTCTATGTCGTCACAAAGCACTGAGCTGATCTCCCTGTGCTATACAGCAGCTTCCTACTAGCCATCCATTTTACATTTGGTAGTGTATATATGTCCATGCTCTTCTCTCACTTCGTCCCAGCTTCCCCTTCTCCCTGCATGTCCTCAAGTCCATTCTCCATGTCTGCATCCATATTCCTGCCCTGCCACTAGGTTCATGAATACCATTTTTTTAGATTCCATATATATGCGTTAGCATACGGCATTTGTTTTTCTCTTTCTGACTTGCTTCACTCTATATGACGGACTCTAGGTCCATCCACTTCAGTATAAATAACTCAATTTCACTCCTTTATATGGCTGAGTAATATTCCTTTGTATATATGTGCCACATCTTCTTTATCCATGCATCTGTTGATGGACATTTAGGTTGCTTCCATGTCCTGGCTATTGTAGATAGTGCTGCAGTGAACATTGTGATACATGACTCTTCTTTTTGTTTTTTAAACATCTTTATTGGAGTATAATTGCTTTACAGTGGTGTGTTAGTTTCTGCTTTACAACAAAGTGAATCAGTTATACATATACATATGTTCCCATATCTCTTCCCTCTTGTGTCTCCCTCCCTCCCACCCTCCCTATCCCACCTCTCTAGGTGGTCACAAACCACCTAGCTGATCTCCCTATGCCACCTCTTTTTGAATTATGATTTTCTCAGGGTATATGTGCAGTAGTGGGGTTGCTGGTTCATATGGTAGTTCTATTTTTAGTTTTTTAATGAACCCCCATACTGTTCTCCATAGTAGCTGTATCAATTTACATTCCCACCAACAGTGCAAGAGGGTTCCCTTTTAACCCCATCCTCTCCAGCATTTATTGTTTGTAGATTTTGATAATTGCCTTTCTGACCAGTGTGAGGTGATACCTCGTTGTGGTTTTTTTGTTTTTGGGGGGATTTTTTTGTGGTACACGGGCCTCTCACTGTTGTGGCCTCTCCCGTTGTGGAGCACAGGCTCCAGGCGCGCTCCAGACGCGCAGGCTTAGTGGCCATGGCTCATGGACCTAGCCACTCCGCGGCATGTGGGATCTTCCCGGACCGGGGCATGAACCCGTGTCCCCTGCATCGGCAGGCGGACTCTCAACCACTGCACCACCAGGGAAGCCCCCTCATTGTGGTTTTGATTTGCAGTTCTCTAATGATTAGTGATGTTGAGCATCTTTTCATGTGTTTGTCAGCAATCTTTCTTCTTTGGAGAAATGTCTGTTTAGGTCTTCTGCCCATTTTTGTATTGGGTTGTTTGTTTTTTCGATTTTGAGCTGCATGAGCTGCTTGTGTATTTTGGAGTTCCTTTGTCAGTTGCTTCGTTTGAAAATATTTTCACCCATTCTTTGGATTGTCTTTTTGTCTTGTTTATAGTCTCCTTTGCTGTGCAAAAGCTTTTAAGTTTCATTAGGTCCTAGTTGTTTATTTTATTTCTCTAGGAAAAATAAAATATTTTAATTTCCATTTCTCTAGGAAGTGGGTCAAATGGGATCTTGCTGTGATTTATGTCATAGAGTGTTCTGCTTATGTTTTCCTCTAGGAGTTTTATAGTGTCTGGCCTTATATTTAGGCCGTTTTTTTGTATGGTGTTAGGAAGTGTTCTAATTTCATTCTTTTATATGTAGCTGTCCAGTTTTCCCAGCACCACTTATTGAAGATGCTGTCTTTTCTCCACTGTATATTCTTGCCTCCTTTGTCAAAGATAAGGTGACCATATGTGCGTGGGTTTACCTCTGGGCTTTCTTTCCTGTTCCATTGATCTATATTTCTGTTTTTGTGCCAGTACCATACTGTCTTGATTACTGTAGCTTTATAGTATAGTCTGCAGTCGGGGAGCATGATTCCTCCAGCTCCGTTTTTCTTTCTCAAGATTGTTTTGGCTCTTCGGGGTCTTTTGTGTTTCCATACAAATTGTAAAATTTCTTGTTCTAGTTCTGTGAAAAGTGCCATTGGTAATTTGATAGGGATTGCATTGATTCTGTAGATTGCTTTGGGTAGTATAGTCATTTTCACATATTGATTCTTCCAATCCAAGAACATGGTATATCTCTCCATCAGTTTGTATCTTCTTTGGTTTCTTTCATCAGTGTCTTATAGTTTTCTGCATCCAGGTCTTTTGTCTCTTTTGATAGGTTTATTCCTAGGTATTTTATTCTTTTTGTTGCAATGGTAAATGGGAGTGTTTCCTTAATTTCTCTTTCTGATTTTTCATTGTTGGTGTATAGGAATGTAAGAGATTTCTGTGCATTAGATTTGTATCCTGCTACTTTACCAAATTCATTGATTAGCTCTAGTAGTTTTCTGGTGGCATCTTTAGGATTTTCTTTATGTAGTATCATATCATCTGCAAACAGTGACAGTTTTACGACTTCTTTCCCAATTTGGATTCCTTTTATTTCTTTTTCTTCTCTGATTGCCATGGCTAAAACTTGCAAAACTATCTCGAATAATAGTGGTGAGAGTGAGCACCCTTGTCTTGTTCCTGATCTTAGAGGAAATGCTTTCAGTTTTTCACCATTGAGAATGATATTGGCTGTGGGTTTGTCATATATGGCTTTAATTATGTTGAGGTAGGTTCCCCCTTTGTCCACTTTCTGAAGAGTTTTTATCATAAATAGGTGTTGAATTTTGTCAGAAGCTTTTTCTGCATCTATGGAGATGATCATATGGTTTTCATCCTTCAATTTGTTCATATGGTGTATCACATTGATTGATTTGTGTATATTGAAGAATCCTTGCATTCCTGGGATAAGCCCCACTTGATCATGGTGTATGATTCTTTTAATGTGCTGTTGGATTCTGTTTGCTAGTATTTTGTTGAGGATTTTTGCATCAGTGTTCATCAGTGATATTGGCTTGTAATTTTTGTGTGTGTGTGTGTGTGACAGCTTTGTGTGGTTTTGGTATCAGGGTGATGGTGGTCTTGTAGAATGAGTTAGAGAGTGTTCCTCCCTCTGCTATATTTTGGAAGAGTTTGAGAAGGATAGGTGTTAGCTCTTCTCTAAATGTTTGATAGAATTCACCTGTGAAGCCATCTGGTCCTGGGTTTGTGTTTTTTGGAAGTTTTGGTTTTTTTTTTTTTTTTTTTTTTTGCAATATGCAGGCCTCTCACTGTTGTGGCCTCTCCCCTTGCAGAGCATAGGCTCCGGACGCACAGGCTCAGAGGCCATGGCTCACGGGCCCAGCCACTCCGTGGCATGTGGGATCTTCCTGGACCGGGGCACGAACCTGCGTCCCCTGCATCGGCAGGCAGACTCTCAACCACTGCGCCACCAGGGAAGCCCTGTTGGAAGATTTTTAATCACAGTTTCAATTTCAGTGCTTTTCATTGGTCTGTTCATATTTTCTATTTCTTCCTGGTTCAGTCTTGGAAAGTTGTACTTTTCTAAGAATTTGTCCATTTCTTCCAGGTTGTCCATTTTATGGCATACATTTGCTTGTAGTAGTCTCTCATGATCCTTTGTATTTCTGCGGTGTCAGTTACTTCTCCTTTTTCATTTCTAATTCTGTTGACTTGAGTCTTCTCCCTTTTTTTCTCAATGAGTCTAGCTAATGGTTTATCAATTTTGTTTATCTTCTCAAAGAACTAGCTTTTAGGTTTATTGATCTTTGCTATTGTTCCCTTCATTTCTTTTTCATTTACTTCTGATCTTTATGATTTCTTTCCTTCTGCTGACTTTGGGGTTTTTTTGTTCTTCTTTTTCTAATTGCTTTAGGTGTAAGTTTAAGGTTTTGGTTTTTTTTTGAGATGTTTCTTGTTTCTTGAGGTAGGATTGTATTGCTATAAACTTCTCTATTAGAACTGCTTTTACTGCATCCCATATGTGTTGGGTCATCTTGTTTTCATTGTCATTTGTTTCTAGGTATTTTTTGATTTCCTCTTTGATTTCTTCAGTGATCTCTTGGTTATTTACTAGCATATTGTTTAGCCTCCATGTGTTTGTACTTTTTACAGTTTTTTCCCTGTAATTGATATCTAGTCTCATAGCATTGTGGTTGGAAAAGATGCTTGATACAATTTCCATTTTTCTTAAATTTACAAGGCTTGATTTGTGACCCAAGATATCTATCCTGGAGAATGTTCCCTGTGCACTTGAGAAGAACGTGTATTCTCTTGTTTTTGGATGGAGTGTCCTATAAATTTCAGTTAAGTCCATCTGGTCTAATGTGTCATTTAAAGCTGTGTTTCCTTATTTATTTTCTGTTTGGATGATCTGTCCATTGGTGAGAGTGGGGTGTTAAAGTCCCCTACTATTATTATGTTACTGTCGATTTCTCCTTTTATGGCTGTTAGTATTTGCCTTATGTATTGAGGTGCTCCTGTGTTGGGTGCATAGATATTTACAATTGTTATATCTTCTTCTTGGATTGATCCCTTGATCATTATGTCTTGTCCTTCCTTGTCTCTTGTTATAGTCTTTAAAGTCTATTTTGCCTGATATGAATATTGTTTCTCCAGCTTTCTTTTGATTTCCATTTGCATGGAATATCTTTTTCCATCCCCTCACTTTCAGTCTGTATGTGTCCCTAGGTCTGAAGTGGGTCTCTTGTAGAACAGCATATATATGGTTCTTGTTTTTGTATCCATTCAGCCAGTCTGTGTGTTGGTTGGAACATTTAATCCATTTATATTTAAGATAATCATTGATATGTATGTTCCTATTACCATTTTCTTAATTGTTTTAGGTTTGTTTTTGTAGGTCTTTTCCTTCTCTTGTGTTTCCTGCCTAGAGAAGTTCCTTTAGCATTTGCTGTAAAGCTGGTTTGGTGGTGCTGAATTCTCTTAACTTTTGCTTCTCTGTAAAGCTTTTGATTTCTTCATCGAATCTGAATGAGATCCTTGCTGGGTATAGTAATCTTGGTTGTAGGTTTTTCCCTTTCATCACTTTAAATATATCTTGCCACTCCCTTCTGGCTTGCAGAGTTTCTACTGAAAGATCAGCTGTTAACCTTATGGGGATTCTCTTGTGTATTATTTGTTGCTTTTCCCTTGCTGCTTTTAATATTTTTTCTTTGTGTTTAATTTTTGTTAGTTTGATTAGTTTGTTTCTCAGCATGTTTCTTTTTGGGTTTATCCTCTGTGGGACTCTCTGCACTTCCTGGACTTCATTGACTCTTCCCTTTCACACGTTGGGGATGTTTTCGACTATAATCTCTTCAAAAATTTTTTCAGACCCTTTCTTTTTTTCTCTTTCTGGGATGCGTATAATTAGAATGTTGGTGTGCTTAATGTTGTCCCAGAGGTCTCTGAGACTGTCCTCCGTTCTTTTCATTCTTTTTTCTTTATTCTGCTCTGCAGCAGTTATTTCTACCATTCTGTCTTCCTTCTCACTTATCTGTTCTTCTGCCTCAGTTATTCTGCTATTGATTCCTTCTAGAGTATTTTTAATTTCAGTTATTGTGTTGTTCATTATTGTTTGTTTGCTGTTTAGTTCTTCTAGGTCCTTGTTAAACATTTCTTGTTTTTTCTCTATTCTGTTTCCGAGACTTTGGATCATTTTTACTATCATTACTCTGAATTGTTTTTCAGGTAGTTTGCCTATTTCCTATTCATTTATTTGGTCTTGTGGGTTTTTATCTTGCTCCTTTGCCTGCAAGATATTTCTCTGTCTTCTCATTTTGTGTAATTTACAGTATTTGAGGTCTCCTTTCCCTAGGCTGCAGGGTCGTAGTTCCTTTTGCTTCTGTTCTCTGCCCCTGGTGGTGAGGTTGGTCTAGTGGCTTGCGTAGGCTTCCTGTTGGGAGGGACTGGTGCCTGTGTTCTGGTGGTGGAGGTGAGTCTTTTCCCTCTGATGAGCAGGGCCATGTCAGGTGGTGTGTTTGGGGTGTCTGTGAGCTTAGTATGACTTTAGGTGGTCTGTATGCTGATGGGTGGGTTTGTGTTCCTGTCTCGTTTGTTGTTTGGTGTGAGACATCCAGTTCTGGGAGCTGCTGGCAGTTGGGTGGTGCCTGGTCTTGGATTCAGTTAGAGCCCTCCATGAGAGCTCTCGGCGATTAATCTTCCCTGGGGCCAGGAATTCTGTAGTGGTCCAGTGTCCTGGACTCGGTGCTTCCACCCCAGAGCCTCAGGCTTTACTTCCAGTCGAGGACCCAAGACCCCACATGTCACTCATCCTGGCAATAAAGGGGATTAAAAAAAAAAAAGACTAGCAGAAGCCCAGACAAATGGTAAGGCACTCTTAAAAAACTTAATTTCCTATGGACTCAGAGTTTCTTTCCTTAAGAAATTCTAAAAAGTTTTCAGGATGTGTTCATATGGATGTTTTGTTGAGGTGTATTTTTTTTTTTTTAAAGAAGATGTTGGGGGATAGGAGTTTATTAATTTATTTATTTTTGCTGTGTTGGGTCTTCGTTTCTGTGTGAGGGCTTTCTCTAGTTGTGGCAAGCGGGGGCCACTCTTCATCACAGTGCGCAGGTCTCTCACTATCACGGCCTCTCTTGTTGTGGAGCACAGGCTCCAGATGCGCAGGCTCAGTAGTTGTGGCTCATGGGCCTAGTTGCTCCACGGCATGTGGGATCCTCCCAGACCAGGGCTCCAACCCGTATCCCCTGCATTAGCAGGCAGATTCTCAACCACTGCGCCACCAGGGAAGCCTTGAGGTGTATTTTATAGCTCTGGCTTCCATTCCAGTCAGTGTTTCAGCTTAGCTTTTGTTCTGTGAGAGAGACAGGAATTACCTTTTCCAGAAGGACAAGTTTATTTGATGTAGTAATACATGCTTTGCTTAAATATGAGGAAGAACTAACTAGAAACGAAACAGAATGCGATTTCTTAGAATATGAGTAGGGAACAGGTTTTGGCAATGTATCATTGTTTAATTTTTTACTTTATTTTATTTGGGTATCTTTAAGATTTGATGGTAATTTTCTTTTCATGTTACAAATGACAAGGGTTGACTAACAAGGTGGTGTTGCAAGAGATGACTGTAGAGGACAGGGATGTAATGGGGAGTTCCAGGCTGTGGGTGTTCAAGGTAACCACCATCTGTGTCACTCTTTGGCAGCCTCTACAAAAACAGTCATTGCTCTGTATTATTTGTGTGTCTGTGGATTTTATTTATAGGAACTCGAAGAAACCATTCAGAGCTTAGGTTGGTGCAGAATGCAAACAGATGCTATACATTTCAGTTGAATCAGGAGTTGACATCTGACTTCAGGGTTATCTGGGATAAGACTCCATGGTTTGCTTCCTTGTTGATAGAAGTCAAATTCAATTAATTTTCGTTTAATTCACTTAATTTATAAGGCATTAATTGAACAAGTGCAGCATGCCAGCTGTGAGCTCACAATATAGCAAAAGAGACAGATATTTATCAAGCTAGTGAGAATGTAATACCATACATGCTAATCTAAGAGGACCAAATACATAGGAGGGGATTTTTAGAAAAGATAACACGGGGGCTGAATCTTTTTAATGAGTGGAAATTGGTGTTGGAAAAGTGGGAAAAAGAAGTGTAGGAAGAGGGAACAGCATGTGCAGAACTGCAGAGTGCATGCAAGGTTCTGAGAGTGGTAAGCAGTCCATATCAAAATGTGGAATGGAGAGGGATGAGGTTGCAGAGTGAGGTGGCCAGTACCGAGAGAGGTGT
The DNA here is from genome assembly GCF_002837175.3 of Physeter macrocephalus. Taxonomy (NCBI): domain Eukaryota; kingdom Metazoa; phylum Chordata; class Mammalia; order Artiodactyla; family Physeteridae; genus Physeter; species Physeter macrocephalus. Next base: position 143,672,547 of record NC_041221.1, on the reverse strand, counting down.
AGGTGGTGTCACTCCCTAAAGCAGTTTTTGCAGAGAGATGACATGATGAGATCAGTGTTTTAGAAATATCACTTTGGAGGCAGTTGGAAAATGGATTGTGAGGGGTGGCTCGTAGAAGAGGCATGGGAGGAAGAGTGGTTGAAAAATATGAACTGGCCAACAATTGTCGTCGTTAGTTTCTTATGTTCCAATCTTTTACTGTCGTCTCTGCTTGGAATGATGCTTCTCACTTCTTAACGCCATGGGTACTGCCCCCCACTCTACCCGCATCTCCACCCCTGAACCAGAGATCTTTATCTTTCCCTAATTAACCAGTCTCAGCCACACACACACACACACACATATACGTATATATATATTTGTTTGGTATCTTTTTAATATTATTATTCCTATGTAATCTTAAAGCTTCATGAAGGGAGAATGACTTTTTATATTTGTTTTCTCATTGATGCATTTCTAGCATTCAACAAAGTGATGCATTTCTAGCATCTAACAGTGTGGATATTTAATCAATATTTGGTGAAAAGATAAATGACATCTAAGTCAATATTTTCAATTTCTTTTAAGGGTTTCTTTGAGGAGTGCTTTTTAAAAAAACAAAAGAGAAAACAGAAGGAAATAATCACAACAAACACTATGCTACTCGAATTCTTTGGAAATTAGCACAAGTCATTGTGGTGGACAGTCTTGGTCCCTAAAGTTCTAATGGGTCTGTGAGGTCAGAACACAGCTCGAAAGGGCTTGACTCTAATTTCTCTTTCTCCCTCTTTGCATAGATCACATAGTTAGATTTTCATATGTTAAATGCTTATATAATGTGCCTCTGTTATAATCCAATTGAAATGTTGCTTAATTTTGATTCAGTGTTACTAAACATATTTGTATAATATAACTTATATACAAAATGCTGTACTAAGCATGGCAAATAATTTTTCCGCAGAACATAAGCTCTAGGAGGGCAAGACCAAATCTGTTCCATTCACTATTGTATGCTACGAAGTCTAACCCAGACACAAAGTAAGCATTAATAGGTATGCATTAATTGAATAGATGCACAAATAGATTAAAAAGTTTTGCAAGGCACACTCTCTGTTCTTTGGAACAAATAATATGATCTTTGGAACATATAATAATATGGTTTTGGGAATATATAATGTACTAGTGGGATAAGTTAAGTTTCAGGTCCTAGACCTGAGATCAAACTTCAAGGAAAGAAAAACATGGGAGACATCAACTAATTCATGGGAACTTACACAGCCTTCCTGGCCACATTTCCTAGACACGTTTTACAGACATGTTCTCTGGGAAAAAATAGAGAGCAGTCTCAATCCAGGGTAGCTTTCAGTGTCTTAAACACAAGGGACATATAGCAAAACAGTATTTCCTGATTGTTGTGCTTTAAGTCTCCCTCTTTATCTGTTCATGCTTCAGGAATACACCAGAACTAAGTTATGCACAGGGGATGTTTTCCTGGCCTGGGCAAGAAAAGTCATCAGCTTTAGGTCCTTTGATTTTTCTGGTTCCCACTACTGGTCTTACTGGGCCCCTTTCGCCTAGGATGTGGCCCTGAGGTTGTCTGTTAGACATTACCCAAAAATTAAACAAATCTAGAAGATTAAACTCCTAAATGAAGAGTCAGACATATATTTATTTTACTTTATTCTACAAGCAAATCAAGACATAATAGTGACAAGATTAGGCAATATGGCACAGATTATATGGGAGAAGAAATGTGTCCCTTGTGAGTTGTAATCACAAGGTAGATTCAACATTCTCCAAAATGTACAAATTTAAGTTTGCTGTTAGTTTTCCTGTGGAGAGAAAATAGCAACAAATGAGAAATACTGAGGCCATAGGCATTTCATTGGCATCCAAACTTCACCAGTGAACCCCTCAAAATGTAGCCAAGTCTCTCCATTTATTGATGTTTTTAAAAGGAGTGACTGCAATTTAGCGATATTTTAGAAAGTGGTGCTGATTACATAAGGATGAGGCTCATAATACCTCCCTGAAAGCATATTTTAATGGATTTATTTATGTTTATGTCCCTGAAAGCATATTTTAATGGATTTTTTATTTAAAGAAGACACACATAAGCCTTTTTTTATGAGAGTTCATAATTCTATTCATAATAAAAAAGAATCAATATGCCATATATATTAGATGCTTGTTTTCAGTCACGTTTATTTTGAAAATACTTAAAAGGAGCTATATGTTTCTATACACTCTAGTATATACTAATTTTTCATCATTTTGTGGTTTTTGAGCTGATACTGATATATCTTTTGGATGATTGCTTTGTAACCTTTAAATTACTTTTGGCTATTTGATTTTCTAATTTAATTTTATTGTACCTCCAACATATATTTTGTTGAGAAACCATACTCGGAAATGGAACAAGTTCTTTAGGTTTTTCAGATAGTGTTTCCTTTTGTACCAATCATTAAGGAGCTCTAATATATCCAAACTTAGTTGTTGAAGCTGAACAATAAACATGGCTCATCCTAGCAGGTGTGGATTCGCATGCCTGGGAGGAGGGACGTTCCTTGTCCCTGAAAATAAACCAATCGTAGACTGTGAGCCAAACTGGTGAATTTTTGTGGAAAGAGTTTAAGCAATAGGTTGGTAGCTGGAAGTTGAACTGAATGACCCTTAAGTTTCCTTCCAACTTAGAGATTCTAAGATTCTCTGATTCACTCTTACTGTCACAATATGTAGTGATACAGTAATACCAGGGACTCCCAAATCCTGTAAATTGTGAAAATTCTATTCATCAGAGTCAACGTGAGATGATTCACATATTCCTTATACCATAAACAACTTCTTCTACTTGAAGTACATTTGTCTTAACACATAATTATTAACTCTTAAATATAGAAAAGATTTCAATACTTTATTATTTCAATACTTTATTAACTTCATAACAAAAGTAGCAATCATTGCTGCAAGTTTTGCCATCAGATCCATGAATTGGTACATATACAGCATAACAAACTCTTTTACTGGTGGTAACTTTTTGTAATTACTACAGTCAATCTGGAAATACATATAAAAAATCTTGAGTTCCTTAAACAAAATTTTTATTCTCAGGGTTTAGGGTTTTCCAAGCAAGTTCAGAAAGCTCTCAGTGCATTCGTTTCTTATTCCAATTGTCTGTCCTCATCTAACCCCTTTGAGATACATTAAATAAAAAGATTTTTTATATCACATATAAAATCATGAGTGATAAACTTCTTTATGGTAACTGAATCATAATTTATTTTAAAATAAAATCTTTTCCACCATACTGGTTGATGCATCAGTTCTCAACACACATGGCATTTTCACAGGTGCAACCATTCCCATGGGATCAGTTTTCTACATGTCCTGCTACTTCTCTATTTGACTTAAAAAGTTCTATCTGAATGTAAGTATAAGATATATTATGATGATAACTACTATAGTTATAAGAATTACTACATCTTAGCAATATTTACCGTTAATTATTGGTAACAAGGTACTTGGTTTGCGCTTCACCAGCACATAGACAGACAAATATGTTTTAACATTGTAGTTGAGAACCACTGTTCCCAATTCCTGGAGCAAAGCTAAGGTGATAAGCTGCCTGCAGGAACAAGTAGGCAATTACCAAGAACGAATTTTCTAGGTTTTTCATCTTTGAGCAAATTGAAGAGTGTGGACATTAAAGTCAAACACATCGGAATTCAAATCCTGACTATACGACCCTGGGACAATTATTTTTCCTCTGTAAGCCTTACTTTCTTTACCTGCAAAATGAAGGTGATAACTGTATTGTAAGGTTAAAGTAAAACATAGGTAACTGAAAAGATGTGTGTGAAATGCTTAGCAGTACATGATGTGGAAAATAATGAATAAATGATAGCTATTAATTTTATTCCTTGGCTTTACTTCCAAGTCTACACTAACTCCAGTTCCATACAGAAGAGACTACATTTCCAGCTCCTTCTGTCCCAGAGTTTCAGACATGATATTTTTCTTTTTTTAAATTTATTTTTTATTGAAGTATAGTTGATTTACAGTGTTGTGTTAGTTTCTGGTGTACAGCAAACTGATTCTGTTACATGGATATTAAATATAGTTCCATGTGTATACACTAGGACCTTGTTGTTTATTTATTCTATGTATAATAGTTTGCATCTGCTGATCCCAAATTCCCAATCCATTCCTTCCCCCATCCTCCTTGGCAATTTTTATTGAAGTATAGTTGATTTACAGTGTTGTGTTAGTTTCTGGTGTACAGCAAACTGATTCTGTTACATGGATATTAAATATAGTTCCATGTGTATACACTAGGACCTTGTTGTTTATTTATTCTATGTATAATAGTTTGCATCTGCTGATCCCAAATTCCCAATCCATTCCTTCCCCCATCCTCCTTGGCAACCAAAAGTCTGTTCTCTATGCCTGTGAGTCTGTTTCTCTTTCATAAATAAGTTCATTTGCAGGCATGACATTTTTCTAGTGGTTAAATATCTCCACTTGGATAACCTGAAATATGCTCAAACTTAAAGTTGAATTCATCTTCCGCTTCAGATATGTTCCATTAATTAATTCATCCATTCTTTGAGTTACTCTACTCCATGAACCTCCTAAGGTTTAGAGCTGAGCTGAGAGCTGCCAATACGAAGATTACTAAGCATGACATGATGGCAGGGGACTTCAGAGGCTAGTGGAGCCTAGTGGAAAATGGAATTGCAGTGCATCATGTTGGGCATATACCAGCATGACTTCACTTCTTCTCCTTGCCTGCTCAAACCCCAGTGCCAGGATTTATGTCATATGCACAGTCTGACCAGGCAATTACTAAGGCTTAATATTCATTAGCCCCTTTCATTCTCTCACAGCTAATAAATCATGAAGGAAAGCTTGAACTCAGTCCTGACTCCAAATTTTATATTCTTTTTTTTTTTTTGGTATGCAGGCCTCCCTCTGTTGTGACCTCTCCCGTTGCGGAGCACAGGCTCCGGACGCGCAGGCTCATTGGCCATGGCTCACGGGCCCAGCCGCTCCGCGGCACGTGGGATCCTCCCAGACCGGGGCGCGAACCTGGTTCCCCTGCATCGACAGGCGGACGCGCAACCACTGCGCCACCAGGGAAGCCCCAAATTTTATATTCTTAATCTCTTATTTTCTTTAACAGGGAAAACAAAAGGCTCAAAGAAGTGGAACGAACTGCCTGGGCCTTCAGGGTCATGCAGCTAAAAAGCAGTAGAGCTTGTCTAGACCCCAAATTGCCTGATGGCTAGCTTAAGTTTCTACTACCACACCTAGATTTTCTCAACAATAGTCTTTATTTAATATGAGTAATGAAAAAAAGGTTAAAGTCTTTATTCTTTAAGATAGAGAACAAAGCTGTGTGTGACCCATTTAAACATTTTAAGAGTCATGACTTGTACTTACTGAGCTTTACTACGTGTCAGGTACTGTGCTAAGCCCTTTTCAAACATTATGGCTTTAAGTTTCACAGTATTGTAAAATATGAGGCAAATGTTGTTTGCCATGGCCACACGATCAAAGAGCTGCAATTTAAGCCCAGGACCTTTTCACTCTGATGCTAGTGTCTAACCACTTTGTTCTACCACTTGCATTTAAGAAAGGCCCATCCACAGTTTTTTAAATAAAGCAATTTTTGAAACTTAAAACGTAAATCTTCAAACATGTAGAAATTGAATTAATACATAGTATCAAATATTTTTTTTTACTGATACTGGCTTTAAAATTACACAGAAGTAGTACTTTTATGTCGAGATGGGTGTACAGACCTTTTGATGGTGTTTGGTACATTCTACATCTGTAAGATAAAGACAAAAGAAAGTCAAACTCTGGAAGAACCTAATCTTATTAGGAAAAATAATCTTTGATTTCTTTCAGCCCTCAGCCTATCATAAAGATATAAGATTCACTTCAGGGCTGTGTGTATGAGCATAAAGATTGAAGCTCTTCACACAGAAATTTTTAGTTTCTTTTTTGGAATGGGATTAGAGTGTAGCCCAAAGGATGAAACAGCTGCTATAATAATGATGAATTTGTCCTGTTCTTTCCTACTTCATAGTCAGAACTTAGAAAATATTGAAAAACACTAGTTTTATATGTTGGAAGTCTCTGCTGTAACAAGCCTAGATGGCAGAAGTTGGACCAGCAGTTGAAAATTCTAGTGAGACAGACTTCAACTCAATAATGGAAGAAGAATAATAGCTCATGCTGCCAAATAATGGATTGAACTGTTTTATGATGAAATGAGGTCCCAGTAAATACTGATGTTAAGTCCAAGCATGGTTTGGATGAATTCTTCCCCAAAAAGTTACATGAAATGTTTGTAAGGATAAGAATTTGGCTTTAGTTGACCATTTAGGTCCACTTGGCCCCTGAGATGATATAATTTAGTGATTTATTGGTGGAGACCAAAAAAATGCATTTCAAAAACCTTCTCTTATTATATTTAATGTGTATATTCCAGAATTATGTGGGCAGAAGATGACATGAGCTGTCAGTATCAGGGCAGGGGCAGAGTTATGAGGGAGATAGTCAGTGAAGATGGTTGTAAGCGCCAGAGCTGAGAGCAGGACAAATGCTGTTGCTCTCATGATGCTGAAGTGGCCAAGGGCAGTCAGATGGAGAAAAAAGAAGTGACTTTCTGGTATCTGCCCAGCCCTGATGGTTTCTGCCTTATATATTGTCAGGAGTTCTGCCTCAGTTGTGAAATAGCTATTTCCAGAAACAGAATTCTGGGAAGAGGTCAGAAACATCTACTAGGTATGGAAATCCTTTAATTGTGAAAGAGAGATGATTATGCATGATATTTTAATAGATAATCGGACCCGATAAAGTTGGCATTATTTCCTTACCTCTTTACATACATAAAAGTTTGAGTGCGTTCACATCTGTTACACAGTTTGATCTTCAGAACATATCTGACAGATGCTATCATTTTCTTTGTTCTACAGATGAGGGAATAAAGTCACAAGGAAGTTAAGTAATTTCACTGGCTTTACTACGTATTCTTTGTTGCACTACTTTTTCCAGGAAGAGTCATCAGCATCGCAGCTTTATAGGTTTTAACATTTTCTCAGGTTCCTCTCCTCCCCTCCCCTCCCCTCCCACACTGAAGGGGAAATGTAGGCAGTTGAGACCCCAGACTGGGCACAGAGAAAAGGTATCAGCGTCCAAGTTTTGATTGAGCACAAACAAGCAATGATTCATGTTTTTTAGGAAGGGGATAATTTTCACAAGAATCCCAAATTTGGGGGAGATGGTATAATGGGTGGAGCTGGTGAGCTACCTCATTTACCTGCCAGATCTCTGGTGAAAGCATCTTTATCAAGGGCCCTTGGGAGGAGGACTTCCACAAAGCCAATAATAGTTATATGACCATCTTAACCAAGAACAGATCTAGTGGATGCAGTGGCTGGACTGTCCCTGAAATTTTGGCTGTGACTTTCTGGTCCCCAAATGCAGGCTGATGGTTCAAGAATGAGATGTTAACTTTGCCCTGGCATGTAGTTACATACAGGGTCAGTGATATCTACTAATATAATAACTTTCAATAGACAAGCCACCAGTCATTTGGTCATGATTTAAGTGAGCTTAATTGTGGGACTTCTCTGGTGGTGCATTTGTTAAGACTCTGCACTCCCAATGCAGGGGGCCCCGGTTCGATCCCTGGTCAGGGAACTAGATCCCACATGCATGCCGCAACTAAGAGTTTTCATGCCACAACTGAGGAGGCTGTGTGCTGCAAGTAAGGAGCCAGTGAGCCACACTAACACGCCCACCTGCCACAACTAAGGAGCACGCCTGCTGCAACTAAGGATCCCGCCTGCTGCAACTAAGACCTGGTGCAACCAAATTAATAAATAAATATAAATAGATAAGCTTAATTGTGCTCTCATCAAACCATGCTTCACTTGAAGTCTTTGATAAAGGCTACAAGAACACGTTTTGGAATGTGCCAATTTCACATAGAGTGACTCTATGAGAAGACCTTCGAAGCAGCTCTTGCAGTTTTGGTAGACAGAGTTGGAAGACACTGTCTATACCAGTAATAGAAGTAGTACCAAAGGCTGAGAGACTAAAATTCACATTTGTTTCCCTGGAACCTGTGCTGGGATGGTCTGGAGGGCAGGCATCATAATATTACTGAGAGCTGACACTCTTTAAGTGTTTTGTTTTCTTTTTTCAAATTATTTCAAGCTGTTTTCCTTTCCTTTTATTTTACTTTATTTATGTATTTATTTGGCTGCATTGGGTCTTAGTTGCAGCACACAGGCTCTTCATTGCAGTGTGCAGGCTTCTCTCTACTTATGGCTTGCAGGCTCCAGAGTGCGCAGGCTCTAGTTGTGGCGCAGGGGCTTAGTTGCCCCATGGCATGTGGGATCTTAGTTCCCTGACCAGGGATCGAACCCACGTCCCCTGCATTGGAAGGTGGATTCTTAACCACTGGACCACCAGGGAAGTCCCTCTAAGAGTCTTGCAGACCTGAATTCATTGCCACCTCCACCATTCCCTATGTGACCTTGTGCAAATTATTGAACTGCTAAAAGCCTTAGTTTCTTTATCTTCATTTGCTTATTCAGTAATTATTCATGAATATTTACTCTGTCTTAGAGACTATAATACAACTTTGGTGTACCATGAATAATGAGAAACGTTGTCACTGTCTTCACTGTAGCTTGACAGAGATTCCCTTCTTGACCAAACTTTAGTTAGGCTCCTCTGAGTTCTCTTCTCAACTGGGCCTTGACCTCCCCCCACCTCCTCTCCCTCCATCTCCCCTACACTTCATGTCTTTGGCCTGCCCAGCCGTGTCTTAGCATAGAATCCTGCTAAGTCATCCCCCTACCATTGATATCTGGTCACCCTTGATATCTGATCAAGTTCTTCATCCCCCACTTTTAATGTATAAGTCCTTGGTCTGCCTTTAGCAAGAATTCCCCCTTAATATCTCCTATTAATAATTTTCCATCTACTGAACACTTAACCTGGCTCCTTGGCTAAAATCCCCACTTGTATTCAGAATAGAGTCCAATGTCTCTACCCCATTGCAATAGGGGTATTACAGTAGGGATATTCAAGACTGTACCTTGAATAATGTCTTCCTTACCATTTTGACAAGTGTCAAATAACTTTTCTTTAACAAACTTACAGAATAAAGTTAATAATGGCCCCATATCATAAGCTGGTTATGATTTTCAAATGAGATTGTAAAGCGCTTATTACGTATACATTGTCATTGGTATTTAATGAGCATGACCGTGATAATAAAGATAATGATGGTGACAGTGATATGGAGCAGAAAAGACTCAGAAAGCACTTAGGAGCTATCTTAAAATAAGCAAATGATGTATCTTTGTGGCCTTACTGGAAATAACAGATGTTGGCATTTGATAGAAAAGGGAACTTAGTGATGATTAGAAATATTTGGTAATGACAAGAGGTAATGAGAATCTTCCATTTTAAGTGTCCCATTGGAGCCAGTGAATACCTATCAGGAACCCTGCAGAGGTGATTCCTTTATTGAATGTGAAAATGGCCTCTATCCATATTTTTTCTTGTTTAACAGCAAAATACTTTCTTAATAACAATAGCAATAACAGTAATGATATTTACTGAGCACTAGTTATGTGCCTGGTACTGTTGGAATTGTCCTATGAATATTAACTCATCTAAATTTTTTAAAAATATAGGAGACAAATGATATTACTGCCAAGACTTTACAAATGAAGGAAGTGAAGCACAGAGAGAGTAAATAAATTGTCGAAAGTCACAAGAGTGAATGGTGGAGCTGGAAAATGTTATATGGAAGTATAATATATTAAACAGATACCAGAGGTGCTCTGTTCCCTTGAAGAGGGAATGTGGGAGCTTGGTTTGCCAGTCCCTATCTTCCCATGATAGTCCCTGAGTCACATTCATGGAGTCCCCAGGGCTCCATGAAATAATTTAAATATCATTGGTCCAGATGAGAAGTTTCCAAATTCCACCATTATGCTGTGATAAAGTTTTAGTCATTATGAGGCAAAGTTAGAGAGATGTTTAATGTCACCAACTACTTTTTCTTTGGGAAATCTAAAATCTAAATCCCCTCTTTAAAGTTTTAAAAAATAATTTTACTATTTTGCAAGTTACTCAAGTGAGGGAAACCACTGGTATATGATTTCCTATCTCTGACTTTAAATTTCCATTATTCTCTGACCTTGAGAAAAAGTGGCCTTGACTCCTTGCCTACCTTTCCAGAGACCCCAGAGAAAGTATCCAAGCAATGTGAGTTACTTAGGAGCTTCCTTGTCAGTCCCGGTTTTCCCTCCATAGTGGGCCCAACTATTTAATTTAGTATACAATTTTAGAATAGTAGTATTCCTTGAGGAAAGATTCCAATAAAACTACATATTTCAGAGAAGAAAGGGAAAGCCTGTTTAATGTTGATAATTTTTTCTTGAGAAATCTTCCAAAGATCTAGGTGAATTTAAGCCCCTATTATTTACTGCTACTCATGTACCACTCTTTCAGTTACAGTCTTCCAAACATTTCCCCCTCATGTGTCATAGAAGCTCATCTAGCAGAGATTTTAGAAGAATCTATAGGTATTAATTATTATTCCCTTTTTACAGAGGGGAAATTAGGATCAGAGAGGTTAAATAATGTTTCCAAGTTTCTGATTAAATGACTTGGTTTGTATTAGAATCCAGAGTAGTCCTTCTCAAAAACTCTACTCTTGAACTCTTACACAATCCTGCCTCCCTTGAGAGGTGTAAGCCAGCTGGCAGGACTAGTTATCTTAAGGGCAAGCCTACCTAAAGATACTGGACCAGACGAGTAGCAGTCATCTAAGGCCCATTGTGAAATAATAAGTACCCTCTTATAAGAAATAAGTATTTCTCTGGAATGAGAAATAAGGGTTCAGTAAGGTAAGTACCACTTGAAGGAACTATCTGGATCAGAGCCTCAGACACTCAGCTCTTGTTATAAGACTGTGAATGCAGAAGGGAGAAGGAGAGAGAGGGTGATGTAGAAGGAGAAAGTTAACACAGAGCTCTAGGGCCATAATAGGCAATGCTAAATGTGAGGAAATAAGGCAGTTATCTGAACTGAAGCCAAAGATTTTAGACAGAAGATCAGAGGAGGACTAAAACAAAGGTGACTCTATGGAGAGTGTCAGAGGGCTGGGCCTGGTAGGGCTATAGTTTCTTAAACTTACTCTGCTTCTGATGAAGACTGTCACCAGAGTTTGGAGCCTATTAATATGCACATATGTGTTAAGTGTTCACCTCTGGGAAGAGTAATGTTGCAGCATCTGGGAACCAGGAAATCCTTGGCAGAAAGTCACTTGAACTTCTCAGAAATGTCTCTCTGAGAAGAAAAGACAACACAGTGGCAGTCCTTTCCTCCTGTGTAAGCAAGACCTTTTAGTCAACCCTGATTTATACTGAAAAACAGCTTAAAATGTCACTATGAAATTGAGATTTCTTTTCCTAAGGAATTCTGAAATATTTTCAGTGTATATTAGGGGTGGAGGAGGTGGGGAGAATCTTATGGTTTATTTGAAAATTTATTTAAAAACTTAGCCTACATAGCATATCCTTTACATATTCTCTTGGTCTTTAACATTTTGAAGTCACTGCTGCGCCTTGACTTTGCTTTCTTGGAAGAACAGTTTTATCAGATTACTAGTACCTGCTTTGCGTAGCAATTAGGAAGAACGTGTTTTTAAATTTTAACTTTTATTTTGAAATAATTGTTGCAAGAATAGAATAACTTGTTGTGTACTCTTCACCTCAAGACTCTAATTCAAATGTTACCATCTGTGCCAACAGTGCCTTTATAACAAAATGATCCAATCCAACAAGATTTAATATCGTTAAGATGGCAGTACTCTCTATCAAGGTTAGCTGCCCTTTTTGGAAAATGAATAGCTAACCCTAAAATTCTAATGGAAATATGAGTTAGCCAAAACAATCTTGAAAAAGAAAAAAGATGGCGAGCTCACACTTAACAATTGAAAATTTTACTACAAGGTTATACTTATCAAAACAGTGTATAATAGAATTGGGAATCCAAAAATAAATTCTGATATATATATGGTCAATTGATTTTTGACAGAAATGACAAAACAATTCATTGAAGAAAGAATAGCCTTTTCAAAAATTGGTTCTGGGACAACTGGATATTCACACACAAAACAATGAGATTGGACCCCCACCTCCTTTTGTATTAAAAATTATAACATAAATTAACTCAAAACACTTAAATGTAAGTGCTAAAAGTATACAATTCTTAGAAGAAAACGTGTAAATCTTTGTGACCTTTGAACAGGCAATGGTTCCTTAGATATGACACTAAGATTACAAGAAACAAAAGAGTAAATAGATAAATTGGACATCATCAAAATTAAAGACTTTTACCCTTAAAAGAGTCCACAGAATGGGAGAAAATACTTGCAAATCACATATCTGATAAGGGACGAGTATCTAGAATATATTTAAAAAATTATATTTACATCTCAACAATAACCAAATAATTTAGTTGAAAACCAAGCAGAGGATTGAAATAGACATTTTTCAAAAGAAAATATACAAATGGCCAATAAGCCCATGAAAATATGCTCATCATCATTAGTTATTAGGGAAATGCAACTCAAAACCAAAATGAGATACCATTTCCCGTCCATTAGGATGGCTACAATTAAAAAAACAAACAGACAAGATGTTGGCAAGGATGTGGAGATATTGAGACTCTCATACATTGCTGGTGGAAATATAAAATGGTGCAGCTGCTTTGGAAAATAGTTTTGTAGTTCCTCAAAAAGTTAAATGTAGAGTTACCATAATGACTTAGCAGTTCCATTCCTAGGTATTTGCCCAAGAGAATTGAAAACATATATCCACCGAAAACATTAATGTTCATAGCAGCTTTATTCGTAATAGCCCCAAATTGGAAAAAATCCAACTATTCATCAACTGATGAATGATTAAATGTAGTACATCCACAAAATAGAATATTATTCAATAAAAAGGATAAAGTACTGATAAATGCTACAGCATGGAATAATCTTATGGACAAAAGGCTACATCCTTTATGATTCTATTTAAGCATAATGTCAAGAATAGCAAACCTATAGACAAAAGTCAGATTAATGATTGCCAGGGGCTAGGAGGATAGGGGAATGCGAGTGACTGCTAATGGGTATGGAGTTTGTTTTGGGGGTGATGAAATGTTCTGGAATTATATAGTGGTGATAGTTGCACAGTTTTGTGAGTGGACTAGAAACCACTGGATTATACACTTTAAAAACAAGAATTTTATGATATGGGAACTATTTCTTAATAATCATAACAATGGTAATAATTTAAAAAATCCATCAAGGATCTTACATTGTGTTGTCCTTCTGTCTTATTTATTTATCTATCTATGTTTTATTGAAGTATAGTTTATTTATACTTTTGTGTTAGTTTCAGGTGTACAGCATAGTGATTCAGTTATGTATATATATTTTTTTCAGATTATTTTCCATTATAGGTATTACAAGATATTGGATATAGTTCCCTGTGTTATACTGTAAATTGTCTTTGCTTACCTGTTTTATGTGTAGTAGTTTGTATCTGTTAACCCCATGCTCCTAATTTATCCCTCCCCGCTTCTCCCTTTCCCTTTTGGTCACCATAAGTTTATTTTCTATATCTGTGAGTATGTTTGTTTTGTGTATAGGTTCATTTGTACTATTATTTAGATTCTGCATATAAGTGATATCATATGGTATTTGTCTTTCTCTGTCTGACCTACTTCACTTAGTATGATATTCTCTGAGTCCGTTCTTGTTGCTGCAAATGGCATTATTTCATTCTTTTTTATGGCTGAGGAATATTCCATTGTGTGTGTGTGTGTGTGTGTGTGTGTGTGTGTGTGTGTATACACACTACATCTTCTTAAACCAGTCGTCTGTTGATGGGCACTTGAGTTGTTTCCATGTCTTGGCTACTGTAAATAGTGCTGCTATGAACGTTGGGATGCATGTATCTTTTCGAATTAGAGTTTTCATCTTTTCTGGGTATGTGCCCAAGAGTGGGATTGCTGGATCATATGGTTGCTCTCCGTTTAGTTTTTTAAGGAAGCTCCATAATGTTTTCGATAGTGGTTGAACCAGTTTACATTCTCACCAATAGTGTGGGAGGATTCACTTTTGTCCATACCCTATCGAGCATTTACTATTTGTAGACGTTTTGATGATGGCCATTCTAACCAGTATGATTTGATATCTCATTGTGGTTTTGATTTCTATATCTCTAATAATTAGAAGTTTTGAGCATTTTTTCATGTGCTGTGTTGGCCATCTGTATGTCTTCTTTGAAGAAATGTCTATTTACATCTTCTGCCTATTCTTTGATTGGCTTGTTTGTTTTTTTGACATTGAGTTATATTTGCTGTTTGTATATTTTGGAACATTAATCCCTCATCGGTTGCGTTGTTTGCAAATGTTTTCTCCCATTCTGTAGGTTGTCTTTTCATTTTATTGATGGTTTCCTTTGCTGTGCAAACGCTTTTAAGTTTGATTAGGTACCATATGTTTATTTTTGCTCTTAATTCTTTTGCCTTGGGAAACTGATCTAAGAAAATATTGCTACAATTTATGTCAGAGAATCTTTTGCTTATGTTCTCTTCTAGGAGTTTTATGTTGTTATGTTTTACATTTAGGTCTTTAAACCATTTTGAGTTTATTTTTATGTGTGACGTGAGGGAGTGTTCTAATTTCATTGCTTTACATGAGGCTGTCCAGCTTTGCCAACACCACTTGCTGAAGAGACTGTCTTTTCTCCATTGTATATTCTTGCCTTTTTTGTTGTAGATTAATTAACCATACGTGTGTGGGTTTATTTCTGGACACTCTGTTCTGTTGATCCATATGTCTGTTTTTGTGACAGTGCCATGCTGTTTTGATTATTGTAGGTTTGTAGTATTGTCTGAAGTCTGGAAGGGTTATGCCTCCAGCTTTGTTCTTTTTCCTTAGGATTTCTTTAGCAACTCAGGGTCTTTTATGGTTCCCTATAAATTTCAGGATTATTTGTTCTAGTTCTGTGAAAAATGTCATGGGTAATTTGATAGGAATCACATTAAATCTGTAAATTGCTTTCAGTAGCATGGACGTTTTAAAAATATTCTTCCAATTCAAGAACATGGGATACCTTTCCACTTCTTAAATCAACTTCAATTTCCTTTATCAGTGTTTTATAGCTTTTAGCATGTAAGTCTTTTACCTCCTTGGTTTAGTTTATTCCTAGGTGGTTTTTTTTTTTTTTTTTTTTTTTTTGGATGCAATTTTAAATGGGATTTTTTTTCTTTCTGATATTTTATTGTTAGTGTAAAGAAATGCAACAGATTTATGTATATTAATCTTGTATCCTGCTACCTTGCTGAATTCATTTATTCTAATAGTTTTTGTGTGGAATCTTAAGGTTTCTCTATAGAGTATCATGTCATCTGAAAATAGTGACATTTGTATTTCTTCCTTTCCAATTGGAATTACCTCTAATTTCTTTTTTTTTTTTTTTTTTTTGTCTGATAGTTATGGCTAGGACTACCAATACTGCGTTGAATAGAAGTGTTGAGATGGGGCAGGCATCCTTGTATTATTCCTGAATTTAGTAGCAGGAAGACTTTTAGCTTTTCACTGTTGAGTGTTATATGGACTGTGGGTTTGTCGTAAATGGCTTTTATTGTGTTGAGATATGGTCTCTCTAGACCCACTTTGGTGAGAGTTTTTATAATGAATGGATGTTGAATATTATCAAAGGTTTTTTCTGCATCTATCAAGATGATCGTATGGTCTTTTTTTGAATTTTATTTTATTTATTTTTTTATACAGATGGTTCTTATTAGTTATCCATTTTATACATATTGGTGTATATATGTCAATCCCAATCTCCCAATTCATCACCCACCCACCCCCGCCACTTTCCCCCCTTTGCTGTGCAAAAACTTTTAAGCTTCATTAGGTCGCAAGTTGACCATAGGTGCGTGGGTTTATCTCTGGGCTTTCTCTCCTGTTCCATTGATCTGTATTTCTGTTTTTGTGCCAGTACCATATTGTCTTGATCACTGTAGCTTTGTAGTATAGTCTGAAGTCCGGGAGCCTGATTCCCCCAGCTCAGTTTTTTCCCTCAAGACTGCTTTGGCTATTCAGGATCTTTTGTGTCTCCATACAGATTTTCAGATTTTTTGTTCTAGTTCTGTAAAAAATCTCATTGGTAGTTTGATAGGGATTGCATTGAATCTGTAGCTTGCTTTGAGTAGTAGCTTTTCCTGCATCTATTGAGATGATTGTATGGTTTTTCTTCTTCAGTTTGTTCCTATAGTATATCACATTGATTGATTTGTATATATTGAAGAATCCTTGCACCCCTGGGATAAATCCCACTTGATCATGGTGTATGATCCTTTTAATGTGTTGTTGGATTCTGTTTGCTGGTATTTTGTTGAGGATTTTTGCATCTATATTCATGAGTGTTATTGGTCTGTAATTTTCTTTTTTTGTAGTATCATTGTCCAGTTTTGGTATCCGGGTGATAGTGGCCTCATAGAATGAGTTTGGGAGTGTTCCTTCCCCTGCCATCTTTTGGAAGAGTTTGAGAAGACCAGGGAAGCCCTGTTGGAAGATTTTTAATCACAGTTTTAATTTCAGTACTTGTGATTGATCTGTTCATATTTTCTATTTTTTCCTGGTTCAGTCTTGGAAGGTTGTACTTTTCTTAGAATTTGTCCATTTCTTCCAGGTTGTCCATTTTATTGGCATAGAGTTGCTTGTAGTAGTCTCTTAGGATGCTTTGTATTTCTGTGGTGTCCGTTGTAATTTCTCCTTTTTCATTTCTAATTTTAATGATTTGAGTTCTCTTCCTCTTTTTCTTGATGAGTCTGGCTAATGGTTTATCAATTTTGTTTATCTTCTCAAAGAACCAGCTTTTAGTTTTATTCATCTTTGCTGTTGTTTTCTTTGTTTCTGTTTCATTTATTTCTGCTCTGATATTTATGATTTCTTTCCTTCTACTAACTCTGGATTTTGTTTGTTATTCTTTCTCTAGTTCTTTTAGGGGTAAAGTTAGATTGTTTATTTGCGATGTTTGTTGTTTCTTGAGGTAGGATTGTACTGCTATAAACTTCCCTCTTAGAACTGCTTTTGCTGCCTTCCTTATGTTTTGGATCATCATGTTTTCACTGTCATTTGTCTCTAGGTCCTTCCTTGTCTCTTGTAACATTCTTTATTTTACAGTCTATTTTATCTGAAATGAGTATTGCTACTCCAGCTTTCTTTTGATTTCCGTTTGCATGGAATATCTTTTTCTATCCCCTCACTTTCAGTCTGAATGTGTCCCTAGGTGTGAAGTGGGTCTCTTGTAGACAGCATATATATGGGTCTTGTTTTTCTATCCATTCAGCAAGACTGTGTCTTTTGTTTGGAGCATTTAATACATTCACGTTTAAGGTAGTTACTGATATGTATGTTCCTATTACCATTTTCTTAATTGTTATGAGCTGTTTTTGTAGGTCCTTTTCTTCTCTTGTGTTTCCCACTTAGAGAAGTTCCTTTAGCACTTGTTGTAGAGCTGGTTTGGTGGTGCTGAATTCTCTTAACTTTTGCTTGTCTGTAAAGCTTTTGATTTCTCTGTCGAATCTGGATGAGATCCTTGCCGGGTAGAATAATCTTGGTTGTAAGTTCTTCCCTTTCATCACTTTAAATGTGTCATGCCACTCCCTTCTGGCTTGTCGAATTTCTGCTGAGAAATCAGCTGTTAACCTTATGGGTGTTCCCTTGTATGTTATTTGTCACTTTTCCCTTGCTGCTTTCAATAATTTTTCTTTGTCTTTAATTTTTGCCAGTTTGATTATTATGTGTCTCGGTGTGTTTCTCCTTGGGTTTATCCTGCCTTGGACTCTCTGCGCTTCCTGGACTTGGGTAGCTGTTTCCTTTCCCATATTAGGGAAGTTTTCGACTATAATGTCTTCAAATATTTTGTCGGGTTCTTTCTCTCTTCTCCTTCTGGGACCCCTGTAATGTGAATGTTGTTGCATTTAATGTTGTCCCAGAGGTCTCTTAGGTTGTCTTCATTTCTTTTCATTTTTTTTCTTTATTCTCTTCCACAGCAGTGAATTCCACCACTCTGTCTTCCGTGTCATTTATCCATTCTTCTGCCTCAGTTATTCTGCTATTGATTCCTTCTAGTGTAGTTTTCATTTCATTTATTGTATTGTTCATCTCTGTTCTTTAATTCTTCTAGGTCTCTGTTAAACATTTCTTGCATCTTCTCGATCTTTGCCTCCATTCTTTTTCCAAGGTCCTGGATCATCTTCTCTATCATTATTTGGAATTCTTTTTCTGGAAGGTTGTCTATGTTTGCATTTAATGTTGTCCCAGAGGTCTCTTAGGTTGTCTTCATTTCTTTTCATTTTTTTTCTTTATTCTCTTCCACAGCAGTGAATTCCACCACTCTGTCTTCCGTGTCATTTATCCATTCTTCTGCCTCAGTTATTCTGCTATTGATTCCTTCTAGTGTAGTTTTCATTTCATTTATTGTATTGTTCATCTCTGTTCTTTAATTCTTCTAGGTCTCTGTTAAACATTTCTTGCATCTTCTCGATCTTTGCCTCCATTCTTTTTCCAAGGTCCTGGATCATCTTCTCTATCATTATTTGGAATTCTTTTTCTGGAAGGTTGTCTATGTTCACTTCATTTAGTTGTTTTTCTGGGGTTTTATCTTGTTCCTTCATCTGGCACATAGCCCTCTGCCTTTTCATCTTGTCTATCTTTCTGTGAATGTGGTTTTTCTTCCACAGGCTTCAGGATTGTAGTTCTTCTTGCTTCTATTGTCTGCCCTCTCGATGATATGGTTTTTGTCTTTTCTTTTGTTAACATGGTGTATCACATAGTTTGATTTGAATTTGTTGAACCATCTTTGCGACCCCAGAATAAATCCAACTTGATTATGATCCTTTTTGTGTATTGTTGAATTCAGTTGCTAATATTTTGCTGAGGATTTTTGCATCTATATTCGTCAAAGATATTGGCCTGTAATTTTCTTTTTTTTGTAGTGTCTTTGTCTGGTTTTGGTACCAAGGTAATTTTGGCTTCATAGAATGAATTTGGAAGTGTTTCCTCCTCTGCAGTCTTTTGGAAGAGTTTGAGAACGATCAGTGTAAGTTCTTCTTTTTTAAAAAAATTTATTTTAATTTATTTATTACTTTTGGCTGTGTTGGGTCTTCGTTGCTGTGCGCAGGCTTTCTCTAGTTGCAGCGAGCAGGGGCTACTCTGTTGCATTGCCCGGGCTTCTCATTGTGGTAGTTTCTCTTGTTGCAGAACATGGGCTCTAGAGCGCGTGGGCTTCAGTAGATGTGGCGTATGGGCTCAGTAGTTGTGGTTCTTGGGCTCTAGAGCGCAGGCTCATTAGTTGTGGCGCACAGGCTTAGTTGCTCCACGGCATGTGGGATCTTCCTGGACCAGGGCTTGAACCTGTGTCCCCTGCTTTGGCAGGCAGATTCTCAACCACTGAGCCACCAAGGAAGCTTGCAAGTTCCTTGTTTTATGTTTGGTAAAATTCCCCAATAAAGCCATTCAGTCCTGGACTTTTGTTTGCAGGGTGTTTTGTTTTTTGTGTTTTTTTGTTTTGTTTTGTTTACAGATTCTTTTTCACTTCTAGTGATTGGTCTGTTCAGATCATCTGTTTTTTCTTCTTAACTCAATTTTGGTAGTCTGCATGTTTCTAGAAAATTGTCCATTTCTTCTGGGTTGTCCAATTTGTTGGAATATAATTGTTCATAGTGTTCTCTCATGGCTTTTGTTGTAGTTCTGTGGTATCAGTGTTATTTCACCTCTCTCATTTGGGTCCCCTCTCTTTTTTTCTTGCTGAGCTTGGCTAGAGGTTTTTGTTTTGTTTATCCTCTCAAAAGACCAGGTCTTGGTTTTATTGATCTTTTCAGTTTTTTTTAAATTTCTATTTTATTTATTTCCTCTCTAATCTGTATAGTTTCCTTCCTTCTCCTGACTTTGGGTTTTGTTTGTTCTTTTTCTAATTCTTTTAGGTGGTAGATTAGGTTGTCTGTTTGTGATAGTTCTTGTTTCTTGAGGAAGGCCTGTTATTGTTATGAACTCCCTCTTAGAACTGCTTTTGCTGCATCCCATAAGATTTTGTAAGGATGTGTTTTCATTGTTGTTTGTCTCAAGGTATTTTCTGATTTCCTCTTTGATTTCGTCATTGACCCACTGGTTTTTTAGTAACATGTTGTTTAGTCTCTCTGTAATCGTTTTTGGTTTTTTTTTTTCTTATTTTTCTTTCTGTGGTTGACTTCTAGTTTCATACCATTGTGGTCAGAAAAGATGCTTGAAATGATTTATATCCTCTTGAATTTGTTGAGGCTTGTTTTGTGACCTAGCATGTGATGTATCCTAGAGAATGTTCCATGTGCACTTGAAAAAAAATGTGCATTCTGGTTTTTCTTTTTTTTTGGATGTAATGTCCTGTAGATGCCAATTAAGTCCAACTGGTGTTGTGTCATTTAGGATCTGTGTTGCCTTATTGATTTTCTATCTGTAAGACCTGTCAATTGATGTCAGTGGGGTGTTAAAAGTCTCCTACTATTATTGTATTTCTGTCCATTTCTCCCTTTATGTCTGTTAGTATTTGTCTTATATATTTCGGTGCTCCTGTATCAGGTGCATATTTGTCAACGGATGTAATATTCTCTTCTGGTATTGATTCCTTTATCATTATATAATGTCCTTCTTTGTCTTTCTTTATGAACTTTCTTTTAAAGTTTATTTTGTCTAAGTATTGCTAGCCCTGCTTTTTGTCATTCCCATTTGCATGAAATATCTTTTTTACATCCCCTCACTTTCAATTTATATGTCTTTCACCCTAAAGTGAGTCTCTTGTATGAAGCGTATTGTAGTTCTTGGCTTATCTAATCTGTGACTCTGTGTCTTTTGATCCAGGCATTTAGTCCTTTGACATTTAAAGTAATTATTGATGAGTGTGTTTATTGCCATTTTTACCTTGTTTTCCAATCGATTTTGTAGTTCTTCTTTGTTCTTGTCATCTTTTTGTTTTTCCTTTTGTGGTTTGATGGTTTTCTTTTGTATCACACTTAAGTTCCTTTCTTTTTGCATTATTATTTGTTTTGTCAGTCTGTTGTATGTTTTTGATTTGTGATTACCCTGGTTTTCAAGTATGTTAACCCATAATTCTATCAACTTGCTTTAGATTGATAGTCGTATAGGTTGAAACACATTCTAAAAGGCCTACACTTTTTTCCTCCTTTCTTCACATTTTGCGATTTTGATGTCCTATTTTACATCTTTTTGCTGTTGATTATAGTTATAGTTGCTTTTACAAAAATTTTTTTTGATTGTTTCTTAGTCTGTGTACTGGTTTCTTTAAGTGATCTTCAATCCTTTTATATATTTGCCTTTCCTATTGTGTTTTTCCCTTTCCCATAGGTTTTTGCTTCTTTTCTATTTAGAGTAGACCTTAAATATTGCTGTTAGGTTTAGTATTGTTGTATTCTTTTTTTTTTTTTTTTTTCTTTTTTTTGTGCGGTACACGGGCCTCTCACTGTTGTGGCCTCTCCCGTTGAAGAGCACAGGCTCCGGACGAGCAGGCTCAGCGGCCATGGCTCACGGGCCCAGCCGCTCCACGGCATGTGGGATCTTCCCGGACCGGGACATGAACCCACGTCCCCTGCATCAGCAGGCGGACTCTCAACCACTGCGCCACCAGGGAAGCCCTGTTATATTCTTTTAGTTATTGCTTCTCTGAGAAATTCTTTATCTCTCCTTCTATTGTAAATGATAATTTTGCTGGGTAGAGTATCCTAGGTTGCAGGTTTTTCTCTTTCAGCACTTTGATATATCATGCCACTCCCTCTGGCCTACACATTTTCTGCAAAGAAATCAGCTGATAACCTTATGAGGGTTCCCTTGTAACTTTTTGTTTTCCTCTTGCTGCCTTTAGAATAATGTCTTTAACTTTTGCCACTTTAATTATGATGTCTTGTTGTGGGTCTTTTTGGGTTCGTCTTGTGTTGGACCCTCTCTGATTCTCGTAAGTGGATATCTTTTCCTTCAGATTTGGGAAGCTTTCAGCCATAATTTCTCCAAATATATATATATATATATATATATATATATATATATATATATTTATTTTTTATTTATTTAAAATTAATTAATTTTATTTTTGTCTACATTGGGTCTTCATTGCTGCGTGTAGGCTTTTTTTTCTAGTTGCGGAGAGTGGGGGCTACTCTTTGTTGTCGTGCGCGGGCTTCTCATTGTGGTGGCTTCTCTTGTTGTGAAGCATGGGCTCTAGGCATGCGTGCTTCAGTAGTTGTGGCACGCAGGCTCAGTAGTTGTGGCTTGTGGCTTGTGGCTCTAGAGCACAGGCTCAGTAGTTGTGGCGCATAGGCTTAGTTGCTCCACGGCATGTGGAATCTTCCCGGACCAGGGCTCGAACCCATGTCCCCTGAGTTGGCAGGTGGATTCTTAACCACTGCGCCACCAGGGAAGTCCCCCAAATATATATTTATATATTTATATTTGCGGTACGCGGGCCTCTCACTGTTGTGGCCTCTCCCGTTATGGAGCACAGGCTCCGGACGCACAGGCTCAGTGGCCATGGCTCACGGGCCCAGCCGCTCTGCGGCATGTGGGATCTTCCTGGACCGAGGCACGAACCCGTGTCCCCTGCATCGGCAGGCGGACTCTCAACCACTGCGCCACCAGGGAAGCCCATCCAAATATATTTTTGATCCCCTCTTCTCTTTCTTCTCCTTCTGGAATCCCTATTATGCATAGGTTTGCACACTTTATATTATCCCGTACATCTCATATGTTGCTTTCATTTTCTTTTCATTTGTCTTTCTGTCTGCTGATACAATTGAGTGATTTCTGTTATTCTGTCTTCCACATCGCTTATTTATTCTTCTGTGAAACTTAGTCTGCTATTCATTCCTTTTAGCTTGGTTTTTATCTTGGCAATTGAGTTGTCTAATTTTGATTGGTTCCTCTTTATAGTTTTTAGTTCCTTGTTACACTGATCTGCATTTCTATTGATAATCTTTCTTATTTCCTTTAGCATTTTTATTACTTCCTTTTTGAACTTGGGGTCTGGTAGACTTGAGAGGTCTGTTTCATTGTTTGTTCTTTCAGGGGATTTCTCTTGTTCTTTTAATTGGGAATAGTTCCTCTGCTTTTTCATGTTACTTAACTGTTTCCCATAAACTCATAGAGACAGAACAAGTTATCTACTGTGGCCTTGAAGGAGTGTTTTTATGTGGGAACATCTGTGTGTAGACTGTGTAAGTCTGGTATTTTTGGTGCCAGGGCTATTTTTGGTATGGATGCCAGCCACTTCTTTCCTCAGCATGTGCTGGCCATTATCCCCTTGATAAGGGGTGTGATGGTGTTGTGGTGACCAGAGCCTGCCCTGGATGATGGGAGGGACCTCCTCTTTGCTCGTGGCTGTCACAGCCCTGTTGAGGGTGGGGTCTCCTCCCCAGATTTTAGAGTAGAAGCCCTGAGGGTTGGTTTCATTAAGGGTCCATTGCTTTTACATGTGTGCTCTGTCCCCAAGGCGGTGAGTGCTGAAGCAAGTGAGGCCCATGTGGTCAAAGTGAACCTATGGGCTGCATGTGCAGGTGTTTGTGGTTTTGCCCAGAGGCAGCCCAATTTTGCGTCCCTTTCTCCATTGTGTTTGTCCCAGACCTAGTGCTAAGCTCTGGGGGCTGGGGTGTTGTGGCTCCAGGAATCGAAGTGATTTTGCTGCTGCCTGGGACCTGGTCTGCCTCTGTGGTAGGGCTCCCCCAGGATCTGTTCACCCTAGATCTGGCTCCAAGCTGTGGTGTTATGTGGGCAGAACCAGAGTGCTCCTGCCTTGAAAGGGACCTCTAGGTACTCCTTCCCAGGTGCTGGTCATTGGCATCCTGTGATGCCACCCACTACCTGGTGAGTGCACCACCAAAGTCCACAGCTACTAGATACACCCCGGACCCACCCCTGATGTGGGCATACATGATGTTGATTTGCCCCATCACTAATGATGCTAACTTTAATCACTCGAGTAAGTTAGTAGCTGCCAGGTTCTCCACTGTAAAGTTACTCTTTTTTCCTTTCAAAATTAATAAATACGTTATAATAATATTCCTTGAGATTATGTAAATATCATTTTTATTGCAATTTTACTCATGCTATTAAGTGAGGCCATGTTCAAATGGGGCAAACTGTGTAAGTAAATGTGTATAATCTTATATGTTTAAACTACATATTCTCCTTTTCACTTTCTAGTATCAATTTCTAATGAACAGAAATGTTCCCATTTCTCAAACCAAGGAAAAATACCTGAGAATTTACTGGTCATGAGACTTTAGCATGCCAAGCATATTGCAAAAAATGTGGTATATGTTTTTATGCTTTTGTAAATGTTGGAGAAGAAAGGGCATACACATCATAATCATCCCTTTCATTTCTATCAGACTTTATAATTTACAAAGCATATACACATGCATATCTCATCTGATTCTCACAATACACAGGTTACACTAGGGATTATTATTCTCTTTATTTTATCAGTAAGGAAAAGGATATTGCACACATAGAGTGACCTACCCACAGCTACACACCTGGTAAATGTTCAGGTTGGGGTAAGCACACAGTCTTCTATTTAAAGATTCGCTGTGTTCTCCTGAGTTGCTTGGTGGAGTTTTATAATGAAGACAATGATGATGAGGATGATAAAGACCTCAGTGATGCAAATGTTGATGAGTACAGAGAAGCGAGTAAAACTAAATAAAATCATGTCTTCTCCAAGGCCTAAACACGGAAATGTAAAATTTTAAAAATAAATTTACTTCACATTTACATTTGTGATTAGATATCTGGCTTTCCAGATCCAGGCTTATAATCCAGAGCTCCAAGTATGTGGGCAAGACTGATCCCTTCCCCAAAGTTCCCAAAGAACACAGAGGTCCCAGGTCATTGGCTTGAGGAAGCCACAAGTGCATCGTGTCTTCACTGGTGCGGCAGAATGACTGTGGAAGGGGAGGAACCTATTTGCTTGTCCCACCTCTCAGGCAACTCTGTGAGATTGCTTATAGACACGGTGGGAAATAAACAAGACTATTAGAAATAGACACTTCCTGGCAGCTTTTTAGGCACAAACTGATAACCAGGAGACCCAAGCTGAGAGAGACATGCAGTAAGGCAGACTCAATTAGGTCTCAATAGAAGCAGCTTGTCACAGAGGCACAGAATTGGCTTGAAATCATTTAACTTTAAAGCAACTGGAGTCAAAGAAACAGTTCAGGTTGAAAAATGATTTTGTTATAAATGAAAATTCCTTAGCCGTGTTTTATTTTTTCTGTTATCTTGTGTTTTAAATTTTTATTTTATTTCAACTTCAGTCTTTCAGTACTTGGGGAAACCAACAACAGGGACTTATTTGTACCAGTGTAAATAGTCAACAGTAAGATATCAAATGGAACAACCTACATATTTATAAACTGAAAATGAGTAACTCACTATTTTCTCATGCATAATGACTTTCAAATACAGTTCTTATGGCCAGATCACTGGGGCCACCAGCAATGATCTGCTCATCTATAAAGAGTCACAAGTGAACATACACCTAAGTACTTATTAACGCACAAAATGAGATTATAGCCTCCAGTGACATAGTCACACACAAGCAGGGTACCATATTCATATAAACAGGCATTTTGATTCAATCAGTGAATAGAAATAAGACTCAGAGACAACAAAAAATTTGGTTGACAGTTTTAAAAGTTCAGGACTGACTTCAATGTTGGTTCTCGGATTTATTTATATGAAATGAATCGTATGCAGAATAATGTTAAAGATTTCTATTTCGAGGTTTGAGTTAAAAGAGAATTAAGAGTTGGCTTTTGAGGAGAACTGTTAAGAATTACGCTATAGAAGTAGCTGTGAAAGGTAAAAATTGGGATTTAGATATAAGGTGAACATTGTTTGGATTTATGTGAAATTAGAATTTATTTCTAAATGTTGAGATATAAGCTATAAATTAGGCCTCAAACCTAGGTAAGGATTTGACTACACAATAATATATGTGATAAAAGTTTTGGAGGCGGGTCCCAAGCTCTCTTCATTTTGAGACAAATGCCTAAAAGTATAAATTTTCCCCAAGGGTGTATGTGGACATATGTGCTCATCTGACCATCGCTACAAAGGGATTTACTGTCAGACCTTGAGGTATGGTTGTTGGAAGCCTTGAATAAATAAAAGATACTTATGGGGGCTAGAGAGAATGAGAAAAAGATATTGAATTTAAGGAAAAGTTAAAAGAGCAATAAAAAATCACAGAGAAGGAATATATAGAAAGAGAAAAAAATAAGAGAAAAGGAAAACTATTTGATAGGAAAAAGAGGAAATGAAAAGAAAGGAGAAAGAGTGGTCTTTTGTTTTTATTCACTACTCAGCATTTCTGGACCAATATTTCTTCTCTTTTGTGCACTTAGATACTGGTTCTTCATGTCTATGATTGGGTTGAGAAGGTGTGTCAGAAACATCAAAGGCTGAGAATTATTAGATTACTGAGCGTCTTACTGTGATTAACTGATTGGAGTCAAATATTGTGAGCTTAGTGTTAAGCATAGATTTGAGTTAAACACTATGAAGTGGCTAGGTTTATGGATAAATTATGCATTTAACGTTAGGATTAGAGGGTTGGGAGTCTAAAATCATGGGTCGGTAGTTATTAACATGGAATAGCTGACGTTGGTGGCACAATTAGATTGATAATTAGAATAATAACGGTGGTTCAGAGCTGTGTTAAATTTAGAGTAGCATTTACAAGTGTGCCCTACTCCCTGAGTAGAATCACACAGCATCCTTGTTAAAAGAGACTGGGGGCTTCCCTGGTGGCGCAGTGGTTGCACGTCCGCCTGCCGATGCAGGGGAACCGGGTTCGCGCCTCGGTCTGGGAGGATCCCACATGCCGCGGAGCGGCTGGGCCCGTGAGCCATGGCCGCTGGGCCTGCGCGTCTGGAGCCTG
>NC_041221.1:143642558-143645453 GCF_002837175.3 Physeter macrocephalus | reverse complement strand
GCGCCCCGGTCTGGGAGGATCCCACATGCCGCGGAGCGGCTGGGCCCGTGAGCCATGGCCGCTGGGCCTGCGCGTCTGGAGCCTGTGCTCCGCAACGGGAGAGGCCGCAGCAGAGGGAGGCCCGCATACCACAAAAAAACAAACAAACAAACAAACAAACAAAAAAACAGACTGGTATGTCAAGTAAAGAAGACTCGACTAGGAATTAGAGTTTCATTAGAACAATTAGAAAATAAATTACCCAAATAGTGTCTCTTTCATTGCAGATGAAAATTTTTTTGCCAATTCTAAAAATATACTTTTTAAACCTTAGGATTAAGTTAGATTGTTTAAGCTGTGTCAGAAAGTTCACTGGTTTATTTTGATAATTTTTGCTATAAAATTATTACTATAAAATGTATTTATGGAATAAATTTGTAATTATGAAGGCATGTCATTCCTAAAACAATTTATGACCATTGCTATTGGTGTTATACATATTTTGCTCTGTATGTTCCATTTAAAATGGGTTTTTATCTTTTGATCTATTAAGGTTACTAGGTAGATGATAGTTCTACAAAGTTTTTAATAAGCGTAATTATTTTATTTGATACTTAGACCTCAACAATGAATTGTTAGAATTTCATTGTACTTTTTAGTTTATTTT
Organism: Physeter macrocephalus; assembly: GCF_002837175.3. Taxonomy (NCBI): domain Eukaryota; kingdom Metazoa; phylum Chordata; class Mammalia; order Artiodactyla; family Physeteridae; genus Physeter; species Physeter macrocephalus. The sequence continues at coordinate 143,644,807 of NC_041221.1, read as the reverse complement.
GACATGTTTGTATTTGTCAGTCAGTGAGGTGGGGAGTCTGAAGGAGAGCGCAACTTTCTCCACCCAACAAAGATGACTCTGAATCTGTGTCTGCCCCCTCCCTACCAACCTCACCCCCTGGGAATCTGTGCCAACATGAGGGAAAAGGCCCAGAGATGATGAAGATGACAATGAAGATATCCTTGCTCTGTAATCACGTCTATGGAGAAGTTAACATCTTCCTTCACGAAGAAACTGAACTTTTTCAGTACTCTTCCTATGGGAACAACACAATTAACAGGATTCATTAACACAAGAGGAAATTTTATACAACATTAGAGCTGAAAGGAACTATAGAGATTATAGGCAGAAGCTCATCTTACAGATGAGGAAGATGAGTCCCTAAAAAGGAATGTCCTGGCCACAGGCAGTTTCTGACAGAGGCAGAAGCAGAATGTCCCTAGACCTGTGACACTTCCATCCCACCTGCTGCCTCCACTTATCCCAGAGCCCAGACTGATCACCCAATGTCTTAAAACAACAAAGAAGGAGGACTTCTGACAAGAGAAGGTGAGGTGGGCTGCCCCTCGGCCTTTTCTGGTCAGCAGGGCCTGTGATTAGGCTGGATCCTGTACTAGTGAGGAGAACTTCCACCACATATCCCCTTCAGTGTCCTTGGACACAGGCTGGTTTCTAGGCTGAGGACCCAGTGTCTGTGCACATTAGAGAATCTTGCCTTTTGTGAAATAAAAGTTCCTGAGTAGGAATCAATATGTAGACATATCCTTCTGGGCTCAGGCCCTAACTCCATATTTTAACTTGATAAGATAGTCACAAAGATGAAAAACCACAGATCTGAGATAAGTGGCCAAAATCCAGTGGTCTAAAAGAGAGTTAACAGTGAGCAAAGGGGACTTGGTGTTAAGATAGTAAATGCTGAGTTGCCTGTTTTGTACCAAAGAAGTGACATCTGCCTGGTTGTTATTGCCTTCCAAAACCCTGTGCAGGCCAAACAAAATAACTTAAAACATGTTCATGGGATTCTGGTCCAAGTACTGACAGTTTGTATTCCCCTATTTTAGATCAAAGAAAATATAATCTTTGTGGTAACCTTATCCTCCCTATCTCCCTAAGGCTGCAGATATTTAGAGCCACTAGGAAATTGAGGAGGGTAAAGACCCTCTGGCTACAGTTTATCTAAGAATCATCTGTTGGCTGTTAAGTCTCTTAGAAGTCATGTAAGGTAGTGGTTTTCAATTATTTTTTAGTGTGGGATTCAGAACCCTTTCTTCCAATAAGAAATTATTTGGAACTCTACTCCTTAAAATAGTCCAAAGCTGTTTGGGATTGGAGACCACCCCAAACGATCCCCTTAACCTCTTTGGTGACTCCTGACTTGCCTCTATAGAACTTCTGGGCTCTGGGGACAGCAGTTTGGAAGCTCATGGTCTTGTTAGACTCTCTCAATTGACAGGCAGGAATGAGAGGTTCTGTCATGGAGGGACCAGTCCAAGCTGGCAGAGCAGGTGGCTCAACCCTAATCTGACTGTGAGGCAGCAAGTTTTATATCTCTCCCAGCTTCTCTGGGTGGGCAGAGTATATCTTCTGGAGAGTTAAGCAGGCTTGTGGAAAGAGGAGAAGATTGCAGTGGAGGACGCTGCCCTAGGTGCTTTTTCTTCCCATGCAGTACTCACAAGCTCTCAATATACAAGTGGCATTCATTCCCATAGGTGATGTAGTCAGACCACAAACAGGCAGGTATGTGATGGGGCAGGGGATGGCCACCACTGGGTGCTTCTCGTAAATGCTGCAGTCTACCTACGACAGTCACGAGAGGATGTCCTGCTTTTCTTCTGGTCCTCAAGCTGGGCTACCCTGGCCTCTACTGGACAGGAAGCACAGTACCATCTTGGAAGTCCCAGCTCCAATATTCTGATGCTGCTGTGGCTACTTCTATTGATAATTATATGACCACTCTGACAAATACTAGTACTACCAGCACCACTTCTATTATTTATATATATATGTGTGTATATATATGTGTATGTGTGTGTGTATATATAATATATATACATATGTGCATTTCTTTGCCAGGCATTAAACTTAAATCTTACATGAATTTTCTTTTTTTTTTTTTTTTTTTTTGGTACGCGGGCCTCTCACCGCTGTGGCCTCTCCCATTGCGGAGCACAGGCTCCGGACGCGCAGGCTCAGCGGCCATGGCTCACGGGCCCAGCCGCTCCGCGGCATGTGGGATCCTCCCGGACCGG
>NC_041221.1:143584263-143642527 GCF_002837175.3 Physeter macrocephalus | reverse complement strand
TGGGATCCTCCCGGACCGGGGCACGAACCCGTGTCCCCTGCATCGGCAGGCGGACTCTCAACCACTGCGCCACCAGGGAAGCCCAATATTTTTTTTATAGTATATAATCCTGTATGTCCTCCCTACCCTCACATATCAGTGCAAAATTACTTAAAAATAGTATAACACAGGTAATAACCTCACCACTTCCCTTCTCTGTTCTAGGCAGTGTTATCCACACTGGAGATACAGAGATAAATAAGACATGTGAGGACTTTACTGCTTGGACCTTACTTTCTTGTAGAGAAAATGATTTAAAAAATAATATGATTTTGGATTTTGACAAGTATTTAAAAGAGAATATATCATGGTATTGGGATGGAGAATAACGTGGATGTGGGTGACAAATTAAACTGAGTAATCAGAAAAGTTTTCTCAGAGGAGATATTTGAACAGACACTTGAATGATGAGAAGGAGCCAGTCTAGGAGAGCCAAGGGATCAGACAGTGCAGAGAGAACAGCAGGTGTGATGGCCACAGGATCATCAGCCTACTGAGGGATTCAGTTTTCTCCAGTTCCAGTATTATATACAATGGCTGGTTTTTCCTTAAAACTTTCAACTTGTAAATCTGACAGACTATATAGCCTGTGTCTTCTGTGATTCAGCCAAATGCTTTATACTGAATTCTATGTGAGATTGGATTGAGAAATTCTGTAATCAATTTTTCTTTTTTAGATTGCCTTTTTTCCATCTTTCTCTCTTCTTATTTTCTATGACAAGCTTTTCTTATGATTTTAATTGGAGTCTGGGTCTAGGAGTTTACAGTTGCAAATATATATATTCATTTAGCGTCTATTTATTTAACTCCTGTGATATGTCTCACTTATTATATGACCTTGTTTAATTCACTTTCATCACAGCATTCATTACAATCTGGCATTGCCTATTCCTTTATTTGTATATTATTCATCTCTCACCACTAGAATGCACGTTCCACAAGAATAGGATCTTACCTGTCTTGTTTGCTTGCCTGTATCAGCCCCTAGCACAATGTACTGCACAGAGTAGAAATTACTTACTAAATAATTACTCAATGAATGAATAGTCCTAAGATTCCACATTATTAGTCAAAAGGTAGAGTAACACAAAATTTACCCGGCATTGGGCAGAAATAGTCTTTTATATCAGTGAGTTTAAAAATAAAGCCAGGAATTCCCTGGTGGTCCAGTGGTTAGGATTCCACACTCTCACTGCCAAGGTCCTGGGTTCAGTCCCTGCTTGGGGAACTAAGATCCCACAAGCTGTGTGGTACAGCCAAATAAATAAATGAATGAATGAATAAAAAATAAAGTCTACCTCACTGGAACTTAAAATAATTCATTCATTTAGATTGAATTTAACTTTAATAAGAAGAGAAAACTGTGAAACACTTAACACATTCTCCTTCACTTTTTTCCCAAATGACTCAGAATCATCTTTAAGTTGAAATCACTCTGTTGTCTGAGTGAGCTAGGGCTCCTTTCAGTGGAAGAAGCCACAAGATAAATGTACCTATTACAGGTGAGAAAGAACCCCTGCCTACTTCTCCTTAGCTGCTACCACCATGCGTCCATGCAAGGAATCCACCAATCCTAGTAGTGTTCATACATAATCTATCAAAAGAATATTTCCCAGCTAACCTAAAGGCTTTATTAATTAAGGTTATACCTACAAAGAAGTAATGAAAACAGGATGTGGGAAATAATTGAAGTAACTAGAGCCCCCCCACCCACATTCCCCCAGAAAAAGAAAATTAAGTATGTAATGAGTAGAAGACAGAATATTCATCTTCTACTGTTAATTGGGAGAGAGAGTAAGCTTCTTCTGTTTTTGTCATGAAAGGCTCTGATGGTTGAAAGCATCATGAATGTAGGTTTGGGTTCAAGGTAAGCCATGCTTCCTAACAATCAAACGTGTACAACAATGTTCATGCTTCATCATGAAGTGAGTTTCCCATCAGCGGTAAATCCTGGTAGATGCTAGCTCATTAGGAATATTATAGAGGAGCTCAGAGATGGTTTCAGTGGTTTCTGAGTCCTCAGTCCAACTCTGAAAGCCTGTATTCGTACCCGAATTAAGCTCCCAAGATGAGTCAGCTCATGTTAGGTTTAATTGACTTTACCCATGTTTGATACCGTGACAAAGACTCTCCTTGACCATACTCCAGTCAGGCTCCTCTGAGCCCTCTTCTCAACTAGGCTTCAACTTTGACCTATAAAAACTGCAGATTTTCAACACAAATAATTTCACCCCCACCCCCAATACACACACACACACACACACACACACACACATACACACACACACACACACACACATCCCCAAGGGACTTGAACATAGTTTCAAACAGCTCAAGGCCACACCCCTAGGATGACCCAGCCCCATTTAAAATGCCTACCTGAAAAAGCTCAATGCTGCTAGAATTTAGCATTTGATATAGCCAAGACCTGGTGATAAGCAGACAGACCCTTAAACCCATCTTAGAGCACTTAGAGCACATGCTTCAGAAAGGATAGAATGATTCATGCAATTATAAATCTTTTCTCTGCCCTTTGAGTTATAAATCTACCACCCCAAACAGTTTCCTTTAAGACCTGAGAGCTGGCCCTTTGAAAGGCAAATATTCAGGGAGATAACTCTCCCTTTTATTCCCAGTTCCTTTGGGAGTATAAGTGCCTTTACTTTGGTGAGTATCTTGCTCTGTTATCACTGCCTCCTGTCACTGAGATACAAGGAATTTGTTTCTCTTCTAGAGAAGTGCCAATTAGCAAACCCAGATGGCCTGGTCACATTAACTATGTCCCACTTCCTGCCTTTTTATAAATTTCTACTTCCCTGGCTCTGCTCAACTTCCACCTTACCCACCACAGCCTACTCCCTCCTGTTTTTTTAAAAATGCCCAGTCATCTCTGCACAAATCACAGTTGAGTTCAATTCACACTGGGCTGTTTTCCCTATTGCAATAGTATTACTGACCAAAATCTACCCTTACCTAGGGCTTCCCTGGTGGCGCAGTGGTTGGGAGTCCGCCTGCCGATGCAGGGGACACGGGTTCGTGCCCCGGTCCGGGAAGATCCCGCATGCCCGCGGAGCGGCTAGGCCCGTGAGCCATGGCCACTGAGCTTGCGCATCCGGAGCCTGTGTTCCGCAACGGGAGAGGCCACAACAGTGAGAGGCCCGCGTACCGCAAAAAAAAAAAAAAAAAAATCTACCCTTACCTCTCTAGTGCCTGGCTTTGCTTATCTTGGACAGTGGTTAATTAGTAACTTCTAAGTGTGAAAAACACAAAATACAATTTTGACACAGTCAGAAATGTTAGATGTGCTTATTTTCAAAGTTTAAACAACGTATCAAAATCAGGACTCAAAAGCTTGATGAAAAGCAGAATGTATTTAGACTTGTTAGAAAGACAGGAGGTCCAATAGAAACTGCCCTGGACACAGTGATATACTCTGTGATGGTATATTCACTTTTCTGTCTTTACTCCTATGGCATTTTCCCTCACCTTCACAAAAAAAACCCCATCATATCTGCCTCAAAATAGAGGTATTTTCCTTTCAGTCTTTTCTTACAAGTGATATTGCCTTAGTAGCATACATCAATGGCAGTGAAATTTCTGGGTCAAAGAATATGTATATATTTCCAGAAATTTTATATCCAGACTAAAATTTCTGAATTAGAATTGAGGGACAAGCATTAGAGGTTCTACAAACTCCCTGAAATTTTATACACCATTTGGAATCTATATGAGCACATATATAATTTTGTCTTTATGTTAGAATCTCAAAGGGGCTTCTCTTTAATCCTAGAATATATCCTAGACTCTTAGATGCCAGAGAGTAGGGTTGTGTAAGTTCTCTTCAGCACAGGTCCCTGCACATAATAAGTGTTAGTAAATGGTAAGAAGAACAGCTTTGCAAAATGCAGTACTTTGGACTAATTTTTTCATCTAGCATGACAATGAACCTGGAATCTTTTTATTAACTTATCTCCCTCTTGTAAGGTCTTATCATTTCTTATTACCCTACATTTCCTTGTCAGTTGTTCTCTCTTCTCACTGGTTTGGGGTCTGAAATGAGAATGGTAAGTAGTGAAGAGGTGTGCAAAGTGTTTCAAGTTTTAAATGGAGAGAACATGGCATTTGTGGGGAAAGGGTAACAGTGGCTCTGGGATATAAAGGATAGAGCTGGAGGAATGGAAGAGGTTGTGTCACTACCAAGGGGTTTTATTTAACCCTGAAGATCAGGAAAAGTGAACCCATCGCTCAGGCAGTCACATGTGTTTTCCTTCCAGGTGATGTGATTGCCAGTGAAGTTTGGCAAGAATGTGCCACCCCAAAATATACCACTTTGGCATAAGCATTATGTTGAGCTAAAGGCACCTGTAAAACAGCAGGTGCAAGAAGGGTATTCTGAATGCCCTTTTCTCTCTGAAAGCAAGGGTTAACACTCCCATGTGAAAGATGTCCTCTCTATACGAAGAGGAAAGATGCACATCACAAGAAATGGGAGTCAATGCCGAGAGAATTCCATAGAAACAGATCTCATTAAAATAATTCTTACCTTCCTTAGCCTCCCATATATTTCAGTTACTTTTCTACAATTACCTCTCTTTGTTCAACCAAGTATAAGAGCATTTAGGTCTTCTTTGTTTCTTCGCTTCCTCCCATTTTATAAGTAAAACTTACACTAAGTACATTTGTATGCTTTTTTCTTGTTAATATGTGTTTTGTAACAGAATCCTAGTCAAGGTTTTCCTCCCCTGCACCATGTTGAATGACTGATGACATCAGAAGCTTCCATGCTCCTCTTTGTTAGATTCAGTCTCTGCAGGTGCCTGGCAGAGGATTTGGACAGCAGCTTCTTAGAGCTCTTTCTCACACGTTGCTTTTCCAAGATTTTGAATAGAGGTAATATGGGTGGGCACAGCCATCATCCAGAGTCATAGTTTGGACAGATCATGAGCAGAATTGTGAACAGGCCTAGCAACACGGGAAGGGAGAAGCAGATGGGGAGAAATCATGGCTAGTGCCTTCCATTTTGCCAGTCTGTGAATGAGAACTCCCAGCCTAGCTCCTAGGCTGTGCCCCCAAAATGATGGTAAAGGGAAAAACTCCAGGTCCTTCGGTGAGGAGATTGGAATGTGAAGACATTAGAGTGGGTTGACTAGTAGAGTGATGAAGGGACACAGAAGTTAGGAAGGAGTGCCTCAGTCAGGTGGGTGTGAGGAGGGGATGTAGGAACCAACACTTTGAGAAGAAGACAAAACTGGAGATAAGGAATCTTCATAGAAGGAGAGCCTGGGCAGCAAAGAAGGAGGGTTAGGAGATGAAATCCAAGAAGAGGAGAATAGAAGCAGGAAATCACACAGGAATTTTCTATGATTTTTTTTTTCTAATTGGGAAAATTAACTACAATGAGAAAGAGTTTTGGAGCCAGAAGAATAGAATAATATCAAGTTTAATGGGGACGACAAAGGAAGAAGATGAAAGAGAAGGGATTGTAGAGGGGCCCAATCTGGAAGGCCATTGGAGACAAGAGGAGGTTTATCAGGGGCTAGGAGTGAGTGATCAGTAGCCCAAATTTGAGAAGCTATTGATTTAGAAGGAAAGAGCTGGAAGATAAAAATTAGAAAGTATCAAGTGATGAAGAGGGAAAGTAGAAGGGATACCACTTATTGTTTCTAAGTGGCAGTAACTTGAACAGAGTGAAAGAAAGTAAAAGTTTTTTAATGTAACCCCTACCAAATTACCCGTGGTATTTTTCACAGAACTTGAACGAATAATCCTAAAATTTATGTGGAACCATAAAAGACCCAGAATTGCCAATGCAATCCTGAGGAAAAAGAACAAAGCTGGAGGTATAATCCTCCCAGGCTTCATACAGTACTACAAAGCAACAGTAATTAAAACAGCATAGTATTGGCACGAAAACAGACATGTGGATCAACAGAACAGAATAGAGAGTCCAGAAGTAAACCCAAACAGCTAGAGTCAATTAATCTTTGACAAAGGAGGCAAAAATATACAATGGAGAAAAAACAGTCTCTGGCAAGTGGTGTTGGGAAAGCTGGATAGCCACGTGGAAATCAGTGAAGTTAGAACACTTCTTCATACCATACACAAAAATAAACTCAAAGTGGCTTAAAGACTTAAATATAAGACAGGACACCATAGAACTCCTAGAAGAGGACATAGGCAAAACATTCTCTGACATAAATTGTAGCAATATTTTCTTAGGCAGTCTCCCAAGGCAATAGAAATGAAAGCAAAAATAAACAAATGGGACCTAATCAAACTTAAAAGCTTTTGCACAGTGAAGGAAATCATCAAGAAAACCAAAAGATAACCTACATAATGGGAGAAAATATTTGCAAACAATGCGATTGACAAGGGATTACTATCCGAAATATACAAACAGCTCATACAACTCAATATCCAAAAACAACAACAAACCAATCAAAAGATGGGCAGACCACCTAAGTAGACATTTCTCCAAAGAAGACATACAGATGGCCAATAGGCACATGAAAAGATGCTCAACATTGCTAATTATTAGAGAAATGCAAATCAAAACTACAATGAGGTATCACCTCATACCAGTCCGAATGGCCATCGTTAAAAGGCCTACAAATAACAAATGCTGGAGAGGGTGTGGAGAAAAGGAGACCCTCCTACACGTTTAGTGGGAATGTAAGTTGGTTCAGCCACTATGGAAAACAGTATGGAGGTTCCTTAAAAAACTAAAAATAGAGACTTCCCTGGTGGCACAGTGGTTAAGAATCTGCCTGCCAATGCAGGGGACATGGGTTTGATCACTAGTCTGGGAAGTTCCCACATGCTGCAGAGCAACTAAGCCCGTGTGCCACAACTGCTGAGCTTGTGCTCTAGAGCCCACAAGCCACAACTACTGAGCACGTGTGCCACAACTACTGAAACCCGTGCGCCTATAGCCCGTGCTCCACAACAAAGAGAAGCCACTGCAACAAGAAGCCCACGCACTGCAACGAAGAGTAGCCCCCGCTGGCCACAACTAGAGAAAGCCCGCGCGCAGCAACGAAGACCCAACGCAGCCAAAAATAGATAAATAAAATTTTTTTAAAAAACTAAAAATAGAGTTACCATATGATCCAGCAATCCCACTCTAGGGTATATATCTGGAGAAACCATAATTTGAAAAGATACATGCACACCGATGTTCACTGCCGCACTATGTACAATAGCGAAGACGTGGAAGCAACCTAAATGTCCATTGACAGATGAATGGATAAAGAAGATAGATATAGATATAGATATGTATAATGGAATATTACTCATAAAAAAGACTGAAATAATGCCATTTGCAGCAACATGGATGGACCTAGAGATTATCATACTATGTGAAATTAGTCAGACAGAGAAAGACAAATATCATCACTTATATGTGGAATCTATGTTACAAATATACTTATTTACAAAACAGGAACAGACAGACATAGAAAACAGACTTGTGGTTACCAACGGGAAAATGGTTATGGGTAGGGATAAATTAGGAGTTTGGGATTAGCAGACACAAACTACTATATATAAAAAATAGATAAACAACAAGGTCCTACTGTGTAGCACAGGGAGCTATATTCAATATCTTATAATGACCTATAATGGAAAAGAATATGAAAAAGTAATATATATATATATAACTGAATCACTTTGCTATACACCGGAGACTGATGGAACATCGTGAATCAAGTATACCTCAATTTTTTAAAAAGTTTTTAATTAGAATGAGATTATGTGATATTTTAAAATTAGTTTGTGGACTTAGAGTGGAGTACTGGAATCAGCTTTTACCAGCACTTGAGAGTTGGTTATTAAATATTCAGAGATTTTGCAAGCTGATTTTTAAAGGTAGCTTGGATTTGGCCACTTGAGAGTATTTACACCACAAAAATTGGCAAATGCTACAAATCATGACTCCCACCCTCCCTCCCCCCAGAAAACCAGTTGATCAGCATACCACTGCATGTTCCCCAAGTATATAATGATCAAAGATAAGATAATTAAGCTTTTTAATTTTTGTACTCATTAATTTTAAACAAGTCTTTTAAAAAAATTATAATTTAACATTATTATGTAAGTTAGAAAAGTCAAAATTGTATTTGCTTTAGCCATAATTTATATATGGCAAAGTAAGCCTTACTGGATTTTCTTTTTTTTATTTGTTTGCTTTGATAGAAGCTTTATTGACATATAATGCACAAACCATACAATTCATCCACTTAAAGTATATAATTCAGTGGGTTTTAGGATATTCATAGGGTTATGCAACCATCACCTCAATTTTAGAATATTTTCATCACCCTCCAAAAGAAACTGTACACATCAGTAGTCACTTGGGATTTCTCCCCAGCCCTAAGGAATCACTAATCTTTCTGTCTTTGTGGGGTTTGTCTGTTCTTGACATTTCATATAAATTAAATCATACATTATGTGATCTTTTGTGGCTGGCTTCTGTCACTTAATATTATGTTTTCAAAGATTATTCATATTGTAGCAAGTATCAGCACTTTTTCCTTTTTATCACTCGGTAACACTCCCTTGTATGAAAATACCATATTTTGTTTATTTATGTGCAATTAGGTTGTTCCATTTTTTGGCTATTATGAATAATGATGTTATCAACATTTATGTACAAGTTTTCAGTAGGGGCATAAGTTTTCAATTCTCTTGGTTTTATACCTAGGAGTAGAATTGCTGGACCATATGGTAACTCTATGTTTAAAGTTTTTTTTGTTGTTGTTTTGGTTTGGTTTGGTTTTGGTTTTTTTGTTGTTGTTGTTACGGTACGTGGGCCTCTCACTGTTGTGGCCTCTCCCATTGCAGAGCACAGGCTTCAGATGTGCAGGCTCAGCGGACATGGCTTACAGGCCCAGCCACTCCATGGCATGTGGGATCTTCCCGGACCGGGGCACGAACCCGTGTCCCCTGCATCGGCAGGCGGACTCTCAACCACTGCGCTACCAGGGAAGCCCTTTTTTAAAAAAAAAACAAAACCTTTATTGAGATATCTTTGACATATAAAATTGTATATATTTAAAATATAAAACTTTCTAACTTGCTGTATACACACATACATACATCATGATATCACTACAGTCAAGCTAAATAACATATCACCTCTACATAGCTACCATTTTGTGTGTATGTTGAAAAGATTTAAGATCTAAGGGGCTTCCCTGGTGGCGCAGTGGTTGCGCGTCAGCCTGCCGATGGCTATACACCGGAGACTGATGGAACATCGTGAATCAAGTATACCTCAATTTTTTAAAAAGTTTTTAATTAGAATGAGATTATGTGATATTTTAAAATTAGTTTGTGGACTTAGAGTGGAGTACTGGAATCAGCTTTTACCAGCACTTGAGAGTTGGTTATTAAATATTCAGAGATTTTGCAAGCTGATTTTTAAAGGTAGCTTGGATTTGGCCACTTGAGAGTATTTACACCACAAAAATTGGCAAATGCTACAAATCATGACTCCCACCCTCCCTCCCCCCAGAAAACCAGTTGATCAGCATACCACTGCATGTTCCCCAAGTATATAATGATCAAAGATAAGATAATTAAGCTTTTTAATTTTTGTACTCATTAATTTTAAACAAGTTTTTTAAAAAAATTATAATTTAACATTATTATGTAAGTTAGAAAAGTCAAAATTGTATTTGCTTTAGCCATAATTTATATATGGCAAAGTAAGCCTTACTGGATTTTCTTTTTTTATTTGTTTGCTTTGATAGAAGCTTTATTGACATATAATGCACAAACCATACAATTCATCCACTTAAAGTATATAATTCAGTGGGTTTTAGGATATTCATAGGGTTATGCAACCATCACCTCAATTTTAGAATATTTTCATCACCCTCCAAAAGAAACTGTACACATCAGTAGTCACTTGGGATTTCTCCCCAGCCCTAAGGAATCACTAATCTTTCTGTCTTTGTGGGGTTTGTCTGTTCTTGACATTTCATATAAATTAAATCATACATTATGTGATCTTTTGTGGCTGGCTTCTGTCACTTAATATTATGTTTTCAAAGATTATTCATATTGTAGCAAGTATCAGCACTTTTTCCTTTTTATCACTCGGTAACACTCCCTTGTATGAAAATACCATATTTTGTTTATTTATGTGCAATTAGGTTGTTCCATTTTTTGGCTATTATGAATAATGATGTTATCAACATTTATGTACAAGTTTTCAGTAGGGGCATAAGTTTTCAATTCTCTTGGTTTTATACCTAGGAGTAGAATTGCTGGACCATATGGTAACTCTATGTTTAAAGTTTTTTTTGTTGTTGTTTTGGTTTGGTTTGGTTTTGGTTTTTTTGTTGTTGTTGTTACGGTACGTGGGCCTCTCACTGTTGTGGCCTCTCCCATTGCAGAGCACAGGCTTCAGATGTGCAGGCTCAGCGGACATGGCTTACAGGCCCAGCCACTCCATGGCATGTGGGATCTTCCCGGACCGGGGCACGAACCCGTGTCCCCTGCATCGGCAGGCGGACTCTCAACCACTGCGCTACCAGGGAAGCCCTTTTTTAAAAAAAAAACAAAACCTTTATTGAGATATCTTTGACATATAAAATTGTATATATTTAAAATATAAAACTTTCTAACTTGCTGTATACACACATACATACATCATGATATCACTACAGTCAAGCTAAATAACATATCACCTCTACATAGCTACCATTTTGTGTGTATGTTGAAAAGATTTAAGATCTAAGGGGCTTCCCTGGTGGCGCAGTGGTTGCGCGTCAGCCTGCCGATGCAGGGGAACCGGGTTTGCGCCCTGGTCTGGGAGGATCCCACATGCCGCGGAGCGGCTGGGCCCGTGAGCCATGGCCGCTGAGGCTGCGCTTCCGGAGCCTGTGCTCCGCAACGGGAGAGGCCACAGCAGAGGGAGGCCCGCATACCACAAAAAAAAAAAAAAAAAAAAAAAAAAAGATTTAAGATCTAACCTCTTCAAAAATTACAAGTGTATAATCATATATTGCTAACCATCCTCACCATGCTGTACATTAGATATCTATAAGTTATTAATTTTGCATAGTGGTAACTTTGTAACCTTTGATCAACATCACCTCATTTCTCCCTCCTCTAATTCCTGGCAACCACCATTATATTCTCTGTTCTATGAGTTTGGCTATTTTAGTTTCCACATGTAAGTGAGATCATGCAGTATTTCTCTTTCTGTTTCTTGATTATTTCATTTAGCGTAAAGTCCTCCCGCCCCACCCATGTTGTTGCAAATGGCGGAATTTCTTTTTTAAAGGCTGAATAGTATTCCAGTGTGCATGTGTGCATGTGTGTGTACCACATTTTCTTTATCCATTCGTCGTAACACATTTAGATTTTTTCCCCATATCTTGGCTACTGTGAATAATGCTGCAAATGAACATGAAAGTGAAGATCTCATTGAGATAGTGATACCGTTTCCTTTGGATATATACCCAGAAATGGGATTACTGGATCATATGGTAAATTTATTTTTAATTTTTTGAGGAAGTACCATATTATTTTCCATAATGGCTGTACTAATTTTCATTCCTACCAGCAATGTGCCAGAGTTCCCTTTCCTCAACATCCTCACCGACAATTGCTATATTTTGTCTTTGATAATAGCCATCCTGATAGGTGTGAGGTCATATCTCATTGTGGTTTTAATTTGCATTTCCCTGATTATTATGTTGAGCACCTTTTCATATACCTCTTAGTCATTTGAATTTCTTCCTTTGAAAAGTGTCTATTTAAGTCATTTGCATGTTTTTTAATCAGGTTATTTGCATTTTTGGTATTGAATTGTATGAGTTCATCATATATTTTGGATTTAACCTCTTGTCAATATGTGGTTTTTGCAAGTATTTTTTTTCCCCCAATTCAGTAGATTGCCTTTTCACTTTGTTCATTGTTTACTTTGCTGTGCAGAAGCTTTTTAGTTTGATGTAATCCCACTGGTCTATTTTTGCTTTTGTTGCCTGTGCTTTTGGGGATACATTGAAAAATTTTTGCCAAGACCAACATCAAGAATGTTTTTCCCTCCATGTGCTTATAGGGGTTTTATGATATCAGGTCTTATGTTTAAGTCTTTAATCCATTTTAATTTGATTTCTTTATGGTATGAGATAGGGACTCAATTTCATTTGTTTCATTTAGAGAAGACTGTTTTCCCCATTGTGTGTTCTTGGCATCCTTGTCAAAGATCAGTTGACCATAAATGCACAGGTTTATTTCTGGGTTCTCTATTGTGTTGCATCAGTCTATATGTCTGTTTTTTTCCCAGCACCATACTGTTTTGATTACCATAACTTTGTAATATAGTTTGAAGTCAGAAATTGTGATGCTTCCAGCTTTATTCTTCTTGCTCAAGATTGCTTTGGCTATTCTTGCTTTATTACTGAATTATCTTCATGATTTCCTAAAATACCTGGCAAAGAACTCTGCAACTTTGTTTAGTGCCAGCGATTATGAAGTGGCTCCTCCTGAGTACCATTGGAAAGCTGTGTGAGGCACTTATACTCACTCATGTTTGGATCTCTGTAAACAGAGATTTGTTTCTTAATCCTTCTCTTGTACAAATGATGTACTTTGGAAATGTTAGTGTATAACAGAAGTGATGTTTGTTTTCTGTTTGATTTTAAACAGAAAATAAAAGGGGTTACAGCTCCTTTTTTCTTTTTTTTTTTTCATTTCAAAGTTGCTACCAGTGTATTCAATGATGGACAACAGAGAGACGTACTGTAGAGTGTTTTACTGCTTAGTTGACAAAGCTGCTTTTGAATGCTGGTGGTTCTATTCCTTTGACGCTACGCACTTTTATAATATGTGTTAATGCTATATGACAAAATGCTCTGATTCCTAGTGCCAAAGGTTCAATTCAGTGTGTATAACTGAACACACCCATCCATTTGTGCTCCGCCCTTTTTTTTATGGTGCTTACACTAAAGAGCCCATCCTTTGCAAGTCATCCATGTTGTTCCTTAGGCATTTTATCTTTGCTCATATTGTCAACGAATGGTGGCTTGTTTCATGGTTTTTGTATTTGTGTCTAATGCATGTTTTTTGTTTTTTTTGTTTTTTTGTGGTACGTGGGTCTCTCACTGCTGTGGCCTCTCCCATTGCGGAGCACAGGCTCCGGACGCACAGGCTCAGTGGCCATGGCTTACGGGCCCAGCCGCTCTGCAGCATGTGGGATCCTCCCAGACCGGGGCACGAACCCATGTTCCCCGCATCGGCAGACGGACTCTCAATCACTGTGCCACCAGGGAAGCCCTAATGCACGTTTTTAACATGATAGATGCAATGCATTGTGTAGCTAGTTTTCTGGAAAATCAACCTTTTAGAAATTGTTTTTCAGATCTTCAATAAATTTTTTCTTTAAATTTCAGGAAAAAAAAAGATTGCTTTGGCTCTTTAATGGTTCTATATGTCCATTTACGTATAAAACATGAAGAGACAAGCTCAAACCAAAAGAATTTGTCAAAAGAACGAGTATGGAATTTAAAAGTCTGATGAAAACAGAGGTTTAAAGTTTGGCATAAATATATTACTGGGCTCCTTATTAAATATTACTTAAGGCCACTAAGACCAAAATAAATATATACAATGCTGAGTCATCAGTGAAAGAATTTGTATCAGAGATATTGACTTGAAAATATTTGGTGAATTTTCGGCAAAGATGGTTGCTCAGCTATTAATTTCCAGTAACACCATTGTATGCTAGTGGTGGTATGAAATATTAACTCATAGAACAAATAAAGGTAGTGTAGTATCTTCCACTATAACTTGACTTGTACTTGTGCAATTTACACATGATGCAAACATGAAGGAAGGTGTTTGTTTGTTTCTTTGTTTTTGGTCTTCATTGGCAACAAATAAAACTAATTCTGACCTACACAAAATTCTGAAAGATTACATTGTCAATAGATATGGTCTTAAACTAAAGTTTTTCATAGTTGTATTTCTGATACTGAACCTCCAATGACAAGAAAACGTGCTTAATGATTCTCTAGATTAAAGAGGTTGCACTAGAATATAAATCACTGCTTCCTTCATGGAGAAAGTATCACTATGAAAAATACTTTTAGTAGTTGAACTAAACACTGTTCTTAATGACATAGTAGAAATTGTGAATTATATATGTCTAATGCATTACCTATTGCATATTATTGTCTTTTTTATGTGATAATACGGTTGTGGATCTTAACAATGGTTGTGCTCTATGGTTATCAGAAAGAAATGACCTGTTGAATATTTCAACTATAGAAAAAACTCACACTGTTTCTGCAAGATTTGAAACCAGTTTGATCTCAAATTTTAAAGATATGAATTAGCCAGACTTACTTGTCTGATATGTTCAGTATTTTTCATGATTTTAATATATTCATTCAAAGAAGGAATGTAAGGTGTTTTTCATGAACAAAGGTCAAGAGCAAAAGTTAGATGTTTGGATGAACAAAGTATCTACAAACTGTTATGTCATATACGATTTAACAATTATCAATAGTTGGTGATAATTTTGATATTGAATGTCTGTGAAAAGTTAGCACCAAAATCTTACATATTTGTATCTAATTTAAAATTTTGAATTAAGTAATTAATTTGGTTGCACCAGGTCCTAGTTGCAGCGGGTGGGCTCCTTAGTTGCAGCTCGCTAGCTTCTTACTTGCGACATGTGGGCTCCTTAGTTGCGGCACATGGGCTTCTTAGTTGCGGCATGCATGTGGGATCTAGTTCCCTGGTCAGGGATTGAACCCAGGCCCCCTGCATTGGGAGCGTGGAGTCTTAACCACTGCACCACCAGGGAAGTACCTCAATTTTATTTTCTGTCAAAAGAACTTTCATGCATAGGAAGTTTATGGATCCAGATCTATTTGTTTAATCAAATATAAGTTCAGGTTAACTAATTTTACACAACACATTTTGGAACTGGCTACTGATGAAAGGATTAAAGGTCAATTTTGAAAATATATCACTTTCTTCATTTCCTATAGAAGTTAAGACTGAATATCCTGAGCTGGCTGAAAGTGCTTTAAAATAGCTTCTAAAAAATTCATGTAAATATTGTCTGTGAGATTGGTTTTTATTTAAATAAAACAACAGAGAAAGAGTTTTAAACATACATTTTCCTCTGAGGCAGCATTATCCTCTGGAGACAAGATTAGATGAGCTAACAAGCAAGGAGCATATTAAAACCTTTAATAGCTACAAAAACACTTCTTTCAGAACAATCATATAGGTGTTTCTTACTGGGAATTGCTATTTTGCTCAATTGTACTGTAACCGCAAAAAACCATACATTGTGAATAAAATAGCGATTAAGTGTATTAATCACTTATATGCCCAATTTCAGTAAGTACAGTTCTCTAACTTTTTTTCTCTTTTTTGTATTTGTACTTACTGAATTTATTAAAATTAATTTTATATGTGAATTTAATAATGTTGGCCTTGTTTTGAGGAATTTTTATCATTTCATTTTCTAGTAATGCATTTTGTATTTTGTAAAATTATTGGTCTTGGAAGGGTTGAACATTTTAAAAATTGGTCCTTAGACAAAAGTGGTTAAGGAATTTCACCAGAGGGTTTGGTGACTATGTGGCTATAGGTGGAGTCATTTGGGAGATAAAGGAAGAATAACATTTTTGAGCTTCATAACTGAGAAAATAAAGCTCCTTGGACTGAAACAGGGGCCACTGGAAGAGGAGCTGACCTGTGGAGAGAGACACTTGGTTGAATTTGGACCTTTAGATTGTAAGATGATGATGGAAAATTCAGATACAAGGGTCTAGCAGGAGATTGGAGCGATGTGACCGAAGCTCACATCACGGAAAAAATAAGCACAAGGAATCATTTGCACAGATGTTGTAGTTGAGTCATGGAAATGGCAACACATTCAAAAGAATGAATGTCCTATGAGAACTGAACATGCAGATTTTTCACACAGTGACTTTCAATAAAATTGGTTTACATTTTCCACGAATATTATTATTCTCCCAACTGATTTAATGTTTCCTAATGTTGTACAGGAGAAAGAACCAAGTGTGGTGATGATGATGATGATAATAATGATAATAATATAATGATATAATTATAAAACAATGATGATAAATCCTTATGTTCCAAGCACAGTTTTTGTTTTGTTTTGTTTTTTAACATCTTTATTGGAGTATAATTGCTTTATAATGGTGTGTTAGTTTCTGCTGTCTAACAAAGTGAATCAGCTATACATATACATATATCCCCATATCTCCTCCCTCTTGCATCTCCCTCCCACCCTCCCTATCCCACCCCTCTAGGTGGTCACAAAGCACCGAGCTGATCTCCCTGTCCCAGAACAGTTTTTATCACATAAGAAAGTTAAGGTACAGAGGAGAGAGGCTAACTAACTTGCTGAATTTCACTTAAGTAACATGAGATCGAGTTGAGGTTTGAATTCAGGTAGTTTGGTTTCAGAGCTTGTATTCTTAGCCATTTACCACTAACGACTAATGATGCTGAGGTGAGCCTTGTTCAGACTCATTAACACTTAGCCAGGCAATGTCTTGGGAGCATATGTGTCTCCCAGGAAAAACACAAAACCATTGGAAAAAAAAAAAACAAAAAAAACCACTTCTCTTTCCCAAAGTCTCCTCTAAGGGGTAGACATCAATGCCTCTCAACCTGAGATGCATTAAAATCCCACTGGGGATCTTGATAAATTGTAGAATCTGACCCAGCACGTCCGCAGTGAAATCTACAATCCTGCATTTTTTTTTTTTTTTTTCCGGTTAGGGGGCCTCTCACTCACCGTTGTGGCCTCTCCCGTCGCGGAGCACAGGCTCCGGACGCACAGGCCCAGCAGCCATGGCTCACGGGCCCAGCCGCTCTGCGGCACGCGGGATCCTCCCGGACCGGGGCACGAACCCGCGTCCCCTGCAACGGCAGGCGGACTCCCAACCACTGCGCCACCAGGGAAGCCCAATCCTGCATTTTTAACAAGCTCCTAGTGCTGTTCTGAGCATTCTCTGAGGAGAAAGGGTCTGGAACGTCAGGAGGCAGATGAAGAAGTGAGAAATCCGCCATAGTGTTTACAGATAAATTATGTTCAGGCGTTGCGTCTAGAGGAGCAGGCTGGAGCTCAAAGTCTTCCAAGTATTAAAGGAATACCCTTTTAACGGCTTCTCATCTCGTTTAGAATAAGACCTAGACGTCTATCCGTGGCTTTAAGGCCTACCTACATGACGTCGTTGTATCTCCCAGATCTCTCTGATCTCAATATCTGTTCTTGACTTCTCCTAGCCCCTCTAGCAATCTCTCTGCTTATAGCATGCAGTATCCACTCCTGACCTTGCTATTTGTGTGTTTTGTTTATTTGTTCGTTATCATTTTTCCCCCAGCACTATGCTCTTACCAAGGTCATCTGAATGTGAACTCCTTGAGAATACAGGCCTTATCTGCCCAGTGCCTAGAACAGTGTCTGACACAGCATAGGCACCCAATAAATGTTCGTTAAACAAACCAATATGTTTTATTTGCCTGTGCTTTATAAAAAATTTCTTACTGTTTTATAGAGAATAAATAGGTCTGGAGATCAGAAAACAGAAATGGCAGATCAAACCTAAAAAGTTGATGCTAAGTGAGTATTAACTAATTTATTTTAAATATCTGAAAAGTAAGCAGGAAACTTGGCTCCCATTTGAGGAATGCTTTTATAATTTTGAAAACAAAATTTTATTTTGATACATTATTTGTCCATTAATGCATCTAGGCTCTCTTTTTCTAGTCCCTTTTGGGTTTGTAGACAACATAAGGTTGTGGTTAGGAGCAGGATAATTGAGTTTAAATTTCAGTACTTTATAAACTACAAGATTGCATAGTTTACCTTGTCTAAGTTTAGTTTCCTCATCTGTAAAATGGGGGTAACAATGGTAGCAGGCTTATAGGACTGTGGAGAGGATGAATTGAGATAAAGCAGATAAAACACAGCACTTGGCATGGTGCATGTGCTCACTGAACATGGGCTAATTATTGTCAGAACTCTACCTCTGCTCGTAAGGCTGGGCCAAGATGTCAAACTGCCCCTTCCTTTACTGGAATGCCTGTGTTCTCATCGAAAACTTCAGTTAGTTATTTCCATTCTCAGCTTACACTTCATATGAGCTTAGTTACCGTGTGTGTGTTCCTATCTGTCTCCCAGTCAGCCCAGCATTTTCACACAACAGAGAAGATGCTTGTTAAGTCAGGGATTTCTAACTATGCCTGTTTATTTTCCTACTAAAGTAGAATAATTGTGGGCTCTCTTTTTTTTGAGGAGGGGAAAATAAAAGATAGAATTTTCCTGGTTCTCTCTTTTTTATTCTGTGGTAGGACAAGTTATACCTCCCACCCCCTTTCTGAGGAGAAGATTCTGCTTTTGTTATTTTTGGTGAGGCAGAGATGGAAAGGTGAAATAATGAAATAGTGTTCAACTATACAAGATGATAATTAACAAGAGAAGGTCTGTATTTTAGGAGACTCTTTATTTTGAGGGACCTGAGAGACCTGAAACTTTATCACCCCAGGTCCAAAGAGAGCCACCCAGCTGGATCCTACTGGCCTGGGGTGCTGGGGGCAGGAGGGAGGAAGACATAAGAGGAGGAGGGTCTCCCCTGCTAGCAGAGGTGGACTGTGTATATGCTGGAAAGGTGATGCAGAAAGTAGACTTGTGCACACCTTTCTGGACCTGTCTGGTTCAGCTAGTCAGATTAAGTTAGAAGAATGAGGCTGGCATCTAGTGGCAACAACAGGTACTAGCACAGAGCACACATGGCAAAGGAGAGAGCTCTTTACTTTTCATTTCCCCAGCCTCAAGTAAAATAATGACTTCATCTCCCTGTATTAGTCAAGCTCTTTCAGCTACAAGTGACAGATTATAGACCAGATCAAGCAAAAAAAGAAAAGGGAATTTATTGAACGATGTAATGTGAACAATGGGATGGAGTGAGGATTAGGTATACTGCAATTGGGGGTCAGACGATGAGCACTGTCTCCCTTTCTCTCAAAAACATGCTTGTTCCCCAAAGCTCTTGGCTCTTCTTCTCTCCTTCTGTTAGCATGTGGACCTTTTCCTCTTCTACTGAAAGTGGGCTTCATTTATGAATATAAGGTAGAAATTCTCAAACAACTGTGTGCGTGTGTGGAGGGGATATTTTCTCTTTTGTTCATGTCTTTAAGTGAGATTAGTGGGGCAGGGTCTGACCTTGCAGATAAGCCTGCAATTTGGGATAAACTGAATTCAGGGGAGTGTTCATAAGCACGTTTGATAACAGACCTCAGCCCCTCAGTACCCAGAGATGAATATCTACCACCTTTTTCAGTATGGTGTTTATTTCTAATAAATGTGATACTCAGTTCTCCATTAGTTTTCTTTTGTTTCCAATTTTGTTCCAAATTTGGGTGCAGCATGGAGTTGTGTTATTTATTTATTATACACCCTCAAATTCCAAAAGAAATAATCTTCAGAATTAAGTAGTGAAAAGAATAAGCAAGTATATAGTACTCTGTTACCCATTAATCACATTTTCCATATTTATCAAATTTAATATGAGGACCGAATTCCCTAAAGAAAAGAGAAGAAAAAAGAGATTAGTATCATAAGGAAAGGGGGCCTTGCTTCACATCCTTTCTCTTCCAGATGAAGTACTGAGAAAGGGAGCTGCTTCTACAATTCCCTTTGCCTCCATCTCTTTTCATGGCCACCACAGTTGGCACATTCCCCCCCATGTCTTGATTATTCAAAAATTGCTCTGTGAAGTTTTTCAGTAGAGAGTCTTTCATTCCCCAGCCCATTCCCATTTTAATACCTTTCCATTCAGTGTAGCAATGTCAAATTTTTCTACCAAGAAGTAAAAGATAACCATAGCAATAATGCTATGCATAATAATCCACATAATTGACACTCTTTACTCAAATTTTCACTAGGTTTACACTGCCCATAGACTACAGTCTATTCCCCTTACTTTAGGATTTATGTTTCCCAGAAGACTAGCCTCTGCCTAACTTTCCACCCTTATTTATTACTGTCCTTTAAATACCTGACATTCCTTTCAACACAATTTTTATCTTCCTTATTTCCCTAAAGACATTGCAGTTTCTCAGTTCCATGTGTTTTCACAAGCAGTGAGCCCTGTGTAAATTGCCCATTTTATTTTCTTTTGCACTTTTTCTTTTTCTTTTTTTTTTTTTTTGCAGTACGCGGGCCTCTCACTGTTGTGGCCTCTCCCATTGCAGAGCACAGGCTCCGGATGCGCAGGTTCAGTGGCCATGGCTCACGGGCCCAGCCGCTCTGCGGCGTATGGGATCTTCCCAGACCGGGGCATGAACCCGTGTCCCCTTCATCGGCAGGCAGACTGTCAACCACTGCGCCACCACGGAAGCCCCACTTTTTCTTTTTTTAAACCTCTCAACATAGTATTAGCTTTTTTTAAAAAAATATTATTTATCTGGTTGCTCTGGGTCTTTATTGCAGCAGGTGGGCTCCTTAATTGTAGCTCACCGTCTCCCTAGTTGCGGCTTGTGGGTTCCTTAGTTGTGGCACATGGGCTCCTTAGTTGTGGCATGCTAACTCTTATGAGTTGCAACATGCATGTAGGATCTAGTTCCTTGACCAGTGATCTAACCTGCGCCCTGTGCATTGGGAGCACAGAGTCTTAGCCACTGCTCCACCAGTCCCTGCACTTTTTTTTAAGAATACTTTAACTGCCTTATGACAAAGGAGGCAAGAAAATACAACAGCGAAAAGACATTCTCTTCAATAAGTGGTGCTGGGAAAACTGGACAGCTACGTGTAAAAGAATGAAATTAGAACATTCTCTAACACCATATATAAAAATAAACTCAGAATGGATCAAAGACCTAATTATAAGGCCAGACACTATAAAACTCTTAGAGGAAAACATAGGCAGAGCACTCTTTGACATAAATGGCACCAATATCTTTTTTGATCCACCTCCTAGAGTAATGAAAATATAAACCAAAATAAACAAATGGGACCTAATTGAACTTAAAAGCTTCTGCACAGCAAAGGAAAGCTTAAACAAAACGAAAAGACAACCTAAGGACTGGGAGAAAATATTTGCAAACGATGAGACCAACAAGGATTAATTTCCAAAATATGCAAACAGCTCATCAGCTTAATAACAAAAAAAAAGACAAACAACTGAATCAGGAAATGGGCAGAAGACCTAAATAGACATTTCTCCAAAGAAGACATACACATGGCCAACAGGCACATGAAAAGATGTTCCACATCACTAATTATTAGAGAAATGCAAATCAGAACTACAGTGAGGTTATACAATGAGCTATCACCTCACACCAGTCAGAATGGCCATCATTAAAAACTCTATAAATAATAAATGCTGGAGAGAGTGTGGAGAAAAGGGAACCCTTCTACACCATTGGTGGGAATGTAAATTGGTGCAGCCACAATGGAGAACAGTATGGAGGTTCCTTAAAAAACTAAAAATAGAGTTAGCATATGATCCTGCAATCCCACTCCTGGGCATATATCTGGATAAAACTCTAATTTGAAAAGATACATGCACCCCAATGTTAATAGCAGTATTAGCCAAGACATGCAAGCAAACTAAATGTCCATCAACACATGAATGGATAAAGAAGATATGGGGTGTGTGTGTGTGTGTGTGTGTGTGTGTGTGTGTGTGTGTAATGGAATATTACTCAGCCATAAAAAAGAATGAAATAATGCCATTTGCAGCAATATGGTTGGACCTAGAGATTATCATATTAAGTGAGGTAAGTCAGAAAAAGAAAAAGACAAATGTCATATGATACCGTGTATATGTGGAACCTTAAAAAAGGATACAAATGAACTTATTTACAAAACAAAAATAGACTCATAGACATAGAAAACAAACATAGGGTTATCAAAGGCGATAGCAGGTTGGGGGAATAAATTAGGAGTTTGGGATTAAAATATACATACTACTGTATCTAAAATAGATAAACAACAAGGACCTACTGTATAGCACAGGAAACTATACTCAGTATCTTGTAATGACCTATAATAGAAAAGAATCTGAAAAAGAATATATATATTGCCTGCACTCCATTTGGATGGGGAACTGCTACTATATAACTGTTGCTTATTTCTTGAATGTGAAATCCTAGCTTACTATTAATGTTTGATTTTTTAGAAATAAATTGGAAAGCTATATTTTTAGGTAAAATCTGATTTTTGAAATACTGTCAACCATAAAAACTTACTGAAATACTATTCTGGTTAAACAGAACCAACACTGTTTGCTATTATCATGAATTTTCTTATGTAATATATTCTTTTTGCCACATAAGACCACAAACTTATGAAGAGTCTGGGATCTGTTTCATACAACTCTATTTTCTTGGTAGTTATTATGAGGGCCCTACAATGAGTAGGCTTGGGGGATTCCTTTAAGGATAATGACTGATTTTTTTTCAATTCTGGGCAAGATGCACTCTTAAGTTTTCTGTTTTTCAAGGGATTTACATTGTTCATAAATGGCGGATATCTCTCAGGATTGTGAGTCCACTTTCTCAGGATTTTTTTCTTCAAAACACTAGCTAAGAGCAGAGACCGAAGAATTACTCTTCTGCCTCCATTACTCAAAAGAGCATAATGACTATTCTTGTTGCCCCGAGATCCAGAAATGGCATGAAGCCCACGTTTATACATGCAAGTCACAGTGAGAATTAAAACAAATATACAGGCAAACTGTACCATCCCTGCCATTGGCATCAGTGTTCTCTGTGTTCCAGAAGTAGGTGTGTTTGATAAGAACTATGTTCATAATGTCTCCAATGAGAGAACTATTTTTTTCTTTTTTAATCAACAGAGGCTCCTTATTTATACTTTGAGAAAAAACAGCTAGTGTTCATAGTATATCTGGCAGACTTACAAGATAGAAAAGAAGGAAAGGAAGAAGGAAAGAAAGGAGAGAAGGAGAGAGAATGAGAGTGAGAGGATGAGAGAGTGCCAGAACAGATCAGAGGCATGCTCATAGAGCTTTTGAGACTTTCTCAAGTCTCCTAGATGAGGCTGAAAACAATCTCAGAACCATCTTTGAGGAGCCATTTGGTTGTAGCATAGTGGAAAATCAAGTCCCCAATGTAATTCTGCATCAACCTATGCTCATTTTCAGAAGCCCAGGCCATTGCGGGTGGGTCCTTCTATGCTGCTCATTTTAATGGTGTGCATCCAAATACCAAACAGTGTGAAAAAGGCTTATGTGGAAGAGCTAAGAAGACACTTTCCAATATCTTTTGCCTAATTAGCCCTGCCTGAGAAAGTGACAACAACCACATTTGGAAGGAATGATTATGTAATTTAATCATTCTACGTAGTCTGCTAATATTCATGAATTCTCATTCATCTTTCTTTGAAGTCAATGGGAGATACTTGGTTAATTCACATTTTTCAGTTACCATTCTTTTCCTTTAAAGTCATCCTCTGAGTCTAGTACTTGCTCTGAAGATGAGCAAGTATTACCTTTATTGGACTAGTTTCTACCTCGTTTCCTTCAGTGCTCAGAAATAATTGCGGTGGCATGCTAATGTGGTGTCTGAAGCCCATGAAGAGTCTTCTCAAAGGAAGATATGCATTAAAGAGTTAGCTCAGCAGACTTGAGATGCTCAAATCAGCTCATAGGAAGTAATCTCTACACCCTTGGGATATTCTGGCTGATAGGAGTAACTTTGTAACCTAGGGCCATAGGTCATGCCAGATAATTTACCCTGAGGTGAATGCCTGTTTTTGTTCACCTGTGGTGCTGAGCCACTCTGTATCAGTTTAACTCCTAGGGGGAGGGGGCTGGAGACTAAGTAGTTGTCAATTATGTAGGTGCTGCATGTCCCCAGTAAAAACCCTGGACACCAAAGCTTTGGTGGGCTTCCCAGGTTGTCAATACTTTTTATAAGTTATGACACATCATAGCTGGGAGAATTTAAGCACTGCCTGTGTGACTCCCCTGGGAGAGGACAACTGGAAGCTTGTGCCTGATCTCCTAGACTCCACCGTATGAGTTTCCTGCCTTTGCTGATTTTATTCTGTATCCTTTCACTGTAATAAACTGTTAGCATGCATATAACAGCTTTTCTGAGTTCTATCAGTCCTACTAGGGAATCATCAAACCTGAGGGTACTCCTGGAGACTCCCAACAGGGAGGATCTCATAGGTCATGGAAGAGTTACTGACAAGACACGACAAGGCTGATTTGTAAAAACAATTTCAAATAGAGCTAAAATATATCACAAGGAATATTATTAACTTTTTAATCTAAATTTCCCATTGAATTTATTTGAAAGGCAAAAAAATATTAAAAGTTGACAGTCAATTTTTTTCCATGTAAGACCACATAATCACTTTGTTACTTATATGTATATCTACACCAGTCTTTATGTCTGTGTCTGTATGTCTGTATCAGTATCTATATTTACTTCTTCCAGGCAACAATATGGGTGCTACTCATAGGGATGTCACAGTGACTTGTTAAAGAAAATTTGATTTTTTAAAAAATGGATTTCTGTTTATTGCTTGAATATAATCTATAGGCTATCTACTAATATGATCTCTGTACAATTCTGCCAAAATATCATGTAAGCTTTTCTTTCTTTTTTTAAAAATGAGTCAGCTTTGAATGTTAACTAAATTTTTTTAAAAGACTTTTCTCTTTACTATGTATGTAGTCTGTCCTCAGTCTTTTATGAACAATAGAGGCTATATATAAAAAAAAAATCCCATGCATCAGCAAATCCAGTTCCTTGCTAAAATTATTGGAAATTTCTGTGAAGAAATATAGAGAAAAAATAATGGTATTTTATTTTGAACTTACCACTGATCAACACAGAGGAAACACTCATTCTTGTAAGTGTGGCCATTTGTAGCACAAACATATGCTGTCACCTCAGGACAGTTTGCGTCATAAAGAGGATCCAGTGGGTAGTACATTTTACATGGGGGCTGCAAACATCATAAAGTATCATATGAATAACAACTGATAGATTTTCCCTCATCTATTCCTGGCCTGTCACTTCTGCCCCACATAGAAATAATATCAAATGTTACTAGTCAATTGATCTTTTTACAAGATTTCCTCTCCTCTGGGCTTTGGTCAAGCAAGTTTTTTTCTGACTACAGTATCCTCACTCATTCACCATTTGCTAGTCATAAGCAGTAGAATAACTCAGCTTAAATCCCAAATGCAAAATTTTCACTTAAACTTGGAGTCCCAATGCCAGTAACTCATTATAAGAAGTTTGTGAGTAGAGATAGTTATGTGTCTCTGAACTCCTAGAAGATAGGGGCTTAAATGCAGTTTTTAAGAGTGAGGGTTCTGTTTTGAGACTGGGATTAAATTCTGTATATACCATTGTTAAACTCTGTGGCCTTGGACAATTGACAGGTATTAATTTATTTAATGTCCAGAGATGCATCTTACTATTATAATGCTTGTGCTACATGGGAGTAAATCTAAGCCTGAAAAGGTTAAGATACACGCCCAAAGTCACATAGAAAACTTCCATTCTACTTAACCACTATGAAGTTTTAGGTCTGTCATGTCAAGAGTGATCAGATTAAAATCAGAATTGAGAATTTAGAAATTTAAATTTACCATAGGCCATTTAGAATAGTCATGTGGTTTGAAGATTTCTGAAAATAAAGTACAGACACAATAGGTTAAAAGAAACAGTTCTCCATGGAGTTTGATTTCACTCACTGAAGTTACTGACTGAACAGAGAAATGTAATGCAATTACTCATTTGCACAAAGTATACAAAATAATTTGTGACAACAAAATTTGTGGGTGGTATTCCTTTGTTAACTTACTTCATCCATTTATTTATTCTCTCCTTCTTTTCACAGTCCTGACTTCATTTCTAAATTTGCTGTGTCATTGAGGAAAGAGTAAAAACCATTTGGGGTTGTATACTTAACTTGCAAACTGTGTTATTTTCATTAAGTTACTTGACTTTTGTTGGCTTTAGTTTCCTCGTCATGACAATTAGGATAAGTATATGCATTTTAAAGATTGTTGTAAAAATCAAAAGTAATATAGTAAGTAAAGGATTAGGCCGGTTCCTACCAAGATGCTAAACTAAAGAGGACACTAAGAATGATGACGAGAAAACTTAGGAGTTCCTTGGCTCTGGAGAGACTGAGGGATATGGTGAACTGATTTGTGCAAGGGGTGCTGGTGTTGCTTAGGGTTAGAGGATGACCAGCTGGCTATGGGAGAAAAAAATAAGAAAAGGCCTAATGAAGTTTTGCCCTATCTCTCACTGTTAGGTGATATTTAAAATATCCAAGAAAATTCTAACTTTCAAAAGTCAGAATTTACAAAGTTAGAAAAGTTGTATGATTTTAAAATCTTCACATAAAGGAAACAACAAGCCTCCCAACCTCTCCAGGAATAGACTATGCTGTTTACATATGCACTCTTTCAGAGAATAAAAAAGATGGAATGCTCCTCTCTAATTCTAAAAAGCCAGAATATTTTAATAACAAAAGCAGCTGGATATAGTTATGAGAAAAGAAAAATAAAAGCCTTCATCTAGTAAAAGTAAAGTAATATATATATATATATTGCATACCATATATAAGAATAAACTTCAAATGGATCTGGATCTGAACATAAAAAACAAAACAATACAAAGATCAAAATATAACACAACTGAGTTGCTCTTTAATCTTAGTATACGAAAGACTTTCTGATAATGACTCATTAATCTCTGTGCAGTAACAGAAAGGACTGATACATTTTATTACATCCAAATAAAAATAACTTTTTCATGACAAAATATAAATATAAACTAAAAAAGATATCTGAAAAACTGGAAAAATATTTGCAACACATATCATAGATAAAGGGTTAATATACCTGATATATAAAGAATACTTTAAAATTGAGGGGAAAAAAATCCTAATTGCTGAAGGAGTTATATACATGGACCTACAATTCATACACACACACACAAAACCCTGAAGATATGGAAATGACCCTTAAATTTGTGAAGGATATTCAAATGCAGTATGATAAGAAAACTGCTAATGAAAACTATATTGCAGTACCATCTATTACTGGTGGGAATGCAAGTTGGCACAACTTTTATGAAGTGAAATTTGGCAACGTTGAATAAAACTACTTTGCATTCACATTCAATCACAATTCAAGGAATCTACCCTGAAGATAACTCCCAACAATAGAAAAATACATATGCATAAGATTATTTATTGCAGCATTGTTTTTAATTGCAAAATATTGGACACAAACTAATGCCCGTACACCTAAGACTGGTTGAATAGTTTTTTAGTTTATGTTTATATTTTGTCATGAAAAAGTTATTTGTATTTGGATGTAATAAAATGTATCAGTCCTTTCTGTTACTGCACAGAGATTAATGAGTCATTATCAGAAAGTCTTTCGTATACTAAGATTAAAGAGCAACTCAGTTGTGTTATATTTTGATCTTTGTATTGTTTTGGTACATCCATCCAAAAAAGTCTTATGCTGTCGTATAAAAGAATGAGGAAATCCCTGTGAACTGATATGTACTGATTTTCAGGACATTCTTAAATTGGGAAAAGCAGGATGCAAACAGTTACCTAAAATAAGATTGGTTACATAAAAGATGAGGGTGGGACTGCAGTGGAAGGAAAAGGGTATGGAGGCAGTGACATATCTTGGAACCTAAACTTTTGTTCATTTTGGTTTATTTTGTTTCATTTGTCATGTTCAAAATAATTTTAAATTGCTATCCAATAGCAATCCCTTTCCAATAGTGATACCCACTTGATACCCAATTTGTATTATCAAGCCCAAAGGCCTATGTTTCAGCAAAACTTTACCCATCCAGTCACAAATGACTCTTTTTCTCTCCTCCAAGTAAAAGAAAGACATATGCTTACCTGAAAAAACAGTCTGTGCCAAAGTGGAGGATACCAGGAAAAATATGGTCATGCAGGGAAAGGCAGCCATTTGATCTCATCTAACGTCCTGCTTTGGTGAGGCCTGTGAAAATGCTCAAGATAGTTTATTCGTAATCTCTTGCACAACCGGCTTTCCAAAAGTGAGAGAACCCATTGCTCTGAATTGGTGCCATTCCCGTGAACTTGGCCATGGTGATTCCAAACTGGCCTGGTCTCTAGGGATTCAGACCTAAGAAGGCTCTTCTGCTCGAAAGAGGGAAAGAAAACCATTAAAATAACATTTTTTTTTTTCCCCTGCCAGCAGCCATTGTACAGTCACTGTTTTGGCTTGGAAGAGGAATTAGCCTCAGGGCTCTCATCAGGGCTGACCCCAGGCATGTTACCTATAAATGCGTTCATCCTACAATATATCATCTAAACTGAGACACTCATGTTAGTGAATATGGACACTTTAAGAATTCATAAGAATTCTGAGAAAACAGGTGTGAACCGAGGACTATGCTGCACAATCAGGGATGTGTCACTTTATAATACACATTGTTTGATTTCCTGGGATAGACCAGTTTCTCCCACATTGAAGTCCTCCATTTCCTAAGTAAGTTTCTTCTTCCAGGCCAGTTACATGTGCTCAAATACAAAGAATAGATTGAAAATGGAATAGTTGGTCTGGGGTCATAAAAATTATGTATACCTTTCCTTATACACAAATCAGAATAATTGATTTTTATCATTTTTATGATTCATATATAGGTACACATGATTTTGATGACACTGGTAAGTTCAAATTCTAGCTTCAACATTTCTTAGAAGTATGAGCCTCAGAAAAAGCATGAACATCACAGGATACTGAGAATATCAACTGATATTAATATAAGTAGAGTTTAACTATATTAAATTGCCAAACTCTTCTTTTGTAAGAATGGAAATATTTGGCCCAGAGAGAAGATACTTTCCAAGTCATTTACTCAAGTTCCCATGCCCTACTCTACTCATTCTGTCTCTTCTCCAAATTGCAGCTGGTGGGCACATAGAGTAATGAGGGAGAACCATATTAGCTGTGTAGAGGAAACAAAAGGAGGGTGCTGGAGGAAAACAAACATACTGGGAAACCTAGTGACAGAGAAGAAAGCCAAAGAGATACCATCACTGACTTAGAATAAGGAGGTGAAGAGATGTTTACCTGAATGAGCTTGCTGCAAAATGTGAGCCCACTGTAGTCACCCTGAGGTCACAGCTAGCCTTGAGCAAAGTTGCTGTTCCATGAGTCTGTGGCCCAGGGGCATGTTGAGCAGAGGAGGCAGGCTCCTTGCTCGGTTGAGTGACTAGTTGATTGGCAAGATATTGCACTAATGGCTGTTTCCTAGTTTGACCCGTCTTAAACCACCTCCTCTGATGTTTCATGCTCCAGCAGGCAGGGACAGACCTGGAGGTTCTGTACTTGTGGTTTCTGATTGTGGATCATGAGAACAAGATGACATTTGCAAAGCAGGTTAATTACCTACCTCATTCCAGATAATCCGGTATACATTCACCAAATTCAAGGCTGATTCATTTTCCTGGTCTCTGCCTCCAGAGGTCATTTAGCCCATCCTGCTTCTCAGAAGGGTTATCTGGTGGATCTTTGTAGGACATGATTTCTGACATCAGCTGGAAACTCCAGCACCACGACTTAATAACCTTTGCAATACCTAAGTCTTCTGAAGTCTTCATGTGTTTCCCTCCACTCCACCTTAACGTAGGCAAGCCTGATATTTTGCCATAATCTGGAAAATTTCTATCTCACACACTTTAAACTCTCCTAGAGTAGTTAGTACTCCTTTTGCTGCTTGTCTTCCCTTCTCAGTCTGAGTCCCATAGACTGACATTTATATTTAGCCCCTTGGCATGACCATACTCTCTTGACATCCTGTTCTTGATTCTTCCCTCTTTCTTCCAAGCCGGGATAAATTCAGCATGCTATTTTCCTGCTCCAGACCTTGGCTGTGGAGCAAGGATGGAACAACTTCCATACAATGGAGTCTACAGTCCTGCTATCATCACTACTGACCTAGGCCCTCTAGACTCCTAAGGAGGTCTCTTATTATTTAATGTCAGGTTGCTACCTATGCCACCCATCTCCATATAATTTCCTTTTTTAAATCCAATTTTTTCAACTGTCTGACCACACCTCTGCTACATTACTTTGAGTAGTAAACTTCACCTCTTCTTTACTGCGTAGGGAAACCTCAGGATGAGCTAGCTCCACTTTTTTCCCCTTTGCCTTGTAATTCTGGAAATTTTATCATCTCTCTTTCTACTTTTATCCTTCTCTCCATATCAACTTACCTAGGGATTTACACATTCATCCATTCCTTTCTTTTTGCCAGTACCTGGCTATGTGTTTTACATTTCTCATCATATTTATTCCTCACAATAATCCCATGAGGTTTACATCACTCTGAAACTTGTGTAAGGGAAAAGGAAAATGAGGCTGACGGGAGTAAAGTCATTTGCTGAAGCTAACTAGCTACTAACAAAGCTACGAATGGACAGAGATGAGATTCAAACACAGGTACCTTTAACGCCAAAGCCCATGTTCCATTACTTCCTCTAAGTTTTCTTTCATCTTAGAGAATGAATGTTCCCTTTAATTTACTATCCCTAGTCTTCTTAGACCAGTCTTGTGTGATACCCTATGCCTTTGTTGGCAGCGTCTTTGATTTTGCCCTCTATCTCCTTCTCTCCACAGTCAGTACTCCTAATCTCTCCACAAAACTAACCCCTGGATAATTAGATTGCATGGTCTATGAAGGAGAAGACCCTATCTTTACGCAATTTTGACCTTGTAACTGCAGTGCATTGCAGGGTTTTGTTTTTGTTTTTTTAAAATCACTTGATTAGTATTCAGTAATATGTACAGAAGGAAGGAACAAAGAAATCCATCCATTTTTTTAAAACTGTGTTCTTGGATATTCTTGAGAGTGTGTCATCATGGATATATTTTAGACACACTGTGTCTAGTCCACTAAGACATAATTCTACTGGAATTTTTATTGGAGTCACATAAATTTGGTAAAAGTAACATCTTTATAATATAGTCTTTTTTTACATTAGTATTTTTTATTACAAAAGGTTCAAACATACACAAAAATATAGAAAATAACATAATGAACTCATATATACCTATCATATAGATTCAGTAATTATCAAGATTGGCACATTTGCTTTACCTATTCAATTTTTTAGAAAAATCCTCAAGCATTATAAAGTGTTTCAGGCATAGTCATTTCATCCCTACAACTTCAGCCGGCATCTCTTATACACAGGAACATTTTCTTCAATAATCTTACTGAGATTCACACACTTAACGTTAACAATAATTCTTTTGTATCATCTAAAATGATAAATGTTTATAATCAAATTGCCCTATTGTCTCAAACATGCTGTTTTTTTAGAGTTTGAGTAAGAACCCAAAGAAGGTCCACTCTTGACACTGGTGGTTATGTCTCTTACAACTCTTAATTCGGAGCAGCCTACTTGTCTTCCTCTTCTTTCTCTGTGTTCTTGACTTGTTTAAATTGGGTCAGTTTTTTCATGGAACATACCACGTTCTGCATTTGCCTGTTAGCTTCCTTGTGGTATTATTTAACTGTTCCTCTGTATCAAAATACATTTTGGAATTGTCAGTTTTCTATTTATAAATGCCTTCCTTGGACATAGATGAAGAAGCTAGGGGAATTTATTGGGATGAAGATAAGCTTTATTTTTCTCAGAAAGGCAGAACTGAATTTTTTAAAATTTTATTTGATTATAGTTGATTTACAATTTTGTGTTAGTTTCAGGTGTACAGCAAAGTCAGTTATGCATATACATATATTCATTCTTTTTCAGATTGTTTTCTCACATAGGTTGTCATAGAATATTGAGTAGAGTTCACCGTGTTATATAGTAGGTCCCTGTTGGGTATCCATCTTATATATAGAAGTGTGTATATGTTAATCCCAAGATCCTGATTTATCCCTCCCCCCACATTTCCCCTTTGGTAATGATGTTTATTTTGAAGTCTGTGAGTCTGTTTCTGTTTTGTAAAGAAGTTCATTTGTATCTTTTTTTAAAAATTAGATTCCATTAATGAGTGATATCATGTGATATTTGTCTTCATCTCACTTACTTCACTTAGTATGATAATCTTTAGGTCCATCCCTGTTGCTGCAAATGGCATTATTTCATTCTGTTTTATGGCTGAGTAATATTCCATTGTATTTATGTACCACATCTTCTTTATCCATTCCTCCATCAATGGACATTTAGGTTGCTTCCATGTCTTGGCTATTGTAAATTGTGCTGCAATGAACTTTGGGGTGCATGTATCTTTTCGAATAATGGTTTTCACTAGATATGTGCCCAGGAGTGGGATTGCTGGATCATTTGGTAGTTCTAGTTTTAGTTTTTAAGGAACCTCTATTTGTTCTCCATAGTGTTTGTACCAGTTTACATTCCCACCAACAGTTAGGAGGATTCCCTCTTCTCCACACCCTCTCCAGCATTTATTTTTTGTAGACCTTTTCATGATGGACATTCTGAATGGTGTGAGGTGATACCTCATTGTAGATTTGATTTGCATTTCTCTGATAATTAGTGATGTTGAGCATCTTTTCATGTGCTTTTTGGCCATTTGTATGTCTTCCTTGGAGAAATGTCTGTTTAGATCTGCCCGTTTTTTTAATTGTTTCTTTGTGGGGGTATTGAGCTGCTTCATTTGCAAATATTTTCTCCCATTCGGTGGGTTGTCTTTTTGTTTTATTTATGGTTTCCTTTGCTGTGCATAAGTTTTTTAGTTTAATTAGGTTGCCCTTGTTTATTTCTGTTTTTATTTACATTACTCGAGGAGGTGGATCAGAAAATATATTGCTGAGATTTATGTCAAAGAGTGTTCTGCCTATGTTTTCCTTTAAGAGTTTTATAGTGTCCGGCCTTTATAATTAGGTCTTTAATCCATTTTGAGTTTATTTTTGTGTATGGTGTTAGAGAATGTTCTAATTTCATTCTTTTACATGTAGCTGCCAGTTTTCCCAGAACCACTTATTAAAGAGACTGTCTTTTCTCCATTGTATATTCTTGCCTCCTTTGTAGTAGATTGATTGACCGTAGGTGTGTGGGTTTATTTCTGGGCTTTCTATTCTGTTGCATTGATCTATATTTCTGTTTTTGTGGTATCATACTGTTTTGATTACTGTAGCTTAATAGTATAGTCGGAAGTCAGGGAGTCTGATTCCTCCAGTTCCATTTTTCCTTCTCAGGATTGCTTTGGCTATTCAGGGTCTTTTGTGTCTCCATACAAATTTTAAGATTTTTTGTTCTAGTTCTGTGAAAAATGCCATTGGTAATTTGAGAAGGATTGCACTGAATCTGTAGATTGCCTTGGGTAGTACAGTCATTTTGACAATATTGATTCTTACAATCCAAGAACATGGTATATCTTTCTATCTGTTTGTGTCATCTTTGATTTCTTTCATCATCTTATAGTTTTCAGAATACAGGTCTTTTGTCTCCTTAGGTAGGTTTATTCCTAGGTATTTTATTCTTTTTGATGAGATGGTAAAGGGGACTGCTTCCTAAATTTCTCTTTCTAATC
This sequence comes from Physeter macrocephalus, assembly GCF_002837175.3. Taxonomy (NCBI): domain Eukaryota; kingdom Metazoa; phylum Chordata; class Mammalia; order Artiodactyla; family Physeteridae; genus Physeter; species Physeter macrocephalus. The sequence continues at coordinate 143,608,913 of NC_041221.1, read as the reverse complement.
TTTTCGTTGTTAGTTTATAGGAATGTAAGAGATTTCTGTGTATTAATTTTGTATCCCGCAGCATGACCAGATTTAGTGATGAGCTCTAGTAGTTTTGTGGTAGCATCTTTAGGATTTTCTAGGTATAGTATCATGTCATCTGCAAACAGTGACAGTTTTACTTCTTCTTTTCCAATTTGGATTCCTTTTATTTCTTTTTCTTCTCTGATTGCCATGGCTAGGACTTCCAAAACTGTGTTGAATAAAAGCGGCAACAATGGACATCCTTGCCTTTTTCCTGATATTAGGCAGAATGCTTTCAGCTTTTCACCATTGAGAATGATGTTAGCTGTCAGTTTGTCACATATGGCCTTTATTATGTTGAGGTAAGTTCCCTATATTCCCACTTTCTGGAGAGTTTTTATCATAAGTGGATGTTGAATTTTATCAAAAGCTTTTTCTGTATCTATTGAGACGATCGTATTGTCTTTATTCTTCAACTTGTTAATGTGGTATATCACACTCGTTGATTTTCAGATATAGAAAAATTCTTTCATCCCTGGGATAAATTCCACTTGATCATGGTGTATGATCCTTTTAATGTGTTGTTGGATTCAGTTTGCTAAATTTGGTTGAGGATTTTTGTGTCTATGTTCATCAGTGATATTGGCCTGTAATTTTCTTTTTTTGTGGTATCTTTTTTTTTTTTTTTTTTTTTTTTTGTGGTACGTGGGCCTCTCACTGTTGTAGCCTCTCCCTCTCCCGTTGCGGAGCACAGGCTCTGGACGCGCAGGCTCAGCGGCCATGGCTCACGGGCCTAGCCGCTCCACAGCATGTGGGATCCTCCTGGACCGGGGCACGAACCCACATCCCCTGCATTGGCAGGTGGACTCTCAACCACTGCGCCACCAGGGAAGCCCATTTTTGTGGTATCTTTGTCTGGTTTTGTTATCAGGGTGATGGTGGCCTCATAGAATGTGCGTGGGAGTGTTCCTTCCTCTCCAACTTTTTGGAAGAGTTTCAGAAGGGTGGGTGTTAACTCTTCTCTAAATGTTTCATAGAATTTGCCTGTGAAGCCATCTGGTCCTGGACTTTTGTTTGTTGGACGTTTTAAAATCACTGTTTAAATTTCATTACTTGTTATTGCTCTGTTCGCATTTTCTGTTTCTTACTGGTGCAGTCTTGGAAGGTTGTATCTAAGAATTTGTCCATTTCTTCTAGGTTGTCCATGTTACTGGCATATAGTTGTTTGTAGTAGTCTCTTATTATCCTTGTATATCTGTGGTGTCGGTTGTAACTTCTCCTTTGTCATTTCTAATTTCATTGAGTTGAGTCCTTTCCCTTTTTTTCTTGATGATTCTGGCCAAGGGTTTATCAATTTTGTTTATCTTCTCAAAGAACCAGCTTTTAGCTTCATTGATCTTTTCTTTTGTTTTCCTCTGTTTTGTTTTTTTTTAAATTTCTGTTCTGTTCTGTATGATTTCTTTCCTTTTACTTAACTTTGGGATTTGTTTGTCCTTCTTTCTCTAGTTGCGTTAGGTATAAGGTTAGGTTGTTTATTTGAGATTTTGCTTGTTTCCTGAGGTAAGCTTGTATCACTATAAACTTCTCTCTTAGAACTGTTTTTGCTGCATCCCACAGGTTTTGGACTGTTGTGTTTCTGTTGTCATTTATCTCTAGATATTTTTTGATTTCCTCTGATTTCTTCTGTGATCCATTGGTTGTTTAGTAGCATATTGTTTAACCTCTATGTGCTCATTGATCTTTTCTTTTGTTTTCCTCTGTTTTGTTTTTTTTTAAATTTCTGTTCTGTTCTGTATGATTTCTTTCCTTTTACTTAACTTTGGGATTTGTTTGTCCTTCTTTCTCTAGTTGCTTTAGGTATAAGGTTAGGTTGTTTATTTGAGATTTTGCTTGTTTCCTGAGGTAAGCTTGTATCACTATAAACTTCTCTCTTAGAACTGTTTTTGCTGCATCCCACAGGTTTTGGACTGTTGTGTTTCTGTTGTCATTTATCTCTAGATATTTTTTGATTTCCTCTGATTTCTTCTGTGATCCATTGGTTGTTTAGTAGCATATTGTTTAACCTCTATGTGTTTGTGTTTTTTACAGTTTCTTTTTTCCTGTAATTTATTTATAATTTCATAGCATTGTGGTTGGAAAAGATGCTTCATATGATTTCAATTTCTTGAATTTACCAAGGCTTGATTTGTGGCCCAAGATGTGATCTATTCTGGAGAATGTTCCATGTGCACTTCAGAAGAAAGTGTATTCTCCAGCTTTCAGATGGAATGCTCTATAAATATCAGTTAAGTTCATCTGATCTAATGTGTCATTTAAGGCCTGTTTTACCTTATTGATCTTCTGTCTGGATGATCTGTCCATTGATGAAAGTAGAGTGTTAAAGTCCCCCACTATTATTGTGCTGTCAATTTTTCCTTTTATGGCTGTTATTATTTGCCTTATATATTGAGGTGCTCCTATGTTGGGTTCATATATATTTACAATTGTTGTATCTTCTTTTTGGATTGATCCCTTGATCATTATGTAGTGTCTTTCTTTGTCTCTTGTAACATTCTTTATTTTAAAGTCTATTTTCTCTGATATGAGTATTGCTACTCCAGCTTTCTTTTGATTTCCATTTCCATGGAATGCCTTTTTCCATCCCCTCCCTTTCAGTCTGTATGTGTCCCTAGATCTGAGGTGGGTCTCTTGTAGTCAGCATATATAAGAGCCCTGTGTTTGTATCCATTCAGCCAGTCTGTGTATTTTGGTTGGATCATTTAATCCATTTACATTTAAGGTAATTATCGATATGTATGTTCTTTGCCATTTTGTTAATTGTTTTGGATTTTTTTTAAAGATTTATTTATTTATTTTGTCTGTGCCAGGTCTTAGTTGCAGCACACGGGATCTTTGTTGTGGCATGTGGGAACTTTTATTTAGTTGCAGCATGCAGCCTTCTTAGTTGCGACATCCAGACTTTTAAATTGCGGCATGCAGACTCTTGGTTGTGGCATGCGTGCTTCTTAGTTGCAGCATGCAGGCTTCTTAGTTGCGGCATGCAGACTCTTAGTTGCAGCAATGTGAACTCTTAGTTGCAGCATGCTTGTGGGATCTAGTTCCCTGACCAGGGATCATACCCAGGTGCCCTGCACTGGGAGTGCAGAGTCTTACCCACTGCACCACCAGGGAAGTCCCTGGATTTGTTTTTGAAGGTCTTTTATCTTTCCTTCCTCTTTTGTTCTCTTCTCTTGTGATTTGATGTCTATCTTTAGTGTTGTGTTTGGATTGCTTTTTAAAAATATATATTTATTTATTTAGTTAGTTAGTTTTGATACTTTTGGGGTGCGTCAGATTTTAGTTGCAGCACATAGGATCTTCATTGAGGCATACGGGATCTTTCCTTGTGGCATGTGGACTTCTGTCTACTTGTGGCGTGTGGGTTTTTTCTCTTCTCTAGTTGTGGCACGCAGGCTGCAGAGTACATGGGCTCTGTATTTGCAGCACATGGGCTCCAGAGCACGTGGGCTCTGTAGTTTGCTGCCCACGGGCTCTCTAGTTGAGGCGCCTGGGCTCAGCTGCCCCGTGGCATGTTGGAACCTAGTTCCCTGACCAGTAATCGAACTCACATCCCGTGCCTTGAGATTCTTTACCACTGAACCACCAGAGGAGTCCCCTGGATTGCTTTCTCTTTTTTGTGTTTCTGCTGCAAATTTTGGTTTTGTGGTTCTCATGAAGTTTTGATATAGCAGTCTATATATGTACAAGATTGTTTTAAGTTGCTGGCCTCTTAATTTCCAATGCATTTCCTATATCATGCATTAGTACTCTCTTCTCATGATTGCTGGTTTTGATATCATATTTGTGTGTGGATGATTCCCTACCTTTACTTTATGTTTGCCTTTGCTGATGAGCTTTCCCATTCATAATTTTCTTGATTCTAGTTGTGGCTTTTTCTTTTCTGCCTAGAGAAGTTCCTTTAAGATTTCTTGTAAAGCTGGTGTGGTGGTGCTGAATTTTCTTAGCTTTTGCTTGTTATGCTTTTGATTTCTCTGTTGAATCTGAATGAGAGCCTTGCTGAGTAGAGTACTCTTGGTTGTAGGTTTTTCCCTTTCATCACTTTAAATATATCATGCTACTCCCTTCTGGCCTGCAGAGTTTCTGCTAAAAAAATCAGCTGATAACCTTATGAGGATTCCCTTGTATGTTATTTGTTGCTTTTCCCTTGTTGCTTTTAATATTTTTTCTTTGTCTTTGGTTTTTGTCAGTTTGATTAATGTGTGTCTCGATGTGTTCCTCCTTGGGTTTATCTTGTGTGGGACTTTCTGTGCTTCCTGGACTTGAATGAGTGTTTCCTTTCTCATGTTAGAGAAGTTTTCAGCCTTAAACTCTTATAATATTTTCTCAGGCCCTATCTCTCTCCTCCTTCTGGGACCCCTATGATGCAAATGTTGGTGCTTTTAATGTTGCCCCTGAGGGTCTCTGAGACTGTCCTCATATCTTTTCATTCTTTTTTCTTTATTCTGTTCTGTGGCAGCGATTTCAGCTATTGTCTTCCAGCTCACTTATTTGTTCTTCTGCCTCAGCTATTCTGCTATTGATTCCTTGTAGTGTATTTTTCAATCCAGTTATTGTTCATCTCTGTTTATTTGTTCTTTAAATCTTCTAGCTCTTTGTTAAGCATATCTTATAACTTCTCAGTCTGTGCTTCCATTCTTTTTCTGAGATCTTGGATCATCTTTACTATCATTACTCTAAAGTCTTTTTCAGGTAGATTGCCTATCTCCACTTCATTTAGTTGTTCTTGTGGGTTTTTACTTGTTCCTTCTTCTGGAACATATTTCTCTGCCCTCTCATTTTGTCTGCCTTTATGTGTTTGTGGTCTATTTTCTGCTGCCTGTAGGATCATAGCTCCTCTTGCTTCTAGTCTGTGCCCTCTGGTGGGTGAAGTTGGTCCTGAGGCTTGTGCAGGCTTCCTGGTGAGAGGGACTGGTACCTGCCCATTGGTGGGTAGAGCTGGGTCTTGTTCCTCTGGTTGGCAGGGCCATGGCAAGGGTTGTGTTTAGAGGTGGTTGTGAGCTCAGTATGGCTTTAGGCACCCTGTCTGCTGATGGATGGGGCTGTAGAACTGAGTTTTAATGCCAGCTTCTCCACTTAGTTGTTGTATAAATTCATATTTGTATACATTTTTTAACTTCTCCAAGTTAGTTTTATTATCAATAATTTCATGGGGTTGCAGCCAGTCTTCCTCTTTGTCCTTCTTCTTAAGTGAAGGAATTTCCCATATCACTTTCTGGCAAATTTAAAATAAAAATTGAAAAGGTAATGCAGAGCCTTGGTACATTGAGTCATGAAAATTCCCAGAGCAACCACAGCTCAGACATGTCAGTGAGCCCTCTCTAATGTAGTCTTTTCATATATGAATGTGATATGCCTTCTTTGTGACTTCTAGGGAAATCTATCCATTCTCTCAATATTTAGGAGTTTCATGAATGCTATTTCTGAGACACAAATCTGATCTAGTTGCCCTACTCAAGTCTTCCACTGGCTCTTCATTGCTTATATTATGCGCTTATTATTTATGGTAAAACTTGAATGTGAAGAAATGTAACATTTTATTTTGTGTAACTGAAATCTGTTCATGAACATCCATGAACCAGTACACCTGATGATAGACAAAAAGTATGTTGGGGACATGTGTCTTCTGGGGTAGGAGATGGAGGCTGAATTCAAGTATGGATCACAAGAAAAAGAGTATAGAGAAGGGTGAGGTAAGTTAGAAGGTCTTTAAATATGCTTAGCACTAGTGTCCACTTTTTGAGTGTCTTTAGAAGCACTTTAGAAATTAAATTAACATGCGAAAAGAAAACTGCCTGCACCCTCCAACTAAGGAGAGTTTTATCTGATAAAGATTCAGAGTCCTTTGACTACTAATTACCTGTTGTGTCCCTGGGGCTCCTTTTCCCTTGTTCTCAAGAACCTAAGTGATCCTTTGTTTACTAGCATAATTTTAGATTTGCCAGGCAGAAAAACACTAACATTAAGATTAAGAAGATTTCCTGATCCCTATTGGAAAATGACACCTGGGTAAATCAGATCTCCTCACACATCTCCACCCCCAACCCCCAAAATACAGATTAATTTGGAGAGCACATAAAATTGCACATGGCCTATGTCTGGAGCATAACTGGAAAAACAGACAATATGATCCACTTTGCATTCCCGAATTGTGTCCTGCAATCATAGTAAGAACCACAAGGGCCATTCCAGCCACAGCATTGACTCACCGGGGAAATGGGGCTGCCACAAGTATCCCAGGCCTCACACATTCCTAGCCATTAGCATCTCCATCATTAGACTGAGACTGACATAATACATGTGCTTAACATACAAAGAAATGCAGCTCTGTACAGAAGGTTGGTTGAAGTTCACTGTATTTGTTAGGATACAGGCTAAACTAATATAACAGATGTAAAAGACTATAGCACCCTTATTTACAATTTTATTTGTTTCCATGTAATGGTTCCAAGGTAGATGGATAGATCTAGGCTGCCATCCACAACTTAAGTCTTCCATTTTGGGGTAGATGACAGATGGTGGTCCATTCCTGTCCACCCCTAAGCCAGTGAGAATTATGCTTAACTGGAAAGCCAAATGCTCATTTAAAATTTTTTTTCTAATGAAATGTACAATTAATATTTGAAAACAACAGTATACCATAATTACCATGTCAGGTTCATGGTAATGACTCCATAAATATTTTGGGGAATGGAAGGGTGATAAATATAATACCCTTTATAATTTATAAATAAATTATAAATATAATTTAACATTTCAGGTGTCTATTCTTTATGTATTCATTAGAATGAAAATTTATTGAACAACATTAACTTGGCCTCTAATAGATTTGCTTTTGAAGGGAAGGAAAATTTGCCACCCCTAAATGGATCTCTTTGGCATGAGGATTATTTTGGGTTGATTGTTTTTAAGAAAGAAAAGACTCAGGAAGGACCTTTGACCTAACTGCCTAAAGAATGTAGATAGAGGACCTGTTCCAGGAAGGGAGCTATCACCAGAGATACCTAGAGTATAATATAAACTGGGTGTGGTAGACAGGGAGGAACCTAGCAAATCCCTGCGTCTCATTGTCTGTCTGTGTGTGTGTGTGTGTGTGTGTGTGTGTGTGTGTGTGTGTGTGTGTGTGTGTCTATCATATTGCCTGTCTTTGGGATTTCTCATGTTTGGATTCGCTGTATTTAAATAATTAAATTTGATTTTCTCCTGTGAATATCTCTTATGTCAATTTAATTCTTAGACCAACCAGAAGAACTTAGAAGGGTAGAGGAAAAAAAAGATTTTTTTTCTCCCCAGCACTTTCATCAAGTTTTATTCTTTCTTTAATAGGTAGTTTGTATAAGAGATACTTTAGCAAATGGTGATTTTTCTTAAAAGTTCTAAGAGTTTAGACCCCAGTTGAATTGACATTTCCAAACTCTTCTTTTTTCCTGCTTGATTCTCTTGTTCCTTTCCAATTCACATGCTTGGAAAGTTTTCACATTTCTTTTTTTCCCACATACCTTCTTACTGTAAAATATATAACTGCAGGTATTTCCTTCTTTCCTCCTCATACTTCTGGGTTCATCAGATCAAACTGTCCCAAGCCCCCTGCTGAGGGAACATGTATTGCAAGATATCTGTGAGGCATCTCTCCTGACCTACTGAATACCCCCCAGTCAGGACACGGAATATCTCCGCCTCTTATCTGCCCTGAGTGCTCTGTATTACCCCACCAATCTCCTCACTCACAAGTCAGTAAGAGTGGAGATTGATGGTCAGGAAGGAAAGGTGAATTAGATAGCCACTGTTGCTTCACTCTTGATCTCTCATCAGGCAGGTCAAGTGGGGAACCTAGGGAAGTAGCCCTGGAACACGGCTGTGAGTATTGCTCCAGATTTATCATTCCAGAAATACCTATTGCTATTTGTCAGAAGAACACACGGAGATTCAAATGTGCATGTTTACTCGAAGTGCAGCCAGGCTCCTTGTGGGTTGACTCAAAGATTTGGGAGAAAAATCAGCTTCTTCTCACTTATTCACAGAGCACTTTTCATGGATTTTCTCTCACACTTTAGGGCAGTCTTCTGATGACATGATATTTCTTGCTCAATTGTAGGGTTGGGGGAGCAACAGATGGGACAGTCCACCTTAACTTGGGATCTAGGGGGTTGGAGTAGTTCCTCTACAAGTAAGACACTTTCTAAGATTGTCTAGATTTCATTTACTTGTCTGTTGGAAATGGGCCATGTATCTCTGTGCCATTGTTACAGACATCCTGAGGAGTTTCTCTGACAGATTTGATAAAATGCCTCTCACCTCTTCATGGATCAAAGTGATTTTCATCATCTTGGCCCCTACTCTTTATTCTGGTGAGTAAATTTTTCAGTCTTGGGGAAAACACTTCATATATCCTAGAAATGTAGGAAGCATTTTTCTGTAACGTAGGAATGTAGTAGTGGTTTCATTGATTCGTAATTCTTAAATTGGTAAAGTGACACAGGGTTTACTATAAATTCCTTTTAAATATTTCATCATTGAATTGCTTCTTCTCATTTCCCATATTAGAGAAGTTAAAACATAGTGGTGCATTAGAATGGGCAGTGGACCTTACCTCTTCATTTAACTAAATTATTTTTCCTTTTGGGGCCCAGATTCTATGGTTGTAATTACAAAGTGTGGGGAAAGAATGAGCTCTTCTAGATCTGGTATTCCTTGAAAAATCTAATGTTTTGGTTATCAGCTCTGAGTCCCCGAAATTAAGGCCTTGTGTTAAGAAAGAACTCATTCATACCTCAGTTGACCAGTTATCTTCCTTAAAGCTCAAGGTGGCCCATAAAATTTGGGGGAAAAAGGAGCTGTTATATAGGTATTGAATAATACCCTGATATTGAGCAGAATTTCTTCACATTTAAGTGACTTCACCCAGGACATTGTCTTTCATCACAATGAAATGTCTCTTTTACAGAGCTTTAAAAAATTGGTATCTTCGGGGGCTTCCCTGGTGGCCCAGTGGTTGCGCGTCCGCCTGCGGATGCAGGGGAACCGGGTTCGCGCCCTGGTCTGGGAGGATCCCACATGCCGCGGAGCGGCTGGGCCCGTGAGGCATGGCCGCTGAGCCTGCGCGTCCGGAGCCTGTGTTCCGCAACGGGAGAGGCCACAACAGAGGGAGGCCCGCATACCACAAAAAAAAAAAAAAAAAAAAAAAAAAAAATTGTTATCTTCAAGCAGGATATTGGGAGTTACTAAAAAAAAAATACATAATACCATTTTTCACAAAGCTAGATTAATTGGGGGATTATTTTTTCTAAGATTTGTATATATTTGAGAATTTATATTTTTGTTACTACCACAAAATTCTTACCTCATTAGCTGTAGTTCCTTGAATTGGCCACTTACATAGATTTCTACTGCCAATGTGTGTGTGGGCTTATTTTTTTAAACTGTTCTTTGGTTGCAGAAACTGCTCTTACAAAAACATCAAGTTACAAGCATTGAGTAAGTTACTAGTGGTTCATTTGGAAGTTGAAATGTAAATTTTTAACCATTTTCAATTTTTAAAATCACAGCAAAATTGATCAAACAGAATGTAAAAAACACTCCTTCAAAAAGTAAAAGTATGTATTATTATTACACCAAGGTTAAGAAATAGAATCTAGCAAGTAATACAAAAGCATTTAGCAGTGTCTATACAAGGTGATAGTGTATTTATCCTATTACCTTAAATTTCCTATCATGGGTAGTTACTTGCTCCACACAAACCTGAGAACTATAGAAGTATGTTTAGAGTAGAATTATTCATCCTAACAAAATGAAAGGGAAAAAATCACCATCCCAATTACCAGTGTGTAGGAGAATAAACAGTGATGATTTCTATATGGCCAAATAGTGGAATATTACTTAAGGGTGAAAATAAATTACAGCTCTAAACATCAGTATAAATAAAGGTCACAAGGGGGTATAAAAAGAAAGGCATATAAGAATACATATTGTATCATTTATTTGTGAAATTTACCAAGATACCCAAAACTATGAAATATATAAATATAGTGAACATATATATGTATTGATATGTGGTGAAATTCTAGAGGGAGGTAGAAACTCAGTTTAGTGAGACTTACTTGTGTGTGTGTGTGTGTGTGTGTGTGTGTGTGTGTGTGAGAGAGAGTGAGAGAGTGATAAGAAAAATATCACCTACGAGTGGAAGATAATGGGTGGGGGTGGGAAGTTGGTTACATTATAAAAATACTTTCAGCCAGTTGCATGGCCTTTTTGTTAATACACTATTTCTATAAAAATATTGATAATAGTTTCTTATTTACTGGATGTGAGTCCATAAAGTTTTCTCTTTAAACCTAAACATACATTGTATTTATCCTTTTCTGGATGTATGGCATTTCATATTAAGATTTAAGAAGACTGTATTCAAATATTCATTGTCTAATAAATGTATATTATCTCTCTATATTTGACAGATAGAATGTGGTCCATACAGTGGTGTGAAAACATGCACGAAAGAATATCATCCAGTCTGTGCAACCAATGGCCACACTTATTGCAATAAATGGTTTTTTTGTGGTGCACTCAAGTAAGAACACAATAGTGAATATTTACTCTTCCAAAGTAATAAAAAAATCATGAAATGATAAGAAAATTCATTTGCTGATAATGTAGGCACAACATACACAGAAAATAACTGTAATATTTCTCTAAAAGCCAAGGAGACAGACTTCTACCATGTCTTAAAATTCTTACTTCTGAAAGTAGTATTAAACTATCACTATAACCATGCTGGATGTTTTGCAAATGAACGAACGAGTTAACTTAGCTTAATTTAATTGATTATGAACTACTAATGGCTGACTAGTGGCCAAGATTATGTTATTCCAAAGCTCTGATGCTCAACAGCAGATCTCACTGAAGTCATGAGAATCAGCCTTGGAGACCTCCAGCCACAGGGGGCATAATTGAGCAAAGAACAGACTCATGATTACACACTGAAATCATGTGATTGTGAACTTTGTCTCCTGAAATCATGATGGCCTTTGAAACCTTCCTCAGAGTGCAGAGCAGTCTAGGACACCTCCACCCAAACTCACATCCCCTCTCCTCCACTCGGAAGGAGTCTGTGGTCTAAACCTTTGCCAGCCTTTTCTGCAACACTCCCCCATTTTGTTACACATGTGTTCCTCATAAAATCTTTGCCCATTTACTCCCAAAATTGTGTCTGCCTCTTGGAAAATCTAGATTAACACAATGCCTAATGCCTTCCTTTCTTAGGTCTAGTCCAAAGACTGAGTCAGGACTGAGCAAGTAGGAAGGATCAAACAGCCCCACAGTAGGGAGAGGACATGTATAAGGCAGGGGAGCAGGCAGGGTCCAGCTCCTCTGGAAGTAGAGCACAGCCTTTCTGTAATGTTCCATAGTTAAGATCTCCTCATTTGGTAACGTTTTGTGTACTGCCACAGCATTTAATTTTATGTGTTCTTTTAATTTTTTTCACTTTCTGTCTGATTCTTTCTACAGAAAAAGTGGTGGCAAATTTACTATTGCTCATTATGGTGAATGCTGACTTTTTCCTGGAACAACACATTCCTACAGCTTCTACTGTGATCCCATTTTGCAGTGGGTTCTGCAACAATTAGAATTGCAGAGTCAGGGTCTTCCATTCTTAGAGGACCAGGTGAACCCTGCAGAATACAAGGTGGAATGTAGTATATTCCAAGTTCTTTCTAACTTTAAGATCCTTTCGTTTCAGCATTTTTACTCTCTATGTTCAGTTCTTCAATGACAGTTTGAAAAATTAGTATCTTAGTTATATGTTTGATAATGTAAAACCTAATGCAATTTAAACCCCTAAATATTTTGCTCCATGAAGTGTTAAATGGTGTTACATTTTTTTTTAACATGCCCCTTGTTTACTTCGTTGGGTAATGGGTTAAGACATAAACATATTTTTGATACCTATAGCCAAAAAGATACTTTCCAAATATGACCAAATATTAGATTACTTGGGTATTTATAAAAAGTACAGATAATTGGATTCTGTCTGTTCTAAAAATTCAGAAATTCTAGGAGAGGTTTATGGGAAATTGAAATCTAACAAGCACCCCAGGTAATATTATGATCATGGATCTGAGGTAATACTGACTCTAAGACCTCGGATATGTCTATAATTGAATGAATTTCAGAACGTATAGAAAGATAATATAAGATTTATGAGGCTTGGGAAAAACTTATCATATGTTTTTCATTCTTGATCACAAGTCAGTTGAGAGGTAAGTGGGTGCTCCTGGGATGGGAGGCAACACGGCCTTTATTGACTTAGGACTTGCTTTATTAGGGCCAAGTCAGATGTCTCTCCATTAGCCTCATTTTTCCAGGCACAAGAAGCAGGCCTTTATTGACTTAGGACTTGCTTTATTAGGGCCAAGTCAGATGTCTCTCCATTAACCTCAGTTTTCCAGCCACAAGAAGCAGGCTTTAGTTGTGTGCCCAAAGGATCATTCAGACCTTGAATGTAATGGCAGAAATGTAGGTTGACTGTTGAATGACAACTAGAAATCTGTGACCTATGCTATGCTAGGCATGCTGTTCTTATCAATATATACTTTTACATCTAAAGAGTAATCAGTGTGGGAGCTATTAAATCATTTAAAATCTCTAGTATCCCTCTTAAGGAAAGTATCCATTAGAATGTTAATTTGTAGAGCAACGTTATAAAAATGATTTCGGCCTATTGCACCACTTTTTCTTTGCAGAGGACTTTGTGAAAAAGTTCTTCATTGAAACGTGTATTCATTTATGTATTCTTTTTTTTTAATTCCACATAAATAAAGGTCTACTATGCATCAAGCCCTATTTAGATGTGAGAAATAGGATAACAGTGATCAGCTCTGCTTTTACTTATCATCTAGGAATTTAAATGTTATCGATTAAAGTTATTATCCACTAATGAATGGAAATCCTCCTTTTTGCATGACTGTTCTCCTCAAAAGCTCTGTGAAACAGTTTTCTACATGTTACCTCAGTTCTCCTAAGAATCACATTAGGTAGATATCAGCTCTATATTTTACATGTAATGAAAATGAGACACAGGAAATCTTACAGTATTTTAAACCTGACATTTTGGTAAAGAGAGTTTGAATACAAAACTTGAAATTTTATTCTTTTTAAAAACCAGTTTATTGTTGTAATTACATACCCAAAATTAATCAGTTTTAGACATGATATAATAATTGAAATATATATATATAGAAAGAGAGAGAGGGAGAGAGATAAGCAACCATCACCACAAAGTTTATAGTGTTTACATCACCCCCAAATATGTCCCTCTCATCCTTTGGAGGTCATGCCCTCTTCCTACGCCCAACCCAAGGCAACTACTCATCTACATTGTATTCCTCTTGTTTTACCTTTTCTAGACATTTTCAGTAAATACAATGAAACAGTATGTTGTTTTTATATCTGCTTCTTTCACTTTACAAATTTTTGTGGTTCATTCACACTGTAGCATATACATCAGTACTTCATTACTTTTTAATGTTCAATAGTATTCCATTTTGTATTGATATACCATGTTTTGTTTTATTTTTTCACTAGGTTATGAACACTGGAATTATTGCCACTTTTTGGTTATTAAGAAAAATGGTGCTATGAACATTGCTATACAAGTCTTTTTTTCTTTTCATTTTTTCTTGGTTAAACACCCAAGAGTAGAATGGATGCTTTGTATGGTAGGTTTATCTTGTGCTCTTCAAGAACCTATCAGTGTATTTTTCAAGTGGCTGTACCTTCTTAACCATTCCCACCAGTAATGTATGAGGATTCCGTTGCCTCCACATCCTCACCAACAATTGTTACTGCATACCTCTTTTTTCTCTTCCAGTTTTATTGAGATATAATCGACATACAGCACTGTATAAGTTTAAGATGTACAGCGTAATGATTTGACTTACATATATCATGAAATAATTATAGTAAGTTTAGTGAACATCCATCATCCCATACAGATACAAAATTAGAGAAATAGAAAAAAACTTTTTTCCTTTTGATGAGAACTCTTAGGATTTACTCTTTTAACTTTCATATGTAATGCTCAGCAGTGTTAATTATATTTAACATGTTGTTCATTGCAAGCCTGGTACTTATTTATCTTATAACTGGAAATTTTTACCTTTCAACTACTTTCATACAATTCTGTCTCTCCTCACCCCCCATCTTTGGTAACCACAAATCTGATCTCTTTTTCCATGAGTTTGTTTTTGAAGTATAATTGACCTACAACACTATGTTGGTTCCTGGTGCACACATAGTGATTCTATATTTCTGTACATTTCAAAATGATCACCGTGATAAATCTAATTGTCTTTTGTCACCACACAAAGGTATTACATAATTATTGACTGTATTCCCCACACTGTACATTTCATAGCTGTGATTGATTTATTTTGTAACTGAAAGTTTGTACCTCTTAATCTCTCTCCCCTATTTCTCTTCAGCCCCCACCCCCCTCCCCTCTGACATCTGACAACTACTGGTTTGTTCTCTGTATCTGTGACTGTTTCTGTTTAGTTGTGTTTGTTTTCATTTGTTTTTGTTTTTTAGATTCTACATATAAGTGAAATCATATAGTATTTGTCTTTCTCTGTCTGAATTATTTCAATTAGCATAATACCCTGTAGGTTCATCCATGTTGCTGCAAATGGCAAGATTTCGTTCTTTGTTATAGCTAAATAATACTCTGGTGTGTGTGTGTGTGTATCACTATCACATCTTCTTTATACATTCATCTATTGATTGGGCACTTAAGTTGCTTCTGTATGTTGGTTACTGTAAATAATGTTGGAATGAATATAGGGGTGAATCTATATTTTTGCCTTAGTGTTTTTGGGTCTTTTTTTTCTTTCTTTTTTTTTTTTTTTTTTTTTTTTGCATAAATACCCAGGAGTAGAATTGCTGGATCATATGGTAGTTCTATTTTTAAATTTTTGAGGAATCTCCATACTGTTTTCCATTGAGGCTTCACCAATTTACATTCTCACCAACAGTACATGAGGGTCCCCTTTTGTCCACATCCTTGCCAACATTTGTTATTTGTTGTCTTTCTGATAGTAGCCATTCTGACAGATATGAGGTGATATATCATTGTGGTTTTGATTTGCATTTCCCTGATGATTAGTGATGTTGAGCATCTTTTCATGTGCCTGTTGGCCATCTGTATGTCTTCTTTGGAAACATGTCTATTCAGGTCCTCTGCCCAATTTTTAATTGGGTTGTTTGTTTTTCTCATACTGAGTTATATGAGTTTTTTGTATATTTTGGATATTAATCCCTTGTGAGAAATAAGTTTGCACATATCTTCCCACATTCAGTAGGCAGCCTTTTAGATGTGTTGATAGTTTCTTTCACTGTCCAAAAGCTTTTTAGTTTGATGTAGTCCCATTTGGGTTTTTTTGCTTTTGTCTTCCTTGCCTGAGGAGACATATCCAAAAACAAAATTGCTAAGACTGATGTCAAAGAGTGTACGGCTTATGTTTTCTTCAAAAAGTTTTATGGTTTTAGGTCTTACATTTAAATCTTTAATCCATTTTGAATTTATTTTTGTGTCTGGTGTGAGAGAGGAGTCCAGTTTGATCCTTATGTGTGTAGTTGTCCAATTTTCCTAACATCATTTATGGAAGAGGCTGTCTTTTCTGCATTGTATATTCTTGCCTCCTTTGTTGTAGATAAATTGCCCATATAAGTATGGGTTCATTTTTGGGGTCTTATTGTGCTTCACTGATCTATGTGTCAGTTTTTGTGCCAGTACCATACTGTTTTGATCATGGTGCTTTGTAGTATAGTTTGAAATCAGGGAGTGTGATACCTCCAGCTTTGTTCTTCTTTCTCAAGATTGTTTTGGCTATTCAGGGTCTTTTGTGTGTTCATACAAATTCTAGGACTGTTTGTTCTAGTTCTGTGAAAAATGCCAGTGGAGTTTTGGCGCTGAATCTGTAGATGGTCTTGGGTACTATGATCATTTTAATAACATTAATTCTTCAAATCCATGAGCATGGTAAATCTTTCCATCACGGCAAATCTTTCCATCTGTTTGTGTCATTGTCAACTTCTTTCATCCAGTGTCTTATATTTTCTGGGTGCAGGTCTTTTTATTCCTAGGTATTTTTTTTTTGATGCAATTGTTTTCTTAGTTTCTTAATGGTGCTCATTTCTTAATTTTCCTTTCTAATAGTTCATTGTTAGTGTATAGAAATGCAATGGATTTCTGTATATTAATTTTGTATCTTCCAACTTTGCTGAATTCATTGCTGAGCTTTAGTAGTTTTTCTGGTGGCATCTTTAAGATTTTCTATGTATAGTATCATGTCATCTACAGTCAGTGACAGTTTTACTTCTTCCTTTCCAATTTTGATTCCTTTTATTTCTTTTTCTTTTCTGATGGCTGTGGCTAGACTTCCAATACTATGTTGAATAAAAGTGGCAAGAGTAGGCATCTTTGTCTTTTTCCTGATCTTGTAGGAAATGCTTTCTACTTTTCACCATTGAGTATAATGTTAGCTGTGGGCTTGTCATAGATAGCATTTACTATGTTGAGGTGTGTTCTGTCTGTACTCACTTTTTTATCACAAATGGATGTTGAATTTTGTCAAAAGCTTTTTCTGCATCTATTGAGATAATCATTATGACGTTTATTCTTCAGTTTGTTAGTGTGGTGTATCATATTGTTTGATTTGTGGAAATTGAACCATCCTTGTATCCCTGGGATGAATCTCACTGGATCATGTTGTATGATCCTTTTAACATACTGTTGAATTAGGTTTGCTAATATTTTATTGGGGACTGTTTCATCTATGTTCACTAGTCTTTTGGCATGCTTTCCTTTATTGTACTTTGCAGATATTGTGTTTTTTGAAAATTGAAGGTTTGTGGCAACCCTGTGTTGTCAGATAATGGTTAGCATATTTTAGCAATAAAGTATTTTTAAATTAAGGCATGTACATTGTTTCTAAGACACATTGCTATGGCATACTTAATAAGCTACATACGTATAGTATAAACATAATTTTTATTTGCATTGGGAAACCAAAAAATTTGTGTTACTTATTTCATTGCAATATTCACTTTATTTCAGCAGTCTGGAACCAAACCCTTCCATATCTCCAAGGTATGCCTGTTATGTCATACTCTTTATTAATAAAGCTGTAATATATATTTGGGGCGGAGGAACCTTGTGACAGTGTAAAACAGACTGCATTATCTTGTACTCAGGGATCATCTAACAGGACCTCCTAAGTACTGTAAACTTTGGAATATTAGAGCGGAAACATAAACATGTAGTTCAGCATTCTCCAGCTAGAGTTAACTCTAAATAGACAAAAGAGGCTGGGTAGCCAAAGTTCACCCATCACCACTTCAAATAAGCTGTTCCATTTGTATATGCATATATAACAGGAAGTTTCACCAAAGATTTCCAAATTTCTCATTTACAGAACATAACTATGAATTGTGTTAATTAGAGAGGTGTAATTTCTTCACATATTCAGGACTTAAATAATTTGGAAGTTAAACCATGTTTGTAGATGAAAATTCTTAAAAGTAAAAAAATAGAAATTATGACTTCATTAACTTATTTAATAAACAATTTCAGTTTATTCCCAGATGGAGAAATTTTGTCACTGAACAAAATCATCCAAATATATACATTTTATATTTTTGTATATATTTAACTGTATGTGTGAAAACATGAATATTTCAGATGACACTCATTTGGTGAGTTACAGAGAACCAACCATACTTGTAATCTGTCTTTTTCATAGTAAGATGATATAAGGCTTTTGGAAAGTAAACTGGTCTTATCTTTAAAATTTAAACTGCACATATTATGTGACTCAAAAATGCAACTACTAAAAATATAGAACTAATTGAATGAGCATGTAGTGACCTGCACAACCATGTTCATTACAACACTGGTAGCAAGAATAACTTAAAAGGAATTGTGTATTTGTATATGCTTATATGAAGATATACCATTGATTGTTAAATGAAAAAATGAGTTACAGAGAAATGTCTTGATTTTATTCTTCTGTCTCTGTTTTTATCTATCTATTTATCATCAATCATCTTTAGGGCCAGCATCTTCAAACCTCTCTTAGCTCCATCTTCATTTGGCCTTCTTTGTGTGTCTGCATCAAATCTCCTTCAGTCTCCCTTTTATGAGGATACTTGTGATGACATTTAGGGCTCACTTAGATAACTTACATATATAGATATCTATGTATATCTATCTATATGCTCTGTGTGTGTGTGTATATATATATGTATCTATAATGTTAATGTCATATTTGTGTTATTACATGTAAATGTTAGCATATTTGTGAATATATAGATATATAGAATTATATACATGCATATATAGACATATATATACACATGCATATATCTGCATATATATACATATGCATATATTTATATGTGATTTTAGTATAGTTGTATATTAAATATCTGTAACTTTACAATATAAATGTATTTATACACATTAAACATTTTCACAAAAAATATGCATCAAATAACCCACACATCTAACATTCCCTTTCGTGGTTAATTTAGAAACCTCATGGCATGTTGTATCTCATAGACAGTGTCTCCTGCTCTTAATCTCTGCTAATGAATGCACATAAGAGAAAAAATCCAGTGTTGTGGGATTCAAGGACTGTACAATCACTTCAACTCTAAACTTCAGTTTAATTTTACCCTCTAAGGTCATGTGCCAGAAGGATTATCTGCACAGATGTCTCTGATGGTATCTATGTAAATAATTCAAAATCTAGCGAAAGCATGATAATAACTTCCTATAATAAAGGAAAAATTTTTGCACTCACCAGATTTTGTATCCTCCCATTAAATTGGCATGGAACAGTGCTAGACTCAAAGGTTCTTTTCTCAATCTTGGCTTTCTTCCCTGAAAAAAAAGGCAGGTTCAGTTAGGGTGACAAATGTAATCTAGCACAACTTTAAGTGCATCCTGTTTTAATATTTTATCCCTAATATTTATGGCAAATCGTTGAGACAGAAATTATTATTCCCACATTTAAAATTAGGAAATAGTGGATTAGAAAGTCTGAATATTGTCTCAAGGTTACTCAGTGGTAGATGGCATTTGAACTCAGGACTTTCATTTGCCAAAGTTCTTTCCACAGAGTCAGACTGGGAAGCAGATTAATTAAATAGCTCATATTATATACCTCTTCCTGCTACTTCCAACCCTGCACAGTTTCCCACTTTACTTTGAGGTAAAGATCAAATTATTCATCATATAGTTTAGGGCATTGTCCCCTGTGGTCTCAATTTCATTCCCAAGCCTTCTTTCTCCTCTTAATATTCACATTCTGTCCTCTACCTCAGGTTTCCATAGCTGGTTGCCCTGACAGTCATCTGGGAGCTTTTTGAGCATTCTTGGTTGTGAATTTGTACCATAATTTTACAAGATGTTCTCATTGGGGGAAATTGATTAAAAGGAACACAATAACTCTCTGCATTAGTGCTTATGGCTTGATGAAACAGAATTCAACTCAAGATAAAAAGTTTATTAAAAATCAAATCTCCAATTGAGTCTAATGGGCTTCTACTGTCCTTCAAAATACTAAGGATGTAGGTATGTATCTAATTATAGTTCCCCAAACTCATTCTTTTCTTTCTTGTTTTGATTATCCTTTCTTTTCAATTCAGGAACTCGGAAAGCTTCCCCATCTCTTCTGTACCTTAGAGTTTCAAAGAATTGTTGTCACCTTCTCCCTTCCTCATACATGTGTTCATCAGATGAAATTGTTCCAAACCCCTGCTGAGAGATGATCTGTGTGAGATCTTTGTGAGGAAGAACACAGAAAACTTCAGGGTCTTATCTCCTGGGGGCCATCTGTTTTACCCCACCAGGCTCGTCACCAACAGTCCAATAAAGAGACTCTTCAGCTGGGGGAAGTGGTTGAGAAGGAAAGGGAATCAAAATAGGCACAGTCCCTGGAGTTGCAGACCTCACTCTCCACTGGCTTCTCTGTTTCAGGTAGGTCAGCTGGGGATGCTGTGGAGGTAGCCCTGGTGTGTCACATTGCTGTGAGGACTGCTCCAGGTCAGTCCTTCCTAAAATAACTATTTCTATTTCCTGAGGAAAAACTGAAATTCCAAAGTGCATATTTCTTTAAATACAGCCAGGCTCCTTGTGGGCTGAGCCAAGGTTTGGGAGAGTAAACCGCTCCTCCTTAAATGGGCAAAGAGGACTTGTCCTAGAGTTTCTCTCAAGTCTTCTACGAAGCCTTCTGTTCACATGTATGTCCTGTGGGTTGGGGGAAGATTCCCACCATAATTACAAACCTAGGAGAGGGAGGCAGTTCCTTGAGCTGTAAGAAACTTTCATTTGGAAATGGGCAATTTGTCCCTGTGCCATGTGTTATAAGCATTCCTATGCATTTCTTCTACAGACTTGATAAGATGTCTCTCTTCTCATCATGGATCAAAGTTATTTTCATTACTGGCTTGGCATTTCCTCTTTATTTTGGTGAGTAAAATTTTCAGACCTGGATGAAGCAACTAACGTATTTTAGGAAATGTAGGAAACAACTGCTATTATCTAGGAATGAAGGAGATTGCTATTGGGTATGTAATACTTAAACTGGCAAAATGAAATGGGACATGTTACAAATACCTATTTAAAAATTGCATTAGGGGCTTCCCTGGTGGCGCAGTGGTTGCGCGTCCGCCTGCCGATGCAGGGGAACCGGGTTCGCGCCCCGGTCTGGGAGGATCCCACGTGCCGCGGAGCGGCTGGGCCCGTGAGCCATGGCCGCTGGGCCTGCGCGTCCGGAGCCTGTGCTCCGCAACGGGAGAGGCCGCAGCAGGGGGAGGCCCGCATACCACAAAAAAAAAAAAAAAAAAAAAAAAAAAAATTGCATCAGTAGATGGCTTTTTCTCATTTCCCACCTTAGAAAGGTGGAGACAGAGAGGGGGGTTAGAATGAGCAGTAAAATTTAGTTGTTTGTTTATTTATGATTAAAGATATTTACCTGGTTTTTTCCTCCTTTTTGGAGGTCAGATTTCGTGGTTGCTAAATGTAGAGAGTGGGCAGTAAAAATGTTCTCTAGATCTGGTATCCTTGACAATCCTATTTGTTGTTTGCCAGCACTGAGTCCACTAAAGTCAAGGCTTTGTGTAAGGAGAGAACTAATTGATCCCTCTGCTGAAAAATTATCTTTCTTAAAGCACAAGATGGCCCATGAATTTCAGAATAAAGTAGCTGTGAGGTATTAAAGAGATCCATGATACTCGAGTTGAATACTAAGTAGTAATTAACTTCTTCATATTAAGTGGCCTTAAGCAAGGCATTGTCTTCGCTGACTAGGATGTCTCTATAAAAATGAAAAAAAGTGTCATCTCCACAGCAGGGTTTGGTGATTATTAAACCATACTTAAAGTTATTTTTCAGAGTGAGACGAATTTAGAATTCTGTTTCCAGATTTGAAGTTATTTTGTGAGATTATTATTTTGATACTACCACAAAAGCCTCACCTCATTACTTGCTGTGTTTTGAGTAGGTGATTTGCATAGATGTGGGTACTTCCCACCAGAGACACTGTTTTCCCCTGTTCATCTTCTTCTTTTCAGTTTACCTTTTGTGTGATGGTTGCAGAAACTGCTTTTGTACCTTTAAGAGAGACACGTGAAACTGTAAGTTCATACTGATTAATGTGGGAATTGAAAAAGGTAAACTTTTAATTTTTTTATATTTTAAGTTTTAACAGCAAATTTTATCAAAATAATCTATAACAGAATAGTCCTTCAAAAAGTAAGATAAAGTGTCATTATTACACTAAGGTCAAGAAATAGAATCTTGCCAGCCATATAAAACCATCCGTCATTTCAGAAAAGGTAAAAATATCCCATTATTCACAGTTTTATTATTGAGCATAAACCTTGTTATATACAGGCATCTAAAAATACTGTTTAAAGTGGAATTGTTCACCCTAGAAAAAGAAGAGGATTAAAAAAACTAATTTTGGGCTTCCCTGGTGGTGTAGTGGTTAAGAATCCACCTGTCAATATAGGGAACACAGGTTCAAGCCCTGGTCCGGGAAGATCCCACATGCCACGGAGCAGGTAAGCCCATGTGCCACAACTACTGAGCCTGTGCTCTAGAGCCCATGAGCCACAACTACTGAAGCCTGTGCACCTAGAGCTCATGCTCCGCAACAAGAGAAGCCGACACAATAAGCAGCCCCTGCTTGCCGCAGCTAGAGAAAGCCTGCACACAGCAACGAAGACCCAATGCAGCCAAAAATAAATAAAATTTTAAAAAATAAATAAAATAAAATTGAAAGCAGGGACTCAAACAGATATTTATTTTAAAAAACCCTAATTTTCCACTTACAGGAATATAAAATAATAATTTTCATAAAATCACAGATTGGAATATTACATAGAGGTAAAGAAAATCAACTGTATTTCTAAACATCTAAACAAACATATTTAAAGATGCTTAAAAAGCAGGTCATGTAAGGATACACACACTATTGTTTATTTATGTAAATTACCAACACTGCTATCACTACACAAATTACATATATATGTATATGGTTAACTACACATATACAAACATATATATGCACACATACATATACAGTGATAATCTGAAACTATCAAATTATCCATTAGTGAAACTACTGAGAAAAACAGGAGAATTATAACAAATTCACTCTTATAATTTTTTGTGGTATGAGATAATGGTGAAAATCTGATCCACGTATGAGGAGAAATAGGGGCAGAGTGGCTAAATTATTAAAATGCGTTTAGCCATTTGTATGTTTTTAAAAAATACAAAAAATAATATTGGGGTTGCAAAAATATATCAATATATTTTTATGTCTCTGTGCGTGACTTATGTCTATTTTTAAACCTCAATATAGACTATAGAATATATTCCATTTTGATGCATACCATTTTGTATTAGGAATAAAAAATATTTTATTCAAAAGGTTTATTATCTGAAAAATTTTATGTTGTCTGTTTAACAGCCAGAACGTAACGTGTATGTGGATCAGTTACATTTTTGCACCAGAGAAATGGACCCAATCTGTGCAACCAATGGCCAAACATACTCCAATAAATGTGTTTTCTGCAGTGAAAAGCTGTAAGAACACAAGACTAAATATTGGCTCATCCAAAATAATGAAGAAACAATCACAAAATTATAGGAACCTCCATTTTTCTGATAGCCAGGTCACAGTATAGATGGAAAATAACTGTACTTTCTCTGTTAAAGCCAAAGAAATACACTGGTACCTTTCCCTTAAGTCTCATTCCTAAAAGTAGTTTTCATTTGACCTCAAAGTATATCCATCCCTGTTGGATGTTACCCAACTGTATAAATCAATTACTTTAACTTGATTTAATTGCTGTGACTTACTAATGGAAGTCTGGTGACCGATATAATGTAATTCTTAACTCCAGAGGCTGAATGAGAACCTCTATGATGTAGCTCCAAGCTACAGGGAGCATAACTGAGCAAGAAAAACTACTGACTTCAGAAATTTAAATCCATCACAATGGGCAATTTATGCTCCAGAGGAACTCCTCTAATGGTCCACTTTGTCCCCTGATCTCCTTGACAAGACTCCAAACTTTCCTTAGAGAGCAGGGCATGCTAGTACACTTCCACCTAACCTCCCTTGCTGCCTCGTTCCCCCGAGGGAACTCCCAGTCTAAAGGTGCAGCCAGCCTTCCTACTTCCCACCTCATTTCCTCTCACTGGTGTTTCCTCTCATTTAATCCCCAAATGGGCTTCTACTTCTAGAGAACCACGAAAACCATCTCTAATCCTCCTCTCTGAGGTTTCTCCTCATTGAGTTCCAAGGCTGAGTCAGGACTGAGCATGTAGGAAGAGTCAAGAAGCCCCAGATGGTTGGCAGGAGCTGTGTAGGGTAGGGGGGTAAGGAGGGGCCCAGCTAGCTGTTCAAGGAAGGGGAGCACAGCCCTCCTAGTGCTCTCATATTCAGATTCTCCTCATGGAGAAGCACTTAGTGCAGTGCTCAGGCAATTTTAAATACGTTTTTAGGCATAATTTTTCTTTCTTTTTCTTTCTTTACAGAGAATATAGTGGAAAATTTGATTTTAGTCATTGGGGTTGTTGCTGACTCTGCCTCAGCCACACATTCCTATGGCTTTTATAACAATTCTATTGTGAAATGGATTCTTCAGTTAGTCTTCTCTGTCAGGGCTTTAAATTCCTAGATGATAGACAAAGCCTTCAGTACTACAGAAGATGGAATATAGATCGTTGAAGAATTTTTCCAACTCTAAGAACCTGCCAATGAAAGATTTCTATTTTGTCTTCAGTTATTCAATGACAGTTGAGAACCCATCTTAATTGTGTGTTCGATAATACAAAACCTAATGCAATTTGTAATCATGAATATTTCAATCAATAAAATGTTAAATAATATTATCTTTTTTTTTTTTTTTTTTTTTTTTGCGGTACGGGGCCCTCTCACTGTTGTGGCCTCTCCCGTTGCGGAGCACAAGCTGCTGACGCGCAGGCTCAGCGGCCGTGGCTCACGGGCCCAGCCGCT
>NC_041221.1:143583307-143584214 GCF_002837175.3 Physeter macrocephalus | reverse complement strand
TTTTTTTTTTTTTTTTTTTTTGCGGTACGCGGGCCTCTCACTGTTGTGGCCTCTCCCGTTGCGGAGCACAGGATCCGGACGCGCAGGCCCAGCAGCCATGGCTCACGGGCCTAGCCGCTCTGCGGCATGTGGGATCTTCCCAGACTGGGTCACGAACCTGCGTCTCCTGCATCGGCAGGTGGACTCTCAACCACTGCGCCACCAGGGAAGCCCAATAGTATTATCTTTATGAAAATACTCTTTCTTTGGTTGGTTGGTTAGTGGATTAAAAGACATGAATACTTCTGGTAACTGTAATTAAAGAAATAGTTTCAAAGGTGAACAAATAATCCATTACTTGGGTGTTTATTAAAAGTACAGAGAGTTGGGCTTCTCTTTATCCTAAAGAATCCAAAACTCTAGAAGAGGAATCTGGGAACTTGAATTCTAACAAGTACTCCAGGTCAATCTTCTGATCACCAATGTTAGCCAAGACAGCTAAAACATAGGACATATCTATAATTGAATGAATTGCAGAGACTATTCAAAGATATTGTGTGATTTCTGAAGCTTGGGAGAAAAATATATTATTCTCTCTGTCTCTCACAAATAAGTCAAGAGATAGTTTGGTGATCCTGGCAGGCCACGCAACTCTGCCATTACGGATCTAGGATATTCATTTGTGCTGCAAGTCTGATGATTTTTTATTTCTCTTCACCACTCAACCAGCAAGAAACAGGCTTCATTTGAGTGGCCAACTGTTCATTTAAAGCTTAGTGTTTTTTTTTTTTGTTTGTTTGTTTGTTTGTGGTACGCGGGCCTCTCACTGCTGTGGCCTCTCCCGTTGCGGTGCACAGGCTCCGGACGCACAGGCTCAGCGGCCATGGCTCACGGGCCCAGCCACTCCGCGGCATGTGGAATCTTCCCG
>NC_041221.1:143575353-143583106 GCF_002837175.3 Physeter macrocephalus | reverse complement strand
TTTTTTTGTTTGTTTGTTTGTTTGTGGTACGCGGGCCTCTCACTGCTGTGGCCTCTCCCGTTGCGGAGCACAGGCTCCGGACGCACAGGCTCAGCGGCCATGGCTCACGGGCCCAGCCACTCCGCGGCATGTGGAATCTTCCCGGACTGGGGCACGAACCCGTGTCCCCTGCATCGGCAGGCGGACTCCCAACCACTGCGCCACCAGGGAAGCCCTAAAGCTTAGTTTTAACGGCAGAAATGTAGACCAGCTACAAGAAAGCAAGTTTCAAGCTGCTATATCTGTGATATCAGACCTGCTCTGCTTTTCAGTAAACATATTCACCTCTAAAAGAGTGACCCACATGGGGGTTTCTTACTCATTTGCATTTTTAGTACTAATTTTTAATGAAAGTATCCATTAAAATGTACAGATTTAGAGCCACATTATAAAAGCGCATTCAACCACCTTCATATCCTTTTTTTTTTCCTTACAAAAGACATGTATAAAAAACATTCAGTGGGAGGACCTTCAAGATGGCGGAGGAGTAAGACATGGAGGTCTCCTTCCTCCCCACAAGTACATCAAAAATACATCTACATGTGGAACAGCTCCAACAGAACATCTACTGAACGCTGGCAGAAGATCTCACACTTCCCAAAAAGCAAGAAACTCCCCACGTACCTGGGTAGGGTAAAAGAAAAAACAGAGGCAAAAGAATAGGGACAGGACCTGCACCTCAGGCAAGGAGCTGTGAAGAAGGAAAAGTTTCCACACATTAGTAAGCCCCTTCACTGGCAGGGGCAAGGTGGGAAGCTCCACAGCCACAGAGGCAAGTGCAGCAACAGGAGTGCAGAGGGAAAAGTGGAGAGATTCCCACACACGATTGGTGCCGACCAGCACTCACCAGCCTGAGAGGCTTCTGTGCTTACCCGCCAAGTCGGGTGGGGGCTGGGAGCTGAGGCTTGGGCTTCGGAGGTCAGATCCCAGGGAGAGGACTGGGGTTGGCTGTGTGAACACAGCCTGAAGGGGGCTAGTGTGCCACAGCTAGCCAGGAGGGAGTCCAGGAAAAAGTCTGGACCTGCCTAAGAGGCAAGAGACCATTGTTTTGGGGTGCGTGAGGAGAGGAGATTCAGAGGCCGGCCTAAACAAACTCCAGGGACGGGCACGAGCCGCGGCTATCAGCGCGGACACCAGAGATGGGCATGAAACGCTAATGCTGCTGCTGCAGCCACCAAGAATCCTGTGTGCAAGCACAGGTCACTGTCCACACCTCCCCTCCCAGGAGCCTCTGCAGCCAGCCACTGCCAGGGTCCTGTGATCCAGGGACAACTTCCCCGGGAGAACACGTGGCACGCCTCAAGCTGTTGCAACGTCATGCTGGTTTCTGCTGCCGCAGGCTCGCCCCGCATTCCATACCTCTCCCTCCCCTTGGCCTGAGTGGGCCAGAGTCCCCTAATCAGCTGCTCCTTTAACCACCTCCTGTCTGGGCAAAGAACAGATGCCAGAGAGCGACCTACACGCAGAGGCGGGGCCAAATCTGAAGGTGAACACCAGGAACTGTGCGAACAAAGAAGAGAAAGGGAAATTTCTCCCAGCAGCCTCAGGAGCAGCGGATTAAATCTCCACAATCAACTTGATGTACCTGCATCTGTGGAATACCTGAATAAACAGTGAATCACCCCAAAATTGAGGCGGTACACTCTGCGAGCAACTGTACACTTGGGGATTGCTGTATGCAACTGACCAGTTTCTGATTTTTACGTTTATCTTAGTTTAGTTTTTAGTGCTTGTTATCACTGGTGGACTTGTTTATTGGTTTGGTTGCTCTCTTTTTTTAACATTATTTTAATATTTTTTTACTTTTTTATTTTAATAACTTTATTATTTTTTTCTTTCTTTCTTTCTTTTTTTCTCCCTTTTCTTCTGAGCTCTGTGGCTGACAGGGTCTTGATGCTCCAGCCGGCTGTCAGGCCTGAGCCACTGAGGTGGGAGAGCTGAGTTCAGGACATCAGACAACCAGAGACCTCCCAGCTCACGTAATATCAATCAGCAAGAGCTCTCCCAGAGATCACCGTCTCAATGCTAAGACCCAGCTCCACTCAACAACCAGCAAGCTCCAGTGTTGGACACCCCATGCCAAACAACTAGCAAGACAGGAACACAACCCCACCCATTAGCAGAGAGGCTGCCTAAAATAATGTTGCAGACACCCCAAAACACACCACCAGACACAATCCTGCCCACCAGAAAGACAAGATCCAGCCTCATCCACCAAAACACAGGTACCAATCCCCTCCACCAGAAAGCCTACATAACCCACTGAACCAATCTTACCCACTGGGGGCAGACACCAAAAACAACGGGAACTACACACCTGCAGCCTGCAAAAAGGAGACCCCAAACACAGTAAGTTAAGCAAAATGAGAAGACAGAGAAATACGCAGCAGATGAAGGTACAAGGTAAAAACCTAACAGACCAAATAAATGAAGACGAAATAGGAAGTCTACCTGAAAAAAATTTCAGAGTAATGGTAGTAAAGATGATCCAAAATCTTGGAAATAGAATGGGGAAAACATAAGAAACATTTAATAAGGACTTAGAAGAACTAAAAGAGCAAACAATGAATAACACAATAAATGAAACTAAAAATTCTCTAGAAGGAATCAATAGAAGAATAACTGAGGCAGAAGAGCGAGTAAGTGACCTGGAAGATAAACTAGTGGAAATCACTACCGCAGAGCAGAATAAAGAAAAAAGAATGAAAAGAATTGACAGTCTCAGAGACTTCTGGGACAACACTAAACACACCAACATTCGAATTATAGGGGTCCCAGAAGAAGAAGAGAAAAAGAAAGGGACTGAGAAAACATTTGAAGAGATTATAATTGAAAACTTCCCTAATAGGGGAAAGAATATAGTCGATCAAGTCCAGGAAGCACAGAGAGTCTCATACCGGTTAAATCCAAGGAGAAAGACACCAAGCCACATATTAATCAAACTATCAAAAATTAAACACACAAAAAATATTGAAAGCAGCAAGGGAAAAGCAAAAAATAACAAACAAGGGAATCCCCATAAGGTTAATGGCTGATTTTTCAGCAGACACACTGCAAGCCAGAAGAGAGCGACAGGACATATTTAAAGTGATGAAAGGGAAAAACCTACAACCCAGATTACCCAGCAAGGATCTCTTTCAGATTAGACAGAGAAATGAAAACCTTTACAGACAAGCAAAAACTAAGAGAATTCAGCACCACCAGACCAGCTTTACAACAGATGCTAAAAGAACTTCTCTAGGCAAGAAACACAAGAAAGGGAAAGACCTACAATAACAAACCCAAAACAATTAAGAAAATGGTAATAGGAACACACATATCGATAATTATCTTAAATGTAAATGGATTAAATGCTACAACCAAAAGACATAGACTGGCTGAATGGATACAAAAACAAGACCCATACATATTCTGTCTACAAGAGACCCGCTTCAGACTTGGGAAAACATACAGACTGAAAGTGAGGGGATGGAAAAAGATATTCCATGCAAATGGATAACAAAAGAAAGCTGGAGTAGCAATTCTCATGTCAGACAAATAGGCTTGAAAATAAAGACTGTTACAAGAAACAAAGACACTACATAAT
This sequence comes from Physeter macrocephalus, assembly GCF_002837175.3. Lineage (NCBI taxonomy): Eukaryota > Metazoa > Chordata > Mammalia > Artiodactyla > Physeteridae > Physeter > Physeter macrocephalus. The sequence continues at coordinate 143,579,481 of NC_041221.1, read as the reverse complement.
GATTGAAGGATCAATCCAAGAAGATATAACAAGTGTAAATATGCACCCAACATAGGAGCACCTCAATACATAAGGCAAATGCTAACAGCCATAAAAGGGGTAATCGACAGTAACACAATCATAGTAGGGGACTTCACACCCCACTTTCACCAATGGACAGATCATACAAAATGAAAATAAAGAAGGAAACATAAGCTTTAAATGATACATTAAAGAAGATGGACTTAATTGATATTTATAGGACATTCCATCCAAAAACAACAGAATACACTTTCTTCTCAAGTGCTCATCGAATATTCTCCAGGATAGATCATATCTTGGCTCACAAATCAAGGGATGCAGCAAAAGCAGTTCTAAGAGGTAAGTTTATAGCAATACAATCCTACCTTAATAACCAAGAGATCACTGAAGAAATCAAAGAGGAAATCAAAAAATACCTAGAGGGAAATGACAATGAAAACACGATGATCCAAAACCTATGGGATGCAGCAAAGGCAGTTCTAAGAGGGACGTTTATAGCTATACAAGCTTACCTCAAAACCAAGAAAAATCTCAAACAATCTAACCTTACACCTAAAGGAGCCAGAGAAAGAAGAACAAACAAAACCCAAAAGAAAACCCAAAACAAACAAAACCCAAAAACTTATCTCAAAATTCTTGTAGGTGGCTAGTTTTCAGAAAACAGAAATACTGTATTTCACATATGATAGTTATCTTGTATATTCTCTAACATTTGCTGAATCTTTCACTCATTCATAAATTCATCTGTCCATCTACCAGTGCATTCATTTGTCCATTCATCCACCTATCCATTCATTAGGTGAGGTATTTATTGAATTTGTTCCATGTTTAAAGACCTAGGATCCACACAAGAGAGAAAACACTTTCTCTGACCTTACGGAGCTCACATTCTAAGAGAGAAGACTATCCGTGAAGGGTAGCATAATATAAATGTTGAATTAAGTATATTAATAAAATCCAATAGAAATGCAGGTGAGTAATAAATCATTCATAGGGATGATAGAGTAGAAGTGATTTTGCTCTTAATAGATGTAGGGTACATGAGGGTAGATTTAAGTGTCCTTCTAAATGAGAGAATGAGCACACTTTTAACAATGGTGTGGCTGGTAATTGTCTCAGAAGGAAAGAGCAGCCTTAGCCAAGGCATATGAGAGGTCCTGGTATGCTAGAAACAGTAGGGCTGTTTAGTGTGGTCAAAGCATTGGGTCATAGGTGGGTAGAGAATGAATGAGGCTGAACAAGGAGATTGTCAACAGATTGATAAGGGACTTGAAAGCCAGCTAAAGAATTTGGATATTTTCTTCTTGGCAGATGAAAATTATCTATGACTTTGAAGTAAGAGAGTCATATGAATAAAGTTAAAATGGTAAAGCATTCTTTGGTATTAGTGTGGAGGATGTTTGTTGAATGAATTAACTTTTTTAAAGTACTAGAGTTGTTTCTTTTATATCTCTTTATAAATATTTTTTTAAAAATATTTAATCTTCAATTAGAAAAGTGAAATGATAAATGTAACAGTTATCAAGATTAAATCATTAAAATAAAGATTTAATAATAGTTCATTTTTATTTAGCATTTACTACGCACTGAACACTCTTATGGGATGTACATAAATAACTCATGTAATATTGAATTAAGTACTATTATTAGCTGAATTTTATTGATAAAGAAGCTGAGGCACAGAAAGATGAAGTAAGTTAACAAAAATCAAACATTTACTGAGTAACAAGGCTGGAATGTAAACCTGAATATTCTCTTTCTCAAAACCTGTATTTCAAAAAAGAAACTATGCTGACTACATTTTTTAAAATTTTAATGTATACAACTATTTTTTATGATTGTAGACCCTGTTATTACAAATTACTCTCTCAAGAATGTAGATTCTGTGATTACTAATTGCCAAACAAGCTACCAAAGATTCAATGTCTGTGAGTCTGGCAAGTACTCTCTCTGTATACCCAAGTGTGTTTAGTAAAATTTAGAGCTGTGATTCTCCAATTTTAATGTCAGGGGGCTTCTTAAAATGTAGATCCCAGGCCTCAACATCCCTAGACATTCTGGTTCAATCAATAGGTCTAATATGTATGTGTAGGGAAGAGGAATGCATTTTTATGAAGCATTCATAAAGACTTTTATGAACAAGGCACTCAGATCTAGAGTGACCGTATGCTCTGAGTTGCCTGGATAGTCTCAGTTGATGATAGTCTTCTTGAAAATACTATGTAAAAACTACTTTCAGGGCTTCCCTGGTGGCGCAGTGGTTGAGAGTCCGCCTGCCAATGCAGGGGACACGGGTTCATGCCCCGGTCCATGAAGATCCCACATGCTGCGGAGCGGCTGAGCCTGCGCGTCCGGAGCCTGTGCTCCACAACGGGAGAGGCCTCAACAGTGAGAGGCCCGCGTACCGCAAAAAACAAACAAAAACTACTTTCACTCTCAATATTATCCTTATTTAGAAAATAAAAGATATTCATCCCATATTTTTATAAGCAATGTACTGTTTTAGAGGCTTTAACTGTATATATACTCTTTCTATGGAAATGTGACATCTGGCTAATTTAAAGAAAATGGGAGGTAATTTTCAAGTCCTTTTCTACTGTTAAGGAAAAGGCATCTGCACTAATAATGACATTTTGTCTAAATAAGCATGTTATGCTATCATTCCACCTTCTCACCAGACCAACCAAATGAACTCAGAAGACCTTAATAAAATAGTCACAGTACTTCGCAACTCAAGATCACCTTTGTTGTAAGACAACCTCTTGTTGTGATAGAAAAGGGCCCACGAGAGTGAGAAACACATACCCGAGAGCCTCCTTGGCTCACAGCCTCTGCAAGGAGAGAGCAAACAATGATACATCACCACAGCTCAGGAAGATTCAAGAATCAGAATCTTAGAGTTAAAATTATCCTCAGAGACCATCAATTACAACTGTCTTGTTTTATGGATGAAGAACTGAGGCCTAGAGGAGGGAAGAAAACTGCTCTAAGACACACAGCTTGTTAACTACACAGCTGAGCTAGAGTCCAGGTTTAAAATGACCGGTACAAAGCTCTTTTTACTACATTTGCTATTTATGGTTTATGTGGCTTTTATATAATCATGTTCACTTTAATGTTTACCTTAAAACTAGGCTATACCTTAAGAAAGGAAGGCAAAAATATATGCCAAAGAGGCATATATTTAACCAGAAAGAAGTTGAAAATTCCAAAATCTAGAAGCCATTTGATTAAAGGATAATCAAGACAATTGGGCAACAAAGTGCTTATATAATTAAAAAAATACAAAATAATTTGATGAGCACTGAAAAAAAATCATATAATTTACCACCATTCTCACTAACAGTATGTACCATATACTGAGGGATTTCTATATCGCAAGCACTGAATTAAATCTTACATACATTAAATCATACTAATAATTCTATTTGAAAGATAAGGAACCTGAAATCTGGGGCAAATAAGAACATGCACCTTGTAAATGACAGAGCCAGGAATCAAACCCAGGTCTTAGATTCTAAAGCCAATGTACTTAACCATAAACTTTTATTGAAAGAAGTCTCAGAGCAAATGAGGTTCACACTCTATTTTAATATGATGAAGAGTAGCCAGAGAAAGGGAGTAAGTTGTTCAATATTAAAGAAAAAGATAGTAGCATGATGAAGATTAGAGGCCAGATATTAGGATCCTAGTCCTGGGCTTTTCACTCACGTGCTCTCTTTCTCTCTCTCTGTCTCTGTATCTCTCCTTCTCTCTCTAATTATCTTTTTACTTTGCTTACCTAGAGGGCAATTAAGAATGCCTCAGCTTTCAGTAAAATGGAAGTATCTCAGGAACATTCTGGTAGTTGAAACTCTTTAGATAAGAATTTCTTGAAGGTGACTTTATATGAGAATTTCTAATTTCAATATAAGTTGTTACCTTGAAAAATGAAGCTTATTTGTAACCTTATGCTTTTTTTTTTTTTTTTGTGGTATGCGGGCCTCCCTCTGCTGCGGCCTCTCCCGTTGCGGAGCACAGGCTCTGGACGCGCAGGCCCAGCGGCCATGGCTCACGGGCCCAGCCGCTCCGCGGCATGTGGGATCCTCCCAGACTGGGGCACGAACC
>NC_041221.1:143545621-143575343 GCF_002837175.3 Physeter macrocephalus | reverse complement strand
GGCAGGCGGGCTCTCAACCACTGCGCCACCAGGGAAGCCCAACCTTATGCTCTTAATTGTGGTTTGCTGAGAGCAACACAATTGTCCTGGAACTTCTAGATTAGACATTTGGGACCCATTTGACCTAGGACAGACCATCTCATCCTATGAGTTATAACATTGTTTTTGCAATTAGGTGACACTATCTCTTGCATAGTATTATAGTGGTAATTAAAGCTGCTAATTCTGTAAGTAAAAGTTTCCTCTAAATTAATAGTGTGATGGGCAGTCACCATCATTAACCATCCTTATCATCATCATCATCGTAAACAATAACATCACATCATGACTGCTGACAATGGCCAGTCTGGTCCAGAATTCCATTTTGTATATATATAGTACTCACCAGCAAAGATGAACAAATAGGTCACACTGACCAAAGGCAGAAGGGTGACGATGACTTCATGGTCAATGATATCTGCCAGGTCTGCAGGGAATGTGTCAATAGAGTTCACCACTGTGGATGTTCTACAGGCTGTATTTATAAGTAGATCCATATGCATGCTTCTAAGTACCTATACGTTTGGCAGCCAGCTGGATTCTCCACCCTGATTGTGTAATCTATTTCCTCAGCTATTAGAGACACCAGAAACCAAAGAAGCTTATTTCATGCCATTTTCAAATAGTCAGGAACAATCGTCCAAAATGTTGTTTAGGCAGAATGAAATGAATTATATGTAATACACTCAGAACTTGCTCTCATCAGCATTCGGCAATAATTGTGATCAAGTAATTTTCTAACAATTTGCATATTTGAATCTGCCCCCATCAGAGCCTTGGGACCAGTCTGTACAATTTGTGCACAATGTTAATAAAGTTTGTTGTCACAACTACTAGAAAAATAAAAATGCTAATGTGAGGGATTTCAAGGTCAAGGAATTTATTAGAATGACTGAGAGAGCATACTCCTAATGGTCATTAAATTAAAAACCCTTGATATTCCCCATGAATGTGAATTAGGGGGCTATTTTCTTCAACCCCTTGCTTTTAGGCAACACATGCATGATGGTTCCTATTTGGCATTTTATTTTAACAAGTATTTCACAGATGGATTTTAGTCATTGGGCATAAATTCCATCCACACTTCTTTCTCTCTCTCAAATACAGCAGGTACTTTTCACCTTATGGCTCTTGCTCTTATTGTTTCCTCTGCCTGGAAAACTCCTGGCCAAGAAACTTGAATAGCTAGTTTCTGTTTTTTAAGAAATATCAGTTCAGATACTACCTGCTCAGTGAAGATTTCTCTGTCAATTCAAAATACCTCCACCCCACCTCAGATCAATGTGCTTTATTGCTTCCATAATGCTTTTCAACATCAAAAATTGTCTTTCTTATTGTATATTTTCCCACTACCAAATAAATACACACAATCATATAGACACAAATGTAGGCACATACACACTAGGATATAAGCTCATGGATCTTTTTCCACTCCTGTGTCTCCATGCACAGACAATGTCTTGCACATAGAAGTATGTAGACATCCTTCTGATTTTACAAATGCTAACTAATAAAAATTCCTTCACTCTAAAATAATAATTGAACACCAGTTATTCCAAGTATTACTAAATGCTGAAAATGAAATAAAGACAGATTCATACAACTTACATTCTTTATTCTTTTCTCAAATACTTGCTGGGTGGAACCTACTGATTCCAGGTACTTTATTTGATTCTGGAAATGTAAAGATGAGTAAGAGAAGCTCACAGTCTAAAGGAGAAGAAAACAATCTGATTAAAGTTACACACAAATGAGTAGGGGCGCACGGAAGAGAGCACATTCATTTGAGTAGGATGAAGGCATGGCAGAGAGGAGGTGGTCACAGCCAGAATTTATAGAGGATTTGACCCTCAGAGTTATTAGAAAGTTGGAGACACATAGAGTGATAACCAGTATTTCAAGAATAAGGAATAATATGGAAAAAAGAAAACAAACAAGAGCTAAGGTATATGTTTAGAAATGAAAGTAATGGTTAGACTCAAATGCAGGCCTTAAGATAATAGATTTCACAGGCTATGCTAAGGATTGTCATATTTCTTGTACTTGGGGTCCATTAAGATGCCTGGATCTATGGGTTTCTTGTGTTCATCAAATTTAGAAATTGTGTAACTATTATTTCTTCAAATACATATTTTTATTCCCTCATCACCCTCTCCCAAGCTGCATGAAGTTGTCCCACAACTTACTAATGCTGTCTTCAATACTTTTTTTCTGTTTTTTACCCCTCTGTATTTTTTTTTGTTCATTCCAATGCTGTATCAAGTTTACTAATCTTTTCTTCTGCAATAGCTAACCTACTGTTAATATCACATAGTGTATTTTCATTTTGCTTTTCTCAATACACTCTGGTTCTTTATATCTATATATCCATGTATATCTTCCATCTATTAACATGCTCTATCTTTACCTTCTAGAATATGAGGGATAACTAATTTAATCTCATCTACCAATTACATCATTTGTGTTATTGCTAGATCTCTTTATATGATTGATATTTTTCCAGAAAATAGACTGACAAACTACTTATAGAACAGATGTACCAAGAGCACAGACAGAGTGATTGCTAATACAGATAGGGTTGATAGTGAGGACCAAGGTGGTCAAGGCCCCCAGTGAAGAGATAACCTTTGAGCTAGAGGAGCAAAGACAGAAATTCATGAAAAAGAATGATTATTCCCTTTTGTCATCTTTTTGTTTTACTTTGTCTACTGGCCTACACATTTCTATCAAACAGGGCTTCCCTTGTAGTGTGTTTCTGCAGTATTGCACTTCTCACCTAGGCAGCATGGTTCAACAGTTTCCTTCAAACCAGGCGTGTAAAGAACTTATTAGCAGGTAGATTCAAGTTTCTTCCCAGATTCTAGGATCTAGGGAACAAAAAGCTTGGGTTCCTGAGAACGTTAGAAATGAAATGGTACCCGGTGATATGTTTTTGAGATTCTGCCGGTTTCACTTACATAAAAGAGTATGAAGGTTTTCAGTAAGTCCCAGAAATTAACCTATAGTTATGACATCTGTAGGAGGGACTCAGTGCCTCTTTAAAGACTCAGAAGGAAGTATTTAATGATGTCTGCTTAAACTGTCTATAAAACAGTTTCCAAAACATTGCACGTCTAACAAGATTATTACCACAAAATGAGTGAGATTTTATTGGATGAGCAAACAGTTTTCTGTGTAATGGCAACTTGAGGATGGTATTTATTAAGTCAAATTATTCCTATGAAAAATAAAGTGATTCAGGTAACTGCCATTGTTGCTCTAACCTGACAATTGCATGGTTCCCTTCTCCCACTACTGCTTCCCTTTCTCAGGAGATGATCTTACATACTTTTTCAATACTGGATTATTAACTTTAGTCACCATACTGTACAATAGAGCTCCACCACTGATTCACCTTATAATTGAACGTTTGTACCCTTTCTCCACCCACCCAACCCTAGACAACAACCATTCTTCTCTGTAGTTCTGTTAATTTGACCTTTTTAGATTCCACATGTGTAAATGAGATCATGCAATATTTATCTTTCTGTGTCTGGCTACTACAGTTAGCATAATGTTCTGTAGGTTCATTCTTATTGTCACAAATGGCAGGATTTTCTTATTTTTTTGGTTGAATAATATTCAATTGTATATATTGTTAAAGTAATTAAACAAGGAGGCCATTAGACTGAGGAGGCTCTAATGACTTAGTAGCTATGTAGTAAGCAAACCCAAACTAAGCTAGAGTCAGTGCACTCAAATCCAAGAAAACAAAACTTAAGAACAACTAATTACTAGCCACCAACTAGGCTTTCCCAAATAAGACAACCACTTAAGCTACAGCTAATCAAATAATTCTTTGCTTTACTTCCACATCTTCTCTTTAAAGCCTTTCCCCTAGCTTGTCAGCAGAGCACTCCTAACCACTTTCAGTTTGGCACTGGCTGATTTGAATGGATGTTTGCCCAAATAAACTCTTGTAAATTTTAATGTGCCTCAGTTTATCTTTTAACAATATATACCAAAATTATTTATCTGTCGATGGCCACTTAAGTTGTTTCCATATCTTGGCTATTCTGAATAATACTGCAATGAACATGGGAGCACAGATATCTCTTGAGATCCAAATTCATTTCCTTAGGATATATACCCAGAAGTGGGGTGGCTGAACCACACGGTAGTTCTATTTTTAATTTTTTGAGGAATTTCCTTGCTGTTTTCCATAATGACTGTACCAATTTATAATCTCACCGACGGTGTACAAGAGTTTCCCTTTTTGCCAACACTTGTTCCCTTTTTTAAAGAAAACTTTTTATTTTATATTGGACTATAGTTGATTTACAACGTTGTGCTAGTTTCAGATGTACAGCAAAGTGATACATTTATACATATACATGTATTCTTTTTCAAATTCTTTTCCCATTTAGGTTATTACAGAATATTGAGCAGAGTTCCCTGTGCTGTACAGTAGGTCCTTGTTGGTTATCTATTTTAAATATAGTAGTATGCATATGTCAATCCCAAACTCTCAATTTATCCCTCCCCCTCACCTTTCCCCTTTGGTAACCTTAAGTTTGATTTTTAAGGCTGTGAGTCTCTTTCCATTTTGTAAGTAAGTTCATCTGTATGATTTTTGTTTTTAGATACTGCATGTAAGTGATATCATATGATATTTGTCTTTATCTGATTTACTTCACTTAGTATGATAATCTCCAGGTCCATCCATGTTGCTGCAAATGGCATTATTTCATTCTTTTTAATGGCTGGGTAGTACTCCATTGTATATATGTACCACATCTTTATCCATTGATCTGTCAGTGAACATTTAGGTTGTTTCCATGTTTTGGTAATTGTGATTTGCATTTCTTTAATAATTAGCAATATTGAGCATGTTTTCTTCTGCCTCTTGGCTATCTGTATGTCTTCTTTGAAGAAATGTCTATTTAGGTCTTCTGCCCATTTTTTGATTGGCTTGTTGTTGTTTTTTTTTTATTGAGCTACATGAGCTGTTCCTAAATTTTGGAGATTAATCCTTGTTGGTCGCATCATTTGCAACTATTTTCTCCCATTCTGTGGGTTGTCTTTTTGTTTTGCTTATGGTTTCCTTTGCTGTGCAAAAGATTTTGAGCTTAGTTAGGTCCCCTTTGTTTATTTTTGTTTTTATTTCCATTACTGTAGGAGATGGATCAAAAAAGATATTGCTGTGATTTATGTCAGAGTGTTGTTCCCTTTTGAATTTTTCATAACGGCCATCCTAACCGTGTGAGATGATAGCTCACTGTGGTTTTGATTTGCATTCTTTAAGATGGTTAGTGATGTTGAGCACTTTTCATGTACCTGCTGGCCATTTGTATGTCTTCTTTGGAGAAATGTCTGTTCAGTTCCTCTACCCATTATTTAATCAGATTTTTTTTTTTAGTTATATGAGTCCCTTATATATTTTATTTTATTATTTTTTTAATTAAAAATAATAAATTTATTTATTTATTTTTGGCTGCATTGGGTCTTCATTGCTGTGCATGGGCTTTCTCTAGTTGCGGCGAGTTGGGGCTACTATTTGTTGCGATGCACAGGCTTCTCATTGCGGTGGCTTCTCTTGTTGCGGAGCAAGGGCTCTAGGTGCGCAGACCTCAGTAGTTGTGGCATGCGGGCTTCATTAGTTGTGGCTCATGGGCTCTAGAGCGCAGGCTCAGTATTTGTGGCTCATGGGCTTAGTTGCTCCGCGGCATGTGGGACCTTCCTGGACCAGGGCTCGAATCTGTGTCCCCTGCATTGGCAGGTGGATTCTTAACCACTGTGCTACCATGGAAGCCCTCCTTATATATTTTAGATATTAACCTCATATCAGATATATGGTTTACAAATATTTTCTACCATTCTATAATTACCTTTTCACTTTTTTTTTAAAACATCTTTCTTGGAATATAATTGCTTTACAATGGTGTGTTAGTTTCTGCTTTTTAACAAAGTGAATCAGTTATACATATACATATGTTCCCAGCTGCTTCCCACTAGCTATCTATTTTACGTTTGGTCGTGTATATATGTCCATGCCACTCTCTTACTTTGTCACAGCTTACCCTTCCCCCTCCCCATATCCTCAAGTCCATTCTCTAGTAGGTCTGTGTCTTTACTCCCATCTTACCCCTAGCTTCTTCATGACCTTTTTTTTTCCCTTAGATTCCATATATATGTGTTAGCATACGGTATTTGTTTTTCTCTTTCTGACTTACTTCACTCTGTATGATAGACTCTAGGTCCTTCTACCTCACTACAGATATCTCAATTTGGTTTTTTTTATGGCTGAGTAATATTCCTACCTTTTCACTTTTGTTAACTTTTTTTTTTACGGTGATGTAGTCCTACTTGTTTAGTTTTGCTTTTGTTGCCTGTGCTTTTGGTGTCATATCCAAAATATCATTGTCAAGGCCAACATCAAGGAGATTTTTCCCTATTTTTGTTTTAGGAGTTTTAAAACTTTGAGTACTGTTTTTAAGTCTTTAATCCATGTCAACTTGATTTTTGTATATGGTATTAGATGAGTGTCCAATTTCATTCTTTTGCATGTGGATATCCAGTTTTCCCAATACCATTTATTGAAGAGGCTATCCTTTACTGTTGTGTATTCTTGGTGCCTTTGTTGAAGATTTGTTGATCATATACATGTGAATTTATTTCTGGGTTCTCTATTCTGTTTCATTGATCTATATGTGTCCATTTTTATGCCAGTACCGTACCACTTTGATTACTATAGCTTTATAATAAAATTTGAAATCTGGTAGTGTGGTGTCTATAGCTTTGTTCTTTCTCAAGATTGCTCTAACCCTTCAGGGTCTTTTGTGGTTCCATATGAATTTTGGGATTAATTTTTCTATTTCTGTAAAAAATGCCACTGGAATTTTTATAGAGAGTGCATTGAATCTGTAGAATAATTTGGGTAGTATGGACATTTTAACAATATTAATTCTTCCAGTCCATGAACACAGGATATCTTTCCACTTATTTGTGTCTTCTTCAATATCTTTCATTAAGGTTTTAACAAGAGATAAAGAATGTCATTATTTAATGATAAAGGGGTCAGTTCATCAAGAGGATATAACAATTGTAAATATATATGCACCCAACATTGGAGCATCTAAATATATAAAGCAAATTTTAGCAGAACTGTAAGGAGAAATAGAGAGCAGTATAATAATAGTAGAGGACTTCAGTATCCTACTTTCAACAAAATATCATCCAGACAGAAGATCAATAAGAAACACTTGATTTGAACTACAATGTACACCAGATGGACCTACGAGATGGACCAGATGAAACAGAACATTCCATCCAACAACAGCAGAATACACATTCTTCTCAAGTGCACCAAGAACATTCTCCAGCATAGATCATATGCTAGGATACACAAAAAGTCTGAACAAACTTACAAAAATTGAAATCATATCAAATATCTTTTCCAATCACAATAGTACTGAACTGGAAATCAATAGGAGGAAAACTGGGAAACTCACAAATATGTGGAAATTAAACAACACATTCCCCAAAAACCAGTGGGTCAAAGGAGAAATTAAAAGGGGGGAAAACTTGAGACAAATGAAATTGGGAACACAGTATACCAAAACTTATGGAATTGTGCTTTCTTATGTTCATTCCTTTAGTATACACATCTTATGAAGTCTAAAGGGTAGCTGTAGTGAGGTGAACTTGGCCTACAAGGACACATTTTTTTGTTAGTTTAGGTCTAAATCTTTTCAAACTAAAGAAGGAAAAATCTGTTCAGCTTATTTTCCCTTAAGTCAAACCGCAGAACTATAATGAGCCAAAATTCTGTAAAGTCACAAATACCAGCACTGGGAAAGAAGAAAGGAAAGTTTGAGAGAGACAGGGAACATTTCACTAAATGGCTATTTTAGGGTTAGTAGCCCTTTTGAACCAGGCCTTCTCAGGCTAGAGCTGTAGGCCCATCATAAAATTAACATAATTGTTCACATATTAGGAATTACGGAAGATGTATGCCACCCTCTTTACATATTTGCTTAAGCTTTTGTTGAATTACGACTACTTCCATTTCTGATGTCTCCAAATATATACGATATAATCCCTCTAATTTAACACTTATATCCAAGTCACTCAAATTACTATATTTATATGAAAGGTAGTTTAGGAACATGCGGTTGGAGTAACCATGTTGAGTAAATCCAGATTCTGAAACACACTGACTATAGGATCATGGCCAAATCATTTATATCTCTCTACCTCAGGCTTCTCTTTTATAAAATGGCACTATAACTTCACAACTATTGCTAAATTTTAATGTGATAATGTTTGTGGGCTTATCACAGCGACCATGGGAAATAGTATATAGTTGGTTAACCTTATTAGTGGTGAATTATTTCAGTCTTTATCTTAGTTACTATTTTCTCTGGGCTTTTTTTCCCCTCTTGTTCCCCTTTTCATTTTAGAGTGTGTGTGTGTGAGTTTGTGTGTGTCCACTTCAAGAAACCTTTACATTGGCACAGAAAAACCCCCAGACAAGCCCCCTTCACTTAAGCCTAATCACTGACACACCATGTCTTATATGCAAGGAATTTCACTTCAAAAAACCAGTAAATGGAGAAGAGCTGAGAAGGACGTGACTTGGCAACAGTTGGTGTGGAAAAAAAAAAAAAACATGCCTGAGGATAGTGGTTTTAAGTTTATTATGACCCAGTTTTGACAAAGTTCCCATTGTCATCTGAAGGTATAATGACAGATATGGATGTTCAGATCAAATAAATAGGTTTTTTTATGCTTTGAAGAGTACAAACTATACTTGAAACATTGTGTTCCTTCCTGGATATCACAACAATGAGGAACATAAACAGAATTATCAGTATCTGCTCCTGTTGGCAGAGTTTGTGTGTTTTAAAAAATCATTAAAAAAACACTTTTAAGGAAAAGTTTTAAACATACAATGTTAAAATAATTTTACAGTGAATCCCTATAAACCCACCTTCTAGATTGAACCATTAGTATTTTACTGCACTTGTTTCATCCCATATTGATCCATTTATCTATTCATTAATCCGTCTTTGATGCAATTCAAAGTAAATTGCAGATATCAGTACCCTTCCCTCTGAGAACTTCACTATGCATGTTATAGCTAAGACTACACTACATGTTTACACCCTTTTCTTTTGATGTAAAATTCACAAACTATGATATGCATAAATCTTTAGTGTACATTCACTGAGGTTTGACAAACGTATACATCCTTGAACCCAAACTCCTATATTTTGGGTGTTGATTTTTATATATGACTTGCTTCTTCTTTCTAAGAAGCATATGATCGCTGGTCTTCTGTGGTTTGCTTTTTATATGCTTCCCTTTCATACCCAAAGACTAGCTCAGAACTAGACAAGAGATAGTATTTTGCTCACTTACTCAGTTATGGCACTGGAAATAAGCCTGCAAATAAATAGTAGTCTTAAGATGTAGATATGAGATTTGTATGAGGGAGAAAGGCAGGCAAAGTGACAGAAGGTGGCACAAGAGGCATTTCAGGCAGGAGAAGGCGAAGTGGTAGAAATGTAATTTTTGTGTGGACAGCTGACAGGAATCTGGCCTGGCTGGAGGTGAAAGTTCCAACAGGAGAAAGGAGGAGTGAGCCACGTAGAGAGGTAGTATTTCCAAAAATGTGAAGTGATTCAGTTATCAAAATATACACAGCACTCTACATGTTGATGTTCAAGTAGCTAAATAACTTCAGGGAGTAGAAACGGGCTTAATTTCTCTAATGAGCAGGGAATTTAGTACACAGATAAAATTGACAGAAAAAAAACACCTCATGTGAATTTTCAAAAATGTTAAATGAACAGAAGATAGACATTTTAAAAACTATGTAAATACTGAGAAAAAGAGCAAAGATGTCCTGACCAGTGCTTTATAAAGACAATATAATGTTGAAATTGAGGACAGTATATAACAATAAAAGTTACTGATGTTTGAGCTCTTGTTACATATCAGAGACTAAGTGCTTATATGCATCATTTTCTTAATTTTCACAGTACATTTAGGACGTAAAGACTAGTATCCCCATTTTACAGATGAGTAAGTCACAATACAAAGAAGTCAGATGACGTGTTCAAAAGCACATACCTTATGTCAGAGTCATGACTCACATTCTGGTCAGTACAATTCAAAGATCCCCCCTCTTAGAATCACCTTATCCTAATTATGTATTATGTGGTTATTTTTCTTCAGCAAGGGGAATAACCTTTAAGCACGGAAGAGTGCAAATGCCACACTTGACAGAGGAGAAGGTATTTATTTTCCCTAGCACAGCCTAATCCACTCCCAGTCTCTTTGCCTAATTATCAAATGCATCCCCCAGTTTGGTTAGGCCCTCTTCGATTATATACATAAAGGGTAACATCTATGTGCAAAAAATATAATAGAGATTTTACAAACAGAAACATGCTGTTAATATCTATAGTTAACACACTTTTATACATAAGAATAAAAGAAAAAATCTTAACAATGACTATAAAATCTTTCATGATTTGGGCTCATGCCTCTCTGACCTTATCACCTGTAATTTGCCCACACACTCACTCCTCTTCAATCACCATGGCTTCCTTGCTGAACCGTGAACAAATCAGGTGTGCTTCAGCCTTAAGGACTGTGTTCTAGCTTCTTCATTTGCTGTTCTACAAGAAGTTTTTTGGCTAACTCCCTCATCTCCATGTCTTCCTAGTTAGGACTCTTCTAACCATCTGACTTAGAATTGCAATTGGCCTTAAGTATTACTATGTTATTATTATGTTTTTTTTTTTTTTTGGTCTATTTCCCCTTCCTGGAATGTAAACTTCATTAAGATAGGGATTTTTCTTTTCCTTTCTCATCCCTGTCCATCACTGTATTCTAAGCACGGAGAACATTTGCTGGCAGAAGGATGATCACCTAGAAAATGCATCTAGAGAGGTCTTCTGTGTGAGTTCACCCAGGAAGAGGTTGTTTGTAAATACATGCTTTACTGAATAAGAGTACTCAAAGGGAGATTTTTCAATACTTCCAACTGGATGGCTAAGAATGAGATATTTGTTTATTCAACTTGTTTACCTAGGATTGAGCCAGCTATGTGGAGACTGAGCTAATTATCAAAAGAGCTATGTTTTAACCTTGACTTTTCTACTAACTGGAGCTTTTTTCTTTGGCAGTATAAGTAAGCTTTCTCTGGGCCTTAAGATTTCTCACATTTCATCCAGTTCTCTCATTCCATGATTAAGATCAGTTTACTACATTCTTTAATGTGCACACTTTTAGAAACTTTGTATCTATTCATTATTCATTGAATATATATCCACTTCTTTCTAACTGTTAGACCCTTCAATGTTGCTGGGAAACCAAATAAAGCGTGTCTTTATGTAATGTCTACGTAGTAATGTAATCCATCATTCCATAGAGATAAGAAAACTATGGTCCAGGGAGGATAAATGTTTTATTTTTATATAAAATACTCTTCCTGAAATTGGGAAGAACCTATAATTCATGATCTAAGACTTAAATGGTAGATATTGTAAAATAATTATAAACATATGGTCATTTTGTTAAAAATCCTTCATTATTCACATTGAAATTCCAAGAATAAGAGAGGGAGGAGGGATTTTCCTAAGATCCCACAGTGACTGCATGGTTGGTTTTGATCAGAAAAACAGGTCTTTTTATCCAGGTTTACGCCAGGTCAATATTCCATATTGTATCTGTATGTTTTCTTGATCACAAAGTAAAAACACAAACAGTACTTCTACAGAATTTACTTTATTGACAAGCGAATCAAGGGAAATAGATATTGAACTCCCCAAGCTCAAGGTAGAGTAGAAGGTGTGTCTTTATAAATTGAAAGGATTCACTAAAGTAAGAGCAGAGGCAAGAAAAGGAGGATGAGGGAGCTGGCAAGTCAGCAGAAAATGCTTGTTCTGATTCAGCATGTTCCATGGTGCTTTAGGTTGAGCTTCCCACCACTTTTCCTACAAAAAAGAAAGACAAATGTATGCTCAGTGCAATATCATTAGTATCCCTCACAGAGGTTGGAAAAAGGTTTAACTCTGTCATAGTCCATGTAATCATTTGCTTTACAGGTATCCATGTCTATGATTAGGCAGGAGTTATTTAAATGCACTCAGAGGTAACATCTGCCTAATTGCAGAAAGCCTGAATCTTAACAAACTTCAGAGTTTTACTAGGGTTTAGACTTTTTGGGTTTAACTGTTCGTTATCTGAGAATAAATATGTATTCAACTAGAAAAGGTAAAAGTGACAGGAGATATAATGGCAAGGAGACTATACTGTCATAGTTCTAACCTGATAGAAGATGTAAGAAGTTGAACCAAATATTCAGGCATTTGACATTTTATAGCAGACATTTATTCAGGCCTTCTCAGCAATATGGGACCATTAAATAAAATCTCACCTTACTGCACTTTTCCTGGGAAGATTTTGGTATTGATTTTTCAGATATGTTATATAGAAACATAGGCACACATGTACTATGCATTGATTCGATATTTATTTATATCATTCTATGTACTTAGCCCTGTTATTATTGATAGGGATTTATATAATCCCTGTGCTTAGGAATTTTATGGCTAAATTGAGGGAAATTAAGGCATTCATAGAAGAAACTCTAATACAAGAAAATGATGACAGTGATAGAGGAAGTAAGGTAACTTTTATCTGGGTTAAACCCCCTTGCTTTTAGAGCAATCAAACCAAAAGATTGATTGAATGATTGAATAAATTTTTATTAATTATAAATTATATTTAATCAGGAATCTCACAGTCAATTGGCTAAAATCTACAGCACCTGTTCTTTCTTATAAACATGTAAATTCAATAAATATTGGCCCTTGATAGGATCTTCCTAGTATACTATCTGTAAAGTTTGAATGTCTGGATAATAAGGGATAATCCTCTCCTCTATTCTTTATTGAAAGGCTCTTTTCATCAGACTAAAAGAGAAGAATGAATGGGACTTGGTGCCTTAGCAACATATAATTTGTGATAAAATAAAATGTCTGAAAGTAATTTGGTTAAAGTAATATTTTACTTGATAAATTTTCTCACAAGTTTTTCATGTTTTTGATTTTGATGAATTTTCAAACTTGACTGCACATTAAAAAATTTCTTTCATCTTTTCTAAAATTAATAATAACAACAAACATAACTGAATGAAAATTATTGAAATTTTAATTAGAAATAAAGGAAAAAATAAGAAACTGTGTCAAAATTCTTAAAGATGTATAAATTTTTAAAATAATTTTCCTGAGTCAAATTTAATAATAACAAAGTAAACTAACTGTTTATGTTTTCAAATAATTTAGATAATTTTTTTTGGTTTGTTTTTGACCCATATGTTTTCTTTTTTAAAAAAAATTTTTAATTGAAGTATAGTTGATTTACAGTGTTGTGTTAATTACTGCTGTACAGCAAAGTGACTCCGTTATACATACATTCTTTTTCATATTCTTTTTAATTATGGTTTATCACAGGATACTGACTAGAGTTCCCTGTGCTATACAGTAGGACCTTGTTGTTTATCCATTCTATATATACTAGTTTGCATGTGCTAATCCCAAACTCCCAATACAAACCTCTCCCACCCCCTCCCCCTTGGCAACCACCAGTCTATTCTCTATGTCTGTGATTCTATTTCTGTTTCATAGATAGGTTCATTTGTGTCACAGACCCATATGTTTTCAACCCATTTGCCTGCAGCTTATTTCTTCAGTTTCTATGGGTGGGTATGAGTAGAACTTTCTAGAATATCTCAGGGAAAGTGTCATAGTCTTATTCTGGAAGTTTGTGTTTGCAAGGAAGTTTTGGTATGATACTTACACCACTGCCTTACAGAAGGTACATTTATTGCCATACGTCTGGCCATCAGAACCACAGTGGGGATTAGATTCTCGAGTGCAGTGGACATTGGGGTCCTGGAACTCACCACAGTCAATCTAGCAAAGTAAACACACTGACATTGATATTAGTGCATTCTGTCTAAGGGACTGTCCCTCAGAACAGAAGCTTTGGACAGCAAACTTAGAATTATCTATAGTAGTGTATGTAGTTGTGATGTAAAGTTTCCTGAAATAGAAAATCACTTTCCTTTTCTAACTAGAATATATTAAACATAATTAAGACTTTTTAAGAAATAGGAAATACATGGTTATAATTATTGTATTCAGGAGTAAGATAATGATGTAAGGCAGATGTTTACTTTTTACAGAAGAAGTAAGGCAAATGCTATAGGTATGACTTTTTGCTCCAACACTAAATTGTTCCAACTAAAAGTTGATTTTGGTCTTTAAATGGCATTTGTTTTTTAAACTGTATTAAATGTAACTCCAATAGCACTCCTTCTGCATTGCTTTAAAGATCACTGCTAGGAGCTCCCAGATGTTATCTGTTAGCTTGTTAATTTTCCCTGTGGCTGCTACATCCATTTATTAACTCTTGAAAACAAAATTCCAATGTAATTATGTTAATTTACTCTGTCCCAGAGTCTGTTTGTAGAATTTGAACTTTTGTGCCTACTACAAAAACTGAGTAATGGCTACCCTAAACTCTGTTTTGAAGGATTCTGAGGTTGCATCAAGACTTGGTGAGAACACACGCTACGACTGATTAATATCATCAAGGGCTCTATAGAAGGAATGATAGAGCTTATGCTACTAATATATCCCCTCGGTTCTAGTGGTCTCTCAGAAGTAGTCTGAAGTTTTAAGATTCTTTTCAATTCAGTGTCAGTTGAGTCAATATCTGGCATGCAGATAATATTTGAGCCATTTTATTCCAGGGTACAGGCAATATGCAGTAGGTAGAACTGAACTCCTTCAGATGGCAGCTATGTTGAAAGAAGTGACATTTAAACATGAATAGAGGGACCATACTTTACCCCATCACAGTTCCATTAAAATAATACTGTCTTACGTTTATTAATTGCTTCATAATCTCCAAACTATTTTCATATGGATCAACTCAGTGGTCTCACAATAACCCTGAGACGCACACTGAACAAATTATACATATTAGCTAATATGTATAATTTTTTTTAAAAAATTATTTATTTATTTATTATTTATTTTTGGCTGCATTGGGTCTTCGTTGCTGCACATGGGCTTTCTCTAGTTGCAGAGAGTGGGGGCTACTCTTCGTTGCGGTGCACGGGCTTCTCATTGCGGTGGCTTCTCTTGTTGCAGAGCAAGGGCTCTAGGCGCGCAGGCCTCAGTAGTTGTCGCACGTGGGCTCAGCAGTTGTGGCTTGTGGGCTCTAGAGCACAGGCTCGGTAGTTGTGACGCACAGGCCCAGTTGCTCCGCGGCAATGTGGGATCTTCCCGGACCAGGGCTCGAACCCATGTCCCCTGCATTGGGAGGCGGATTCCAAACCACTGTGCCACCAGGGAAGCCCTAGCCAATATGTATAATTGATCTTCAGGAAATTAAGTGGCTTACCAGTGCCACACAACCAGAAGCATTGAGACCAGTGCTTGAACATACTCCTCATAGCTGACCCAGAATTTCCAACAGTGTACTATGGTTGATTTCCATCACATCCTCATAGAGAGAAATAATGACCAACTGTCATGGTATACCCTTGACCATGCTTATAGTCAGGCCACGTAGGCTTTATTAAAATACCTTATTAGGGGACTGTATGGGCAGAGGTAAGAGGAACCATTTGTTTAAAGTATTAGCAAACCATCATTACTGATAAAGCACTCTGAAGGTTTGCATGAGAAAATGCCCAGCAAAAGAGCTATACAACTGAGTTAAAAAATATTATCACATATATCAGATTTAAGGTACCTGAGACTCTTAAATATACACTTTTTGTTGAAATTTGGCAACTTGTACTATTAAGATTGGGTAGTATGGTGCTAACCAGAGATTTTCTTAGCGCATGGTCAAATAGGAGATACCTAGGCTTCTTACAGTCCTACCTACAGGCCCACTCTCTCCTCTGCTCTTTAAGATAACTCCATCCTCTCATACCACTTCCAGGAGAGTAATCTTTTCTTTAGGTCTCCAAACAGAAAATAAAAGCTGGAAAATCTTTAGGGTATTATAAACCATAGAATGTATTTTTTTCAAAAGCTAATGCATTTTGTATTTATGTCATTAATATACACATTTGCAATTGTGTGCTTGAGTCAAGAAAATTCTTTAAACCACAGAATCATCATAGATATTTTCCTTTATTTCACAAAGAGCTAATGGGTAATTATTGATAGTATTTTGAAAACACAGTTCTGGTGCTAGTGATACAAAGAGGAAGCGGTTATAAATATCTCAATAAGCTCACCATCTTATCTGCATTAGGGAAACAGGTAATTTCAGCACAACGTGTCGTAAATGCCGTAGTGGGACAAATAGAGGCAATGTGGAAGCTGAGAAAAGGGCATCTCAGTCAGAGATATGTGTGTCTCTACAGGTTCTAGGTAAATATTTTCACGACAAATTTCTTTTCTGTAAGCATCTTTGCCACAAGCATTTTTGCCACAAACACTTTCACTGATAGCTAGTTGACCGTAAGACAATTTTACTGTAAAAGATAAAATTACTAAAAATAAAAGAGGGACATTCATGAGGATATAATGAATTTATTTTTCATAGCAAAATTAAAAAGACTTTATTGCAAAATACAGCATGTTTGAATTCATTTAAAATGTGTGCAAATTCAGGGCCATATTGCACAAACACCTAATTTAATTGTGGGTTGTACCTAAGCATTTGCCATCAACATCTTTAGTTCATAGTATTATATCTTTTTTTGCTTGATTAGTCTCCTCGTTTGGCATCGCACTGTTTCTTTTTTGCTAAAATATCTGCCTTCGTTAACAGAGGTATTGTTTTCCAAATACTAGGATGCACATTTGTAACTAAGCTTTGAATTGCCTTGTAAAAGCCTGGTATATTGTCAAGTAAGTATTATCACCATGTTTTCTATCAAGTCCATATGTGTAGTTTTTATCATCCACTATTTTAAGACTGCCAGTGTGCTCCTCACCGTCTAGACTATTATGAGGGCTAAGATTTATGTAATATAAAAATTGGACTACTGAATCAATGGATAAATGAAACCAAACTGTCTACCAGTGGAAACCGAATCATCAACCCGAAAGATCAACCTGTTAGTTTATGTTTTACGGCAAAATTGCCTTACGGCTAATTAGTTACCCATGGCTAAAACACCCGGGGGCAAAGATGTTTACGGCAAAGACGCTTATGGGGAAGATACCGGAGGTGCCCTCTCAGGGCAGGTAAGGAAAAGAAAAAAAGAAAGTCTCTTACATGAAAGAGACGCCTCCTTAAGCCGCCTTTCCCTGGCAGCCGGCCCTACGCAGCGCCTTTTGTCCTTTAGAAAGCAGGTATGGAAGTGGCACTTGGGGAGGGTCTTCGCTTTGAGAATTTCTAGAACGCAGCTGCCTCCCCAAACCCACTTGCCGCTTCCACTGCCCCGTGGGAATGAGACTAGGAAAAGCAAAGGATTTCAGCGAATAAAACCTAATCAACCAAACGGTATATGAACAAACCTCCTTAACATAGATACAAACCTACATGCCTGTAAATTGCAGTGGCCTTTCATGATCCCTGAAGTAAGCTCAGGAATCATATTATAGAACTTGTTCTGCCATTTGCCATTGGCCAGTTGTGTTAGCTTGGACAAAATACTCAATATCTGCGCCTCAATTTTCTTAACCAAAAAATTAAAGAAAACCCCAAAACCAGAAAACACAGCTGCCATGTCTCATTCCCAGGGTTTTTATAAGGATCAAATGTGGTCACCTGAGAGTTGTAGAAAGTCAGTGTGGAATATTTGAAATAGTCCTGGAGGAGGAGTGTAGAAAATAAGCTGCTCATTGTAGGCCTGCCCTAACTGTATCTCTCATCACATTCTGAAAGGCTCTGTAACTCATAGCACATGCTAAGTACCGTCAGACTAGATAAACTCTAATGATGCTCCAGCTTTGATAACCCAAGATTTAGCTGTGACTTCTTCCGGTGGAGTAGCTTAAATAAAGCTAAGTCCTTAGTTCTGCAGTTGGGTGGGAGAACAACTGTTGCCCAAATGCTTCCTCCTTTATGTCTAAAGGATCCACTTCACTCACTGTGTGAAAATTTTTAGCTTGGTGACTGGGGGCAGAAAAGGACCACTCTCCGAGAGCCCCAGAGGTTGGAGGAGGTTAAGAATGCCTTTGTAGAGCCATCCAGAAATCCCTTTTGTGAGGCAAAGAGTGAGGCAGAGGAATATCAGAGTTGAGACTAGAAAGAGCCCACATCTCTCAGAACCAACAAGAAGTGGCTGATTTTGGAGTGTCGTGTCATTCCTCTGCTTAAATTTTCTCTGCTCTTTTGTATTTTTATTTTAAGACTCCTTTAAGCGGAATCCAAGCAATTGGCTTCTCAGTCCAAGTTGAAGCAGGTCTAGACAAAGGGTAACAATAGGGTTATCTTTTCTCCTTTAAAGTGTCCTCCATGAGGCATTTGGGAGACCTAGGAGAGCTGAAAGACAACCCCTACCCCCGCTACTTAAAATGCCCTAATACTCTGTAATTCTAGGGGATTATCCTGAAGATGGGATTAGACTCACCTAAGTCTGAATTCTGTTTCTCCCACTTATTACCTGCATTATTTTGTGCTCTCAGTGTTGCTGAGTTTAAAAATCTTCATCTTTAACAAGGGGCAGGTAATGCCTGTTTTCTAGGATTGTTGTAATGATAAATCCTATGAAAACACTTTGTAAAGTGTCAAGTGTCGTGTAAGATTACTATTATAAGCACTAATAATGTAAATTGTATCATGTTCTAGAATTTTTGAGCCCATTATTTCTTACCCTACTTTACTTAGCTTAAAACAGTTTTTAAAAAATTTTAGATTGGTGTTGAATTTAACAAGTGCCTCCATTTATTTCCTTAGATAGTCCAGCTTTCAGATACTACTTCCAGGCATTGGGTGCCAGTGTTTAGTATCAGCCTGACCTCTTATGGTTCTTCAAAGAACTGTGCCTTCTAAAATATTTTGGAATGCAGTGACATTTTTGTTACCCAAATTAGTCATCTTTGCTAACAGTGACTACAAAATCATTTAACTTGGGTGTGAAGTGAGTTTATATGGTCACTAAGTCAACTAAAGAGTCAGCATCATTGATATTTTAGTTTAATATTTTAATTCTACAAATAAAGCCAAAGAAAATTTGCAGACACACACACATTTCCCTAGGATGTAGGACTTCATTTCTTCTTCCCTTTACTACCTATGTGGTTAAATCAATCCCTTTCTTTATTGTACCAATTTTCCTAACCCCTCCCTGACTTGGCTTCTACTTTCCCGGTTTTCACGCTCCTTCCACACTACCAAAACTGGTCTAAAAAAATGACATCTTTCAGGGTACATCCATTGGCTATTTATAAAATGTTCATGATTTCTTTATATGTGCTACTCTTGACCACTCCCACCTTTTCAAAACTCTTTCCTGATTTCTGTATATGTCAGTACTCCAGTTTTCCAGCTATTTCTTCTCTATCCTTTTTTTTGTCTTTTCTAGTTTCCTTCTGAGTATTCATGTTCATTGTCAAGAAAATTTTATACACTTGATTTTCTCTGAGAACATGTTTTCCCAGATGATGCTAATGAGTCCTAGACTTTTTTTTTCTTGAATCTTCATCAGAATCTCTAACTCCAATTTCTGTTTGTCAGAAATGTACAAGACACCTTTAGTCAACAATCTGATTCATACTTAATATTCATTTGTGACCAAAATATAACTCTTTATTTTTCCCTCCAAACTAGTTTTACATTCTAATTTTTCCATTTTTCATAACAGCACCATTCTTCAGATTCCTCAGCCTACCCTCAGATTAAAACATCACCATTTCTATCCCCTTGCAAGTGTTGTCTTTCATGTATTTCTTTATCTTAAGCATCTTCACTAATTCTAAATTTACTACCTATACCCACCCTCAACATTTCTGACCTGAGCCAATGCAGTCAATTCTGCTCTCTTTTCCTCCATTTCCTTCAAGTTTCAGAATTCCTTCAACATGTGGAGACAGGTTATCTTACTTGAAACTATTGTTTTAATTACTTCTTTAAGACATGAGGCTAGTGAACACTGTTGTGAATTTGTTAGACAATTATACTGCTCAGAGCACTTTCCCATGAACTGCACAATGGCTTTCTGTTGCTGGTTATAGCTAGCATGGAGCTGTGGAAGCTCACTCAGTATGGAGTCAGGGGTCCTGAGTTGTTGACTGCATAGCTTTACTGCTGTTGGTAAACTTGACTCAGCAAGGTCCTCTTTCTGAGGCTTCAGTTTTCCTCTGTAGTTAAGTTGTAGAGACTGGTTAACATCTCCAAATTGTATTTAGGTATTCTGTCAGTATATTAATTATAAGTGAATTCAAGCTAACTAGGAAAAATGAACAGCCCCAAACATATTCTAGTCATGAAGCATTGTTTTACTATGAAAATTTACCATATATTTATCTTAAAATACAAATAAAACTGAACTTAGATATCCCCAAAATTATTGTAAGAAAATGGTTGCCGATTATTGTTTTTGAGAGGTTTGTTAATTCCAATCAGAAATATTCATTTAAACATCTCTTTAAGTATATGGTTCCTAAATACACAGCCTGATAGGGGAAATAAGAAAAATAAACATAGTGTAGTAAGTGATTCTAAAAGCAAAATTTATCCAGGTTAAAGGACTATCCTTATTCTGAGATTATGACTTTCAAGCATTTGTTATTATACTACAGTTTCTGTAATGAAGGGTGGTGATGGTAAATTGTAGTTTTTAAGTTATTTTTATTTTATTATTATGTTATTTAATGTTCCTACTTGGAGTTGGTAGCATATTAGTCATTTACATTACAGGGACATGACCATGAATTTGTAGGACCATGAATTCCAAAAGTCTCAGAACGTGCTTTTTGTTTAGCTCAAATAATATTTTTGAAAGAATGAGAAACTTTTACAAATCTCTAATTTAGACTGCTAGCTGTAATCTCCCATCAGATGCTTCATAATGAAGAGACTTCTTGGCATGAATAGATTGACTTGAGTGTTGGAAAAAATTGTTCTTCCTTTTGTCTTGGCTGGATCAAACTTGGGCAGGCATGCTTCTAAGGTTAGTTTCAACTTTTTCTGCCTGGCTTTGGGACTGTCACCCTCTTTCCAGGCATGCAGAAGAGAAGGGGTAGCCTTGATGTCATCCTAAAGGTGGTACCCTCTTTGCCCTTTATATTTGTGTATTTATTATTTATTTATTTATTTATTTATTTATTTATTTATTTATTTATTTTTGGCTGCGTTGGGTCTTTGTTGCTGCGCGCGGGCTTTCTCTAGTTGCGGTGAGCGGGGCTACTCTTTGTTGCGGTACGCGGGCTTATTATTGTGGTGGCTTCTCTTGTTGCAGAGCACGGGCTTTAGGCATGTGGGCTTCAGTAGTTGTGGCTTGTGGGCTATAGAGCGCAGGCTCAGTAGTTGTGGCGCACGGGCTTAGTTGCTCCGCGGCATGTGGGATCTTCCCGGACCAGGGCTCGAACCCATGTCCCCTGCATTGGCAAGTGGATTCTTAACCACTGCACCACCAGGGAAGCCCCTGCCCTTTATATTTGAATGGAAAAGAGACAGCAGTCTTCGCAAGGCATGCTTGGTTCAGACTGATTCAGATACCTAAGCCAGAAGGGGCTTTAAAGATCATTAAATCCAACTCTTCATTTTAGAGATGTGGAAACAAAGGCAATGAGAAGGGAAAGAGATATCCTTCAAATTACACAGGCAGGAAGTTTTCAAATTGGAGCTCATCTATATAGTCTCCAACATACTTGAGCACTCCAAAGTCAGTGCATCCCAGCACTAGATTCTTAGGACGCAGATTCAAAACCTCCCACCTGGGATTATTATTCAGTAAGCCTGGCATGGTCCCTGAGGATCTACATATTAATATTTAGTAATCATCCCCAGAGATCCTAAAGCAAGCAGATAGATTATTTTAAATGAACTTTAGGAACCACTAAAAATCTGGGAAACATTAACAATCTGGGAAATGAGAGCCCAAAGGAGGGAAGTGACTTTTGTGCTAATGAGAAAATCAGGATTAAATTCCATATTTTATTTTATTTTTTATTTTTATTTTTTTTTTAAATTCCATATTTTAAAAATCTATGTGTAATGGTCTTAAACATATTTTACTACCTAATGGGATATAAAATGTATTGGCTGGATCTCATGTCCTTTTCATGTGTCTTTGTTTGGATATTTAGCATAGGCTGTGCTACCATATGTATTTAAACATAAGAAATCAATTTTAAAATGTACAATTATGTATACCAGTACAAACACATGTGTGCGTGCATTAGACACACACAGGTGCATGCACACATACACTCACAGAGGCAATTAATTGTAAGGTGTCTTTCATTGTAAGATACATTCCAATTTCTGAGATGCTAAAATTTGAAAAAAAAAGTCTTATGCAATGTAGTAGGTATATTAGGGTTGGAAAATATTTTTCAGCTTCTTTGCCAACTCCAATTAGTTGGCAGTAGTGTAGTGTCTGGAAACTTTTGATGCCAAGGTTTCTTGGGCACAGCAAGGCAAACAACAACCAGTGCTAGGTCAAGTATTAATGTTCAGTATGGACACGGGATGTGATTGGCAGAGCAAATACCTCATCTATGTTGCCTTTTTGATAGTTAGAACAAGAAAACTGGAAAAATGTTGGTGGATTAATTTGGAAAAAATCAGCCAAACAATAAAGATAATTTGTGCCCATTCCAATTTTTAACCCAAGTTGTATTTAAGTTTGATTGATCAGTTTGTGTATACGCAGTACAAAACACTAAAGAAGTTTTCTGTCAACTCTTGGTTGCCTTACTTCTAAAAAGAATATAATAACCTCTGTCCTAACTCTTTCAGAGGCTGTTAATTATTGATCAATAACTAATCCTTTCATAGTTTTTGTAACTATGCATAGTTTACCAAATGCTCCCACATAGTTTATGTAATTTAAGTCCAATTCTATGAGGTAAATAATAATATCCCTTTTCTATAGCTGTGGAAATTGTAGCTCAGAAAATCTGAGTAACTTGCCTAAGATCACACAGTGAAATCAGTGAAAGAGCATGAATGTTACCGCAAGTTCATTCTATTTTTATTTATATTCATTTTACTTTAACAAAATCGGGGAGTGGGTGTTTAGGTTCTTTTAAACTGAAAACAGTATTCTCATAAAGATATTGTAGTTAGAAAACTAAGTACTTCTGCTGTTTTCTTCATCTGGCCTGCTTGTCCATTTCTTTGCTCTTTTACCCATAGACAACCTCTTTGGTCAGGGAGTACCAGCCAAGAACCACTCAGGTCTGAAGGATAAATAAAAGTATGTACTGACCTGAACTCCTTGACTGAAGACACCTGAAAAAAAAGCATAAAATCAAAACACTGTAATTTCTGAATACGCAAAAAGTGGGATTTGCAAAATTAGGAAATCCCCAAGCCTAGGATGATACTTGTTCTTGGTTCTTGGCCATCTCAACAAGTCATGGCTTGGTTATTTTCTTTTATACATGCTCTCCTCTTAGGGAACAGTAGAAACTTGGAAAGTGATATGTGGATATGGACAGTGATGAGGTAATATTTCTTGGAGGTTGGGGTGGGGTGAGAGAAATAGTCTAAGGATCTGGAGATCTATGTTACCGTCTTGGCCCAGTCACTAATTTACTGTGGGAATGATTTTATTATTTCTGGCATCACTTTGGAGAAGTTGGATTGGAAAGTTTCCTCTAACTCTGCCATTCCAAATTTCAGTGGTTTTGGTCCCTCCCCAAAGACTTTGTCACAGGCAATTGAGGGAAGGGATTGGGTTTGTTGTTTGTTCTTTGAGCCCTAAATTGTTCTTCTGCTTTCTATACTCAGCTTTAAAGACTTGGCCCAAATTTAGACTGGCAAGGACAAACTCATTTTCTTTGCTGTGACTAATTTTTCCTGCTACATCTCTCTACATTCCCGAAAGAGAAGAAGTCCATAAATGCAGTCTTGCACCTTTATAATTGTATGTGTGATTTTAGGTAATGGCTAATTAGCACGGTAGTTTAAAATCCTGAAATAATAAGAGTCTTAACTTCAATCCTGGTATGAGCTGCTGAATTTTGATAAGGATAAGGAGAGAACAAAGCTTTTAAATTTGAAAAAAAGTTAATGCTCATCTACTGTAGTGATTACCAACCTTATTGCAATGGTGTGACTGATTATTTAAAATACAGATTCCCAGGACAACCATTTGAAAAACTCCATTATATAAGACCAAATACGGTCTGGAAGTCTATAGTTCTGTAACCACTCCAAGTGATTTTTATAACCAGAGAAGACCCATTGTTACACAATATTCAGTCATTTCTCAGCTGTACAGATCTTTGATCAGAAGAGGAGAGATTTTGCCTGACGTCTTATATGTATGAAATGTCAAAGTGGAAGCAAGCTTAAATAACAATGCCTGAGTCCAACTAGTACTCTTGTTATTAAAACTTTAGTAATAGTAATACTAATAGACATTTTTTGAACACTTAATATGTTCCATCCACTATGTTAAGCACTTTACATGCATTTTCTCATTTACTTCCCTATTTAGGGCTAGTCCTTTTATATTCCCATTTTACAGATGAGGAAAATGAGAGTCAGAAAGGTCACACAGCTATAAAATGGAAATGCCAGGACTGAAATTCATTTCTCTTGGTCTCAGCATTAAGACTCTTGGGCACTATGCATTCCCAAATGCCAACATGTCTATCAAGGACCCTGTTTTAGTATTATTGATAGTATTTGTTTGTATTAGTCAACCAGGTCCAATTAAATAGATCAATTAGCCTTTCTAAAGAGAAGCAAAGCCGCATAGCACAGGGAGATCACCTCTGTGCTTTGTGACCATGAGAGGGGTGGGATAGGGAGGGTGGGAGGGAGGGAGACGCAAGAGGGAAGGGATATGGGAACATATGTATATGTATAACTGATTCACTTTGTTGTAAAGGAGAAACTAACACACTATTGTAAAACAGTTATACTCCAATAAAGATGTTAAAAAAATAAAAAATAAATTAAAAAAAAGAGAGAAGCAAAGAGAGGATTATCAGTTGATTTCTGAGTCAGTCTTTGCAAGTAGATTTTAATATAGTCAGATCTGTTTTTATGTCATCTCAGCAGTTGACTGAGCCACTTACTCGAGTTACTTGGCTTTAGTAGTCAAACTTACTACATAATATCACAGAAATCGTTTATCCATTTTTTTCATATTTCTGAATGGATTTGTTTATGAAAATATGACCAGTTTCCCGTGAACAATGACTTCTTCATCTGCTCAATCTCATTGAAAAATTGTTTTTACATGTTTGGGCATTTAAATTTCTGATAGCAGCAAAATTCAACTACTTTTGTCACAGAAAATGATACACCAGACCTGGAAGGTCCCAGGACTCAGTCTCATGTCTAGGATTCTAAAAATGAGAGAATCTCTCAGAGAGTTGAGCTGTTTCTCTAGTTGACACAGGACATTGGTAGATGAGATGGGCCTAGGTTTTGGGTCCAGAGACTCTAGTGTGTATTTTGCCCACTACAATAGCATAGAGTAGAATAATAAAGAAGGAAAGAAATAGATGCAATGGCCCTGTTCATTCACACAGATGATGATGTGATGAAAAACATTAAACTGAAGTACAATTGTCCTTTGAACAATCTGAATTCATAGAATATATGACTATTGCTCATTTAGGTGGCCAAAGATACTCCCCTACTTGAAGAATTGTTTAGTTCACCAATAGCATATATGTTTCTGAATTCTAAGGTTCAATAACTTTTTTCTGAAGGATTCTCCAATTGAGTTTCCTGTTTTCTGCTTGTTTCAATTTCAGTTGAGTCCTCATTAGAAGAATAATGAGGACTGGAAAGCTTTCCCTTGTCTTGAAAAGTCAAGCTAATATTTAAAATAATTATCCATTCTCCATACTATTTCTGTGGAACAGACATCCTCTGTGATGTCTAAAGACCCGGATTCAAATTCCAAATTCTGCTTACTAGTTACAAGTCCTTGCAATTTTCTTAACTGTTTGTGCCACAATTTTCTTATATATGGAATTTGAATATGAATACCTTGCTATGTGTATTGGAGATAATGCATAAAAGCCCTTAGTACATGCCTAGAATATATTATATGCTCAACAAATGAAAGTTATTTCTGTAATTATTACCATCACCATTTTCATCATCACAGCCATGATGATGATCTCTCAGAATTGATCTTTTATATAAAAATTGTTAGGATTTTGAAATATGGTGGACAAATTCATTTGTCATTTCCAGTTTAGTATAAGTATTGGATTTTAATTTTAAGGAAAACAAAGACATAACTCACCTGAATAAAAGCAGAAAAGAGCCAGAGAGAGGGACAGAAGGACACCTGATATTTTCATGGTGCCAGTTAGCTCACTCAGGTTAAGGCTGCTTTGTCCAGCTCAGGTTCTCTGTCAAGACACTCCCCAGAGCTCTAAAACAGACACTCAGACGTATATATAGACATGATGGAGGGAGCTGGAATCTCCACCTTCTTTATAAACTCACATTCTAAAACCATAGGCAGTGCTTTATAGGCATTTATTGGAACCTGTCACCAACTTAAAGAAATGCTTTATGCTTCCCATCAATCTTAAAAATTAGGACAATTGTATGAGTCGTACCTTAGATCTTATTATTAGAGGATGTCATTTTCTGCTGGTAATCTGCGCTTTCCTAATAACCAATACATCCTCCTTGCTCTTCCCTCTAAGGTTTTGCTGCATGAAAGGGATGACTGGCTCATTGGTGGAGTCCCATTTGGTGCTATGTCTCTTTCATACAGGTCCTACATGTCTGTGATCCAGATGAGTAACCACAGGTGAATGGAATCTTGGGTGTAACTTGGATTTTCAGAGTCCACGTCATCCAAGGTGTACCTGAAAGGGGTAGGTAGTCTACATTGTCACCAGAACTGTATCAGCAAACTCATTTTCTGGGCAGAAATCTGATTGTTATTTTTTAAAATACTGTCGTCAAATGCCAATGATTTTCAATTTTGAGTCAAAATGAACAAAGGAGTCAATGTATCTTCTTTTAATTTGTAAAAAATATTTTTAACAGTTACTGAACTGAGGAATATTTGAAATGAGGAATATTTAATATTTCCCCTTTTTCCAAAAAGTAAAAAAAGTAGTCATAATAAAGCTCTTTATGTTTTGACTCCTTGAAAATCTACTTTTCATCCAAAGTTAGATGAATTCTACTGTCATGGCCAATTTAATTGCTAGACAGGTCAAAGAGTGGGATGCCAAACCTTTCTTTAAGGGAACAACAAAAAAAAAAAACCCACAGTGGTTATAGTGATAAACTGTGAGAAAATCTGTCTCAAATCATAAACTGCTACTAAAAATATCATGAAGAAAAATATAACAATTTAGAGTATGGGAAGACTATGAAAAATGTGCCCAATTTAAACACAAGTGATTAATGCAATGTATAAATAACTAACTTAGAAGTTATATATATCTAAATAATTGGTTTCCTTTTAAAACAGTCACTTTAAGAAAATATATAGAAAGTTCAGCTGTTATTCCCTTTATTTCAGGATATTTGTTTTCCATTTGGAAGTTACATATTTTTAGGAATTTTACTTTGATTCATCTCAATATTTAGGCTGAATTTTCTGTCTTTGAAAATGGTGACTATATTTCACTGAATTTGATAATCAAATAAGATATTACTGTTTATTCAGAACTGAAGCATGACTGTGATAAAAATGAGAATTATTTTCTTTTCATTGCTTCCCTGACAAATTTTTAAAGACTTGAACTTAAATGATAGAGGGGAGAGGAGTATAGATAGGATTGGGAAGGGAAAGTATGTGCCTGGCAAGTGTTAACCAAACCAGGTTTGGTTCACCCAATGCACAGCAAGCCAAATGCTGAGATGCTGAGGTTTGCAGCAGAGAAGGGGTTTATTCATGAGGCAGCCAAGCAAGAAGATGGGAGAACAGATCTCAGATCCACCTCCCTGAAGGCAGTGCTTGGAAACTTTGAAACATTGCAAAGGCTTGGTTTTAAGTATGGTGCTCCCTTCCTCTTCCCCATTCCACTCCCAATGCTTGCACGTTTGCCTTCTCCATTTCTTTCTTCTTCTCTGTGATCAGAATATTTAGGGCCAGTCTAAGCATAACCTTGTGTTTCAAAATGAAAACAGTTCAAAAGAGTTAACAGAGAATGAAAAACAGTGGTAGTCAGTGATATTCCATCATAAAAATCCATGGTGTCCTTCCTAAGATATCTGCTTAAACTTCTCTCCCCCAAATTTCATTTATGGTAGTTGCTTCTGTACCTTGCTCTAAACTCTCAGAATCTCTGTTTACCTAAATGTTACTGTCCCTTCACCTTCCACTCTGTCCTTCCCTACCTCCCCCATCCTTCAAGAGCTTTCCTTCAATAGGTGCTTTGGTAGAATGATTCTTAGGAAGAATGAATCTACCCTCTTTTTCTGAATGTTTTCAGTTCTGTTTCTTCATCATTTACCCTGTTGACGACAACAAAGCTTGGGAGCATGAAAGCACAAATTAAATTTTGACTCTGGGCAGGTGTTGGGGAGGGAATATTGTATCAGTGGTATATATAAATATTTTAAGATATGTCCAGTATCTTAAACAATAATTTTCGTTAGGTTTTTGAGCCCATGTGAAAGATTTATTTTCTTTTCTTACAACTTAAAGGGAAAGGTAAGAAACATACTATGGGAATCACTAAATTAGCTCCTTTACTAAGAAGCTGAGATAATAGAAGTTTACAGAGAAACTAAAGAAGCTAAATGCTAAAGAAGCTGTGTATTTCTAGTCTTTTGGCTACAAGTAAATAGATGGGAGAAGTTTGAATTTTGTTTTCTGTAATACTCTGAAAGGAATATAGGAAATAATTTCAGGGTAAGTTTCAATGAGTTGAATCATGTACACACACACAAAATAAGTAAAAGGAGGTATGGGAGAAGGCAGTAAAAGTCATGGCTTTTATATAGACGTAGTAGAATGCAGTCCCAACATACATTCAGTTGACTTCCAAAAATTAGCTATGCACATTTTGTTTTATGTAATTAAAAGCAAAAACACTGTAAAATTACATTTTCTATTACATAAGATGATACATTTACCCACAGGTATTACCATTCAGAGTAATATACACAAAATCATCTGTACACATTTAAAGAATTTTAAGGGTGATTTTTTTTAAACATCTTTATTGGAGTATAACTGTTTTACAATAGTGTGTTAGTTTCTCCTTTACAACAAAGTGAATCAGTTATACATATACATATGTTCCCATATCTCTTCCCTCTTGCGTCTCCCTCCCTCCCACACTCCCTATCCCACCCCTCTCGGTGAGGTGATCCCCCTGTGCTATGCGGCAGCTTCCCACTAGCTATCTAATTTACATTTGGTAGTGCATATATGTCCCTGCCACTCTCTCACTTCGTCACAGCTTACCCTTCCCCCTCCCCATGTCCTCAAGTCCATGCTCTAGTAGGTCTGTGTTTTATTCCCGTCCTACCACTAATCTCTTCATAACATTTTTTTTCTTAGATTCCATATATATGTGTTAGCATA